>NW_011967230.1:2596887-2636670 GCF_000949405.1 Vollenhovia emeryi | reverse complement strand
AAGTTCTAGCATCGTGGACATAGGCCTTTAGAAAGCGTAGCCAATCATCTCACGCGGCTGTCTGTTGTCTCCGGCAGCTCCGATTGGTCGCTACACGAAAGACTCCTCGATGTACGGCAACTTGAGTCTCGATCAATCGACAGAGTCGTGATAATCGTTCCTCCCAAACGTGCTGAAGTCGCGGTTATTGCACAGCGGTTATCTCGGCGCAGCTCCTTCCTTCGGAGAAGCTTGGCAGTGGTCGACTTCCACGCTACCGAAGTATATCCTAATCAAAGAGATGTCGAACGTAATACAGAACTTCTTCAAGCAGTATCTGCCAGTAGTCAAAGCAGACGACGGAGAGGAAGAGGAGCTAGTGGATCCCCAAAAAGTACTTCGCGTAAGTGACAATCGTTACGTAATGTTTTGCCTCTCGAGCGCGTTTCTGAATCTTCGTAGCGAAGGTACGCTTCTTTCCCGACGAGGTTTAAGTCACGATCGTGGCTCGCGTGCGTCTCGCGAATTTACGCCTTGGACTGATTCTTAACCGAACAGAAAAGTCACCCAAATGCCGGTATACGGTTTGATTTCTTTTAAATATAAAAACAATAGTTTATTAAAGCCAGACAAGAAGCCTCGAATTCTGCACACGAGAACAATGTCCTGACGGGACCAAACGACCGATTTGAGGCTCCATTCAGTTTCAATTTAAGTTGCGATCATCGAGAGATATCGACATTAACTCCGTTCCTCTTAACCGACATCTGGTTTTCCTTCTTGCAGGAGCAATGCAATCAAGAGGCAAAATGCATGGCTTTCAAGGAGAAATTAGACACGTGTAACGACCGTGTTAATTCAAGATCCAACACAGAGGAAACTTGCCTAGAGGAGATCCTCGATTACGTGCAATGCGTAGACCATTGCGTCGCAAAGACCCTGTTCAGTAAGCTTAAGTAATTGCACGATATTCCTGCAATGAGAGCCAACCTTGTTGTTCGCCATGTTAAAGCTGAAAGATTTCTCTCAAGCTGTTGTACATATATAACCGAAGACTAGCAATAAAAGATTAACTTATTAAGGATGGAAGTTGTACCGACGCGCAGTTTCCTCTTCATCCGTATATTGCAACTCTATGAGATAGTTTTAACAAATCTGAACAATGTGTATACAATAGGATACATAAAATATTAATGGCGTACAATTACATACACAGACTTTCGATTCAGTTCGCATCTGCATTTTCGTATAAAAAAACCGTCAGAATGATCTCTCCCTCTACCAGCTGTCGTATATAAATTCTTATTTCAACTATGACGGTTGAAGAGAACCGGTACCCAGCAGTACGTCGAAGCATACGTTGCACACGCGTACCGGTTTGTTCAAACCGAACTTCAGGATCGGCACGTCCTGACCGGAACACTTGCTGCACAAAATTCGCCCACAATGCCGGCTGGAAAAAAAAAGAGGGAAATCAGATACCATAGACGTATAGAATCAGGGTGTCCAGCAAACTCAATGAAAAACGTTCCCTGACTTTTTCAGGTTTTCCAGGAGCCGGAATTAATTTTTCCCTGATCGTTTAGCGTAACTTTTTTCAAGATGCATAATTCACGTACATCTGTATGGTAAATCAAGTAAATGTTAAATGATGAAGTCCTCGAAATATTTTTCTCGGGAAACAAAAGTCCGGAATTTAAAAAGGTAACAATTTAAATTAAAGCAATTATACCATCTATGCATAATACATTGTGTAATAGGAACGAACATATCATTACAAACCATTCGAACCATTTGTGATACCGTACGTAAATCAAATATGACGCTTTCGTGTTGCTTAACTGCATTTTGTTTGCAACTTACTAGATAGTAACTTACTTAGATAGTACTGTTCAGTAATTAATCTTTTCTTCTAGTTTCTATCTAGTTTTGTCTCAGTTAAACACATTGAAATAAAATAACACGACGATGAAAATATAAATTACCGACCACGCTCAAAAATAAATTGATGTTTAGCAAAACAGAAAATTAGTGTGCCGAGAGTCAAAGAAAAGTTTGTTTTCTAAAAACTTTAAATTATTCAGAGAAAATGTGAAACGATGTAAAAAAATCCAGATAAATCGTAAAATTTCCTGACTTTTCCCTGACAGTTGGAGATTTCTCAAATTCCCTGACAATTCCCGGTTTTCCAGATTTCCCTGACCACTGGACACCCTGAGAATGGACTGAGCGTTACGCGCGACATGCCAGCACACGCTCTGAAGCGAGAGGAACAGGCATATCCTACAGCGTTTCTCGCTTCAGAGCATGTGCTGGCACGTCGTGCGTAACGCTCGAGTCCATTCTACGTGTCGAGGTAAGATACGCTTGGAAGATCAACATATTCAAATTTTGTTATTAAAATGATCCGACGGTACCAGTGATGCTTGCGCATTGTGAGAGAGAATTTTGTTCCGCACTCCAAGCAGCAATCCTTGTCGGACCACGGCGCTTCCTGCGTCAGGGAGTCTAACAGTCTATATAATAGCTGTTTTGTCGCTACTTGATAGTTGAAGATCGTAATTCCGTCCTTATTCATCGAGCCTAGGCACGCTCCGGCTTTCACTAGCGTTCTACAAAGATTGCCGTTGCCCTTCATGTACGCGATCAACAACGGCGTGTTTCCATCCAAGTCTGAAATTAGTGGATGCAACGTGTGATAAGCAGTTTAGTTGAAGAAAGAGATTGCAGAGTGTCCTTCAGAATAATTTTATCGCGCTTTTCCTCTGTACCTGCGTTATTGACTGGATACTGCGACATGCATTCTAAAAACAGGTCGCATATCGTCGCAGCGTTGTCCCTCGCGCACCTAGCCAGCTCGTGTAGAGGATTGCGACCCTTGAGATTCACCGCTTCCGCGTCCAGCGTACATTCGGTCAACAACGCCCGCACCACCGATACGTGGCCCTCTCTCACAGCTACGTGCAGCGCGTTGTCGCCGTCCGCGTTCACCGCGTCGAAGTTGATGTTGTTCTACGCAAGATAAACGGGGCTCGGTATCGCGAGATTAAGATACTGCCGATCTCGATGCTTGGCGCGTTAATTCCCGTCTTACTTGCAATAACGCGGACACGACAGTGGCGTGTCCCGCCTTGGCAGCCACGTGCAGCGCGGTGTTCCTATTTGCGTCCGTATCGTTGACACGGGCGCCCGCCAGAATCAAACTTCGCACCAACATCTCGTTCCCCGACACGCCCGCGAGATGCAGGGGAGGCGTTTGCGTGACGTCGTGTATCCTCGAATTCACGTCGACCTGAAGAGCGATCGGCTGCTGATACTGGCTTTTGTATACGATCAACTGTCCACGTAAATTAAAAGTGCGGTACCTGTATCGACAGCAGAAATAGAATGCTCTCCATGTCACCCTTCTGTATGGCAGTATGCAAGAAGTTCCTGCCCTTATTGTCATATTGCTCGGCGGCCTTAGGTAATCGCTCTAGTATTGCTTGTGCGGCCTTGTTGTTGCGGACTGTCAGGGCGGTCGCGAAAGGCGTTAGTCCCTTCTTGTCTCTCCTATTCAGATCTATATTCGGGTGGCACAGCAGAAGGGAAATAATCTGCGAATGCTGATTCTGTATCGCCACGTGCACAGGCGTCTTGCCCTCCGCGTCGCGGGCGTTTACGTCGGCTCCGTGCTCGATGAGCGTCTGAACAACTTGCTCCAGGCCCCACTGGCAACACAAATGTAACGGCGTGCACTCGTCCCTCGCCTCGTCTCCGCCAGCACCGTCCGGACCAAGTCGTCTTGGAGCATTCAAGTCGCATCCGCTACGGCAGAATAAATCGTCATTAAAAAAAAAAGAGTATTTGAAATATTTTAAGCAACTAATAGACACTAACACCCTGTCCACGGCTCTCAGTCCCTTATTCCTTTGAATTTGTGTTTGTCACATTTGAGCCTTACGAATTTTATCAATTTGATATCTTAAGTAACTTCTTTTGTGATAAACCGCGAATTACGTTTTATTTTTGCTTTCATTCTGAAAAAATATGCGCACCTTCTGATCAGAAACTGCGCGATATCCTCCTTGTTATCGTCGATCGCTCTGTGTAACAACGTTTGCTGACAGCCATCGGGACCCAAGCCCCAGCAATCGGTGTCCGCTCCGTGTTTGACCAAGATCGACGCGGTGTCTTCTTGATCAGAGTCCAAAGCGTCCCACAACGGGCATCCTATCGAGGTGTCCACGCCTCGCCTGCAAAGAGCTTCCACCACCTCGCTCAGTCTACAATGTACGCACAGTTGCAATGGCGACTCTCCGTTCGCTGTTCTGCACATATCAAAGTACAATTGTAACATTGAGACTTGTCGCTAGTAGATTTCTACAAATTTTAACGCGTCGTTAAGCTCACTTTGCATTCATATCGGCACCATTTTCTAACAGAAATATCGCCGTGGCCGAATCCTCCTTCAGTATCGCCTGATGCAGCAACGTCAGGCCTTCGTCGTTACGCTCGTTCACGTCGGCTCCGGCCTTTATCAGAGCCAGCACGATGTCCTTACCCTTCTTGAACGGTGCCTTTATAGCCAAGCTCAGAGGCGTCTCGTTCGCGTTGTTCTTAATAGTCAGCTGCGAGTCCGAGCTCGTAGCGTCCAGCAGCTCGACGACTATGTCGGTGAACAGATTCGAAATGGCGAAATGAATTGGCGCGTCGCCCGTGGATAGGGTAACGACATCGGTCGGCAGCCCGTTCCTCAACAGAGCACGGGTCAGATCCTTCAAGCCAACCCTGCACGCGTCGTGCAGGATCGTGAAACCTTCGTTGTTGGTTTTCATTAAATTATTATTACAATATTCCACTAAGAATAACGCCGCCCCCTCTCTGCGTTCCCGCGTCAAGATGTGGAGCAACGTGTCGCCGGTGACATCGTACGTTGGATTCGGTATGGCGCTCTTGGTAAGCAGTTTCGACGCGAAGTATTCGTTGAAGGGCTCCGTCTTCATCGCGAAACACAACGGTGTGTCATCCTCGTTCGTAGTTTGGTCTACGTCTATGTTCTTCGCCTCGAGTAGCAGATCGAACAGCATCTCGTTTTTCTCCGAGATGCAGCTGTGAAGCGCAGTCCTGCAAAGAAGCGGGAGATTAAAAAAATTACAAGAGAAAGAAATAATCTTGATGTCTCCAGTTATAGAAGCTATGAAAATTCTATTTCGAATTCCATCTGTCGTTTAGCTTTCACGAAGTGGTAATGTAAGAGCTAAAAATGTCTGAGCAGACCCGAGTCGAGTATTTGGTCCCGGAATAGGCCTTAATTATTCTATTCTGTCTTCATTTCGATCTCGGAGTCGACTTTTGAAACTCTAATTTGAGGCCCGGATGAGTAAAAATATTGTATTTAATCTCATTCTAACTCTTCAAGAGAATATAATAAGACATTTCATCCTCTTTGAAACCTCTTAGGCCGAAGAGACTCTGCTGAATCTCTGTTGATTACACTCGCATTGGTCTCTTTACTGCTAAAAGGGAAATAGCGATTCTTTTCAGGCCTGTCTGAGGTGAAAAATTCAATGTATTTTCTCCGACACGAAGACCTTCGTTCGACTTCATTGCTTCCAATTAAAAAATTTTACGGGGCTAAACTGAGGCCAAAATACTCGACTCGGGGAGAGTCGAGAAATTTACCATCCTCGGTGGTCTTGCAAGTTCGGATCGATTCCCGCTTGGAGCAATCTCGAGCCAACCGCGAGCATGTTTTCCGTATTGTGCCTCGCCACCAAATGCAAGGCGGTGCAGCCTTCCAGTTGCTTAAGCTCGGCCGCATTCTTCGCGCCCTCGTTAATTTTCACAGCCTCGCACAGCTTCTGAACGCTGCCGTTGTTCTCCAGCTGCTCGATTATGAACTCGGACGAGTAGGAGTCTCCCTTCAAGATAGCCGAGTGAAGGAGAGAAAGGCCCCTCGCGTCTTTCGCGCTCAGGTCCGCGCCGTGCTCGACCAGGGTGCGAGCCAGAGACGGCTGGCGAGTTTTCAAGGCAACTTCCAGAGCCGTTTCTCCTTTGTGATCCACAGCGTTGACCGCCTTCGGGAGCTGAGCACAAATAACCGCAATGTTATCAAGAAACAGATTACAGAAGGCATCGAGATCCTCGTTCTCTTCGCTTTGTTTAAAACTGATTTAAAGATTACTCTATGTACAATGAGACAATGTCAAAACTTGCATTTTACTGCAAAAAGCGTATGTTTGTTGTGCAAATCTGATAAAAATAAAATAGAACATTTTAATATGACAATAACCAAAATTGTTAATGATAAACGATGCTCTAAATTAAACATTCGTTTGCATTTTGAATAAATCTACATGGCGTGGCGTTTTAAATATCAGTTTTGAAATATAACAGGTGCACGATTCTTGCAATTCATTCGAAGAAGAAATTTCCGCGAAAATTCTGCTCTTACAGAAAAAGTTGATTGGCTGTGCGGATGCTTTCGAGCCAATCGAACTTTCCACTTTTCCACGAAGGCAGAATTTCCCTTTCTCTTTCGAATGAAATTCAAGAACGGAGCCCCGCACGTTCAATCATAAAACGCAATTTCGGACTTGAGAGCCACTGCTATCAGCGCGCGCGACGCGCGCACGTGTGTGTGCACGCGCTGGAATTGGCTGGAATGGCGCGGCGGACGGTATCGGGTCAGCGGTGGAAAAAGTGGAGGAAGCGGCGAGATTATTTTCTGATATAGATGGAAGGCCGAGGGAGTATTGTGGCACCGCCGCGGCGGATGACGTGGCCCGCGCGACGCCCAGCCGAGCGCAATCGGCCGTCGACCGCTTCGACCAGTCGCCGCTGCTCCACGCGCCTCTGATGCGTTGCCGCGCGAGGCGGGTTCTCCGCGACGGTTCCGTGCTGCGTGTCATTACGACGATGCGACGTCGTTACGCAAACGGCGAGACCCTGTGATAGGTGGGCACCAGCTTGCCCGCCGCTCTCCGTTTAGCGGGCGAACGTGCCAGTGCACGCTAACTGAAGAGGATAATGAGACCGGAAAGCTCCGACTTGGGAGCGTCACGCGGACACGGTGGATCGGCCAGCGGTGAAATCTAACGGTTTCCCAATCGAGAGAGATCCGCCGATAATTGCACGAGTAATTGTCGAGCCTCTTAATTCCGCGCCCGATTAAGTTGCTCGGGCGAAGCGGCTGGGCGGTGTCTTCTGTTTTAAATGGTCAGTGAAGTCTTAATCCTGAGTAGGAGGGAACAAGTACTTCGTGTTGCACGTTAATATGATTCAAATATCGTTTCAGATTTCGTCGCTGTTATTATTGAAACAGGGTGTTCAAGGACATCCGTCGTTACTGACCTAAGTAACAGTCACTTCTTGATGGGACACGAACGACATCGTAGATAAAATGTGCAACTTAAAGCCAAGTCTGCAGATTATGATATTATGTATCAGTATTCTATTACGTACGTTATTATTATAATATCTGCGGTGTTCTGTTACGCGGAAGCAAGAGCGTGAAATTATAATATCTCGCAACTTGTAGGCGTTTCACCGGCGCAGACGGAGGGTATTTCGTGCTTCAAGTGTCTCATGACGCTGATGAACCCGGACGACACGGATAAGCTCTGTTCCCATTTCGACGGGAGCGCCAAATTCCAGGTGTTCTGCCCGACTTCGACGCTTTGTATGAAGAGGACCGTTCAGTACAAATCTAAAAGTAGGTAGACGACCGTCGTAGGCGTCAGCGTTTATTTATAAAACTTCTTCCTTCAGCGTCCCTAGTGACCACCGTTCAGCGGGATTGCGCGCCCCAGAAGTACACGTCTCACACTTACAACGACGCCGATAGACAGTGGTACAAAAAGGTGGAGGTAATAGAGTCCGCTTACGACGAGGGTTGCTTTATTGGAGAACACAGAGGCGCGCCTACCGGCCCGCCCGAATACTGTTTCTGCGGTTTCCACTTGTGCAATTCGTCCCCCCCGCAAGTCGGGACGTTCGGCAAAATGTACGGGACGATATTGGCGTTGCTAATTGTAACATTGTTGTAAAACTTCATAGTTTATCACACGCGCAATGCGTTTCTTGGAAGGCAAAGGGGTGCAATTCGCCGGAGAGTTTCGTGCACGCGGCGAGTAAGGCTTCGGCCGTTAATTATGGAATTAATCGCGCAGAGATCCCTCATGACAAATAGCAAATATCGTACAATATAGAAAATACGAGAGCATATCCTGAACGAAACCAAAAACTAACTTACTTTATAAAGTTGCTACATAAAATAATTTATTCTTTATTTTGTAACTTGCGATTTTCTATTTTCTAATTTGGAACAATGTACGCTATTGAGTGAAAAGACAAGTGTCAGGAATTAACCGAGACACTTTGGAGCAATTTTTCTTGATTTATAGTAAAAGATCTGCTGATATCTATATGTGTATAAGCACTGCCAAAACTACCAAGACCAGTTATCTCTAATGTTGGCGAACAAGGCGTACTCCGTGCATGCAAGTACTTAACATTCAAACTCAAGCTGTGAAAGATGTAATGATATTATCGCATTTAAGATATTTAACGACGACAAATTACAATGTTAAATCCCTGTACTTTAGCAGTACAATATTTTCGTACTGTCTTCATATATTGTTGTATAAATTATGCAAGTAATCATGTATAGTGATAGCGAATTAAAGTTACCTCAATAAAATTTATTTCAACGCATATCGCGTCATTGGCGTTTCACTGATCAAGGAGGGGGAGCAGGAGACGACTTACCTCGGCGTTGTGTTCCACCAGGTACAGAAACACGACGTCTTCGCGCATCAGGCGTACCGCCGCGTGCAAAGGGTATTTACTCTTGGTCTGCAGTAGCTTGTACAGCAGAGAACCCGGCATTTCCTTAAAGTCCTCGCCCGTCAGATCCTCCTGCGGGACACGCGGGCGTTTTAGGTGCAAAGTTAACGGCGTTGGTTCTGACAACCGCGCCCTTACCCAATGCGCCGAGATCAAGGAGCTGCAGTGCTCCTTCAGCTTGAGGGTGCTCAGTTCCTCGGCGGCCGAGTACAGCACCACGCAATTCTTCAGGCCCACCGTCCCGATCAGGTACCTCTCGCACTGATCCACCAACTCGGATAGCTGGAAGCCAGCCGCCGCTTTCATCAGGTCCAACGTCAAGTGCTCCTGAGACACCTTGCCCGTGTAAATCCATTTCAGCAGCACTAACGCAACGGCGCTGCTCAAATTGCTCCAATCTGGGGATCGCACGTAAGCAACGTGTTCACGTAAAAATAAAAGACGTAAAAGCAAACGCAAGATACACGCTCGTCTAACCTAAAACAGTCTTCTCGACGAGGGCGGCGTCGCTGAAGAAGTCAGTCCTGGCAGAGAGCACGAATTTGTGCGCCGGTATCTCCTGGTCGATCAGCTTTATGCTTATATCACTGAAAAGACATTTTACCGAGTCGTTAGTCACCGCGTTGTCGTTGCTACAAGAAGACTACTCTGGTTTTTCAGATTACACGCGCGGGGGATACCTGTAACGATGCTGACAGTACAAGGATGCCACCGTCGCCAGGAGTCTGCCAACGAATCCGCCCTCCTGCCTCTCGGCCGTGGCGACGGCGTACTCCCGCTGCAGCTCCGCGTTCGCGTTGTACAAATTGACGTACTGCTCCCGCAGCAGGGCCAGGTGTTGCTGCCACTTCTGCGCCTCCGTGGGGTCCTCTGAAACGATCGGCGATCCGTGCCAGGAACGTGCGTGGGTTTGACGAGAAACGGCGAGGCGCCGAAGAACTTACCCATGATCGAAAGCGCGCGAGAGAGAGAGGGAGGGAGATTGTCACGTCCGGCGTTCCGAGCTCGGTGCTATCCGACGCGACGTTATCGTTCGTGGCGCGGGCCCGCCGCGCATTAACGCGCGCTCATTAGCACGCGCACGCGGATCCGTCCTCGGAGGCGAGGAGAAAAGAAACGGGAAGAAAAAAAAAAGGGGGAGACGGAGCGAGGCGGCGCTGCCGGAGAAGGGCGGGCGAGATTCCGAGGGGGGAGGATACTCTCGGGTCGGGACCCTCGGGAGAGAACGCACAACGCCGCGCACCGCACATGTGCCCCTCACGCACACGCCCGCGACGTCGTTGCGGGATCTGTCATCGCGTGCACGCACGCGTGCACACGTGCGCGACGAGGCGCGCGAGGGACAGACGAGGAGAGACGAGGTGTGTTCCCATTTCCTCTTAAAGCCTCCGCTACAATGATTCTCGGGTCTGTCTACAATGGTCGTAGTACTCGTAGTCGTAAGAATAATCGACTGCGATTGGTCAATTCTTATACGTCTGACTGAATTGACCAATCGCAGTCGATTATTCTTACGACTACGACCATTGTAGACAGAACCGAGAATCATTGTAGCGGAGGCTTTAAGGCTGAGTCTACATTGGATGTCGTAAGTCGTGTCGGAAGAAATTGACCAATCACAGTTCATTATTCTTCGATCGTAAGGAGAATAATAGACTGTGATTGGTCAATTTCTTCCGACACGACTTACTACATCTTATGTAGACCAAGCCTAAAGCCTCGTCTACATAAAAGTCGTAAAGTCGCAGTCGTAAGAATAGTCGACTGTGATTGGTCAATTCTTATGTATCTGGCGGAATTGAATCTGACGGAATCTGACTGTTTATATCCGTGGGTGCTTCCGCGAGAAAATTAAAATAATTTAAATTAAAATGACCCTGTGCTGTGATTGGTCAAATCTGGAATTTCATTGAATTTCAATGTGATGCAACGAAATTTCAGATTTGACCAATCACAGCACATGGTCATTTTAATCTGGATCATTTTCATCATCTTGCGAAAGCATGCAGCTTCTGGAGCTCGATTCTCGAAATCATTCGAAGAAGAAATATATACGAAAATTCTGCTCTGATAGAAAAGTTGAAAGTCTATTGGTCAAAGCCACGCGAATAGCCAATCAACTTGCAGCTTTTCTGTAAGAGCAGAATTTTCGCATACGTTTCTCCTTCGAATAAATTCAAGAATCGAGCTCCAGGATCATTTTGATTTTCTCGTGAAAGCCGCCGTATTCAAAAACTGTCCAATTCGCATCCAGTGTGGCCAATCGATCCGTGCGCGTGGCGGCGCCACGCGTCTCGGCTATCACGTACTCGCGGCGGCTCTACACGGCGCGCGTGCACCGTGGCGCGGCCACCGCAATTGTATCGCGCCTTTCGTGTGGAGAATCGGTAGTTTGGTATTTACTGGTATTTTCCGCGCGTTGTTCACGTCCCGATCGCGACGGTCCCGTCGAAATGACACGTAGATCTCTCGCGCGATAACCGCCTCCGCGAGCCGCCACGAGCCACGCCATGTGAGTACGACTGCAAGAGTGATCTCACTCTCTCTTTCTCTCCCTCCCTCCGCCCTCCCCCCCCTCGTGCTGGTTTGGTGGTTAAAATCCATCATCATCGACGTCTTCCTGTCGGGCGCTCGCGAACGTCTTGGCGACCGACGTAGGTACGTTTCTGCGACAAGCTTGGTCGCCGATCTCCCCCCGCGAGGCGTGCGCCGCGCGGTCTCGCTCAATTCTGTGAAGTTTGCTCGGATACAGCGCGAATATTCGGGACGCACGCTGGGCTATGGGTCACTGAGATTGCGGGAAGCTCGAGGGCATAGGAGGAGGAGTAAAGAAATAGTGAGAGAGAGAGAGAGAGAGAGTGTGTTTGTGTGTGTGTGTGTGTGTGTGTGTGTGTGAGTGCGAGAAAGAGAGAGAGTGAGTGTGTGTGCGCGCGCGTGTGTGTATGTGTTTGTGTGTGTGTGTGTGTGTGAGAGAGAGAGAGAGAGAGAGAGAGAGAGAGAGAGAGTGTGTGTGTGTGTGTGTGTGTGTGTGTGTGTGTATTTTTTCTTGTCGCATACGCGTGAAGCTCGCTTTGTCGGACCCTCTTCGCAGATTGACTGCTTCCGCGTGTGACTTTTGCAGCATCGTTCGTATCTCTTATCCGAGTACCATTACGTGTGGCAGGAGCATCAAGCGCTATCACTGTTATCATCGTGCAGCGGCAAACGTCTCGCGCCTTCTCACACTTTCCGTTCGCAAATACGGAAGCTAAGCTCGCACTTCATCCACCGTTCCGTCCCCAAAAGCTCCACTTCGTAAGCCGCGACACGATAATATTTATCCCCGTACACTCGATACCCGAATACACGTCCGACAGTCCGGGACTCGCTACCGGGGTATTCGCGAGCTTTCACATAATTTTGAGTCGCGTCGCGTCTCGTCTCCAAGTGCTCGGGGGGGGGGGTAATTCGACGAGGAATTAATCTGCCGACGATAACGAGCTGTCGCTTCGCGACCACTGTATACGCGATCCCTACGTGGTTGTACTCTCTGAGACTCTTGGCGCGAATACTTTTGCTCCCAAAAATTTCAGAGAGTAAACTCATTAACTGCCCGCAAGGTAAATCCGCACGACTTATCGTTGCAGAGTGTTCACTGCTGTAGCGTCAATCTGCCACGATCATGTCCTACCCCGGCCAGCCGCCTATGGGTATCCCAGGAATGCCGCCGATGCCGTACATGGTCGGCGCGCCTCCGCCGATCATAGGAGGAGTCATGCCGATGGCCCACGTAAGTGAACCCGCACGCACGTCAGGGCATGATATGTGTGTTTCGACATCGATTGGTTTTCTGTGAGAGGCACCACGTACGCTCGTCAAGCAAGCTGAACCCGCCTATGTGTAGTAACTTGCGCTTTCGCTGCCGCCGAGAGGTCTCTTTGGGGACCGCAGAGGCCTGTATGTTCCTCTTTTGTCGATAAAGGTGCCTGTATGTGAGCTTCTCTGTCAGCGAGAATCCTTCGAGACCAATTTTAGTGGCGCTTCTATCGATAAAGGCCAATGTCCACGATGCTAGAACTTGGCCAAGTTCTAGCATCGTGGACATTGGGCTTAAGAGGAGGTTCAGAGTGTGGACCAAAGTGTACGCGAGAGAGCATTGATTTCACACAACGCGCAGTTGATACATATTGCACTGCATTATCCTCTACGCGTAGAGAGCACGCATTTTCTATCGCCGTACACACGATTTAACAACAAACTGCATCGTAGATTTTTCCAAGCTTGGAACGAGTGTTTCAAACAAGTTTACAAACAGCTTTGTATATGCAGGGGATGGGGGACTGTCGTTTCATTAAATTTGTTCAGTGCATGCAACACCGCAAAGCAGAACTCGATGTTCCATGGCCGACCCTTGATTAATTAATTAGTTGAAGTAAAAAAGAGAGGAACGAATCAATCGCGCTATTAGAGAGGGAGGGGAAAAGCAGAGCTGCATGAGTAGACAATGTGCGTAATTAAGAATCCTACCATTTATAAAACATAGATGATTCCATCACCCGTATCTGCGATGCAGACCTCCGCGCCGGCTGTACGTTACTCGCGCAATCAGAACCGCCACGATAATAATCGGAGGCGCGAGAGGGAGTCCGGCCCGCCCGTCACTGTGTTCATTGGTAACATAATGGACCGAGCGCCCGACGTGATGATACGACACATCCTGGGCGCGTGTGGACACGTGCTCTCCTGGAAGAGGGTACAGGCGTTCGGCTTTTGCGAGTACGCGGGTCCGGACGCGGGCCTTCGAGCGGTCCGCTTGCTCCACGACATGGAGATAGGCACGAAGAAGCTCGTCGTCAAGGTGGACGCCAAGGCCAAGGTAGTCCTGGACCAATTCAAAGGTGAGCCTTGGGTAAAGGACCCAGATGAAAATTTCGATAGGGACGAATTGCGAGCGTTTCTTTTTTTGCTTGGCAGCCGAACGAAGGAGGAAACTCAGAGGTGGCCAGTCGCCTCTGCAGGACGAGGCGCCCGGCGAGGGAGTCGACGGCGAAGAGGGCGAGGATTACATGGACGAGGGTATGAGGGTGGTCGACGCGGACGCGCTCGCTCGTATCAACCAGATCATAGCCGAGCACGCTGTAGATCTAGAAATGGCGCAGGTTGCCCCAGGTAATTGGTGTTTAAGTCGTCGCCAAGTCTTCGTTTGCGAGGGACACGCGAATTTCTCACTGCAAACCTTTGTCGCAGAGGAACATCAGACAAAAATGGTAGCTAAATCCTTAAACCTGGACGATACTGAGATAGAAGAGAGTAAAAGAGACTTGATTACCCGGGAAATTGGAAAATTCAGGGAGGTTATGAAGGTAATTATTATTATTGTTACGAGTACTGTTAATCTCCCCCCCCCTCCCCCTTAGAGTCTCGCCCTCGTTTTTTTTCTTTTTTTGTAATCGTGAACGGTTCGTCGCGTTAGACGCAATGAAAGATGCAATGATTTTTTGTCTCTCTTAAAAAGAAATCATATTTTAAATGAAAGTTGTTTCATTGATCAATATCCACGCGAGGACATTGATGTTGTTTGTGTGTAACACTCGGCCTACGAAGCATTATAAACATATCTTTTTTGCAATCGATCTCATTACTGCAAAATAAATGGAAATCCGACGAGATAAAATGATGCATTTCAGATGCAGCAAGGTCAGATAAAGATCTGTGACTTAATTGTGCTATTCGTATATTAGCGATAATGCATAATGTGTCTGTATACTTTTCTCCGAGTATTTATGTCGTTCTTATTTTTTTTATCTTCTTATATCTTTTTCTTTGTCATCTCGATATAAAACTTTGGAAAATACGATACTTTTCTACCGCTTATTTGCAGAATATCAAGTATATGTTTGTAATACTTTGTATTATTGTTGTCTCTTCACATATATATATATATTTTTTTTTTACGCATCGGTTCATTCGTAAGTTTACGATGTTCGAGTAGGCTAACGATACCGATCGAACATAGTATGCGTACGTAAAAGTTTTCGCGAAACTTGAAACTGTTGAATGTACAAAAAGAAACATTGTCACGTTACGTCTTGTTGATTTGGATGAAATCAGAGGTATACAGCAGTATTACAACGATGTAAATCTATGAATTCGTGCTATACACGAAAGAAAGAAACTCATCTTTTAATATTTGTCGATGAATTGCCGCTAGTATCTACCTCGTATGTATGTTGCGATTGGACACGAATCGCTCACGCTAGCGTGACACGTGGTCTGAATGATTAAACAAGATGGAGTCGCAAATTTGATCAGCTCTAGTTGAATATCGAAAGTGTCCAATCGCATACACATTTTATCGCAGACGCTGGTAATTAGATTCTTTTTCTCTATCTCTTTCTGTCTCTCTATCTCTTTCTGTCTCTCTCTTTCTCTCTTTCTCTCTCTCTCTCTCTCTTTCTCTTTCTCTCTCTCTCTTTGTGTACACTTCAAATGTAAAAGAATGTATTGGATATATGTATACAAGAGAGGATTATACGAGTATATCGAAAGTCGTAGCTTTTAAGTATTTTGTGGTAAAGTGCGTGTGTGCTATATTAGCTCTGAACAATTGGAGCCGTGACTCGTTGCTATAATTATAATAACAGGCAGCGTGCGTCGCACACAGCAAACGCACACGCCTAGGAATGCTGTGTGTGGGGACCACCCTTTCACTCACTCATTGGCTCTGAAGGGAGTCAATCACAGCACATCCCTCGTAATTTCGCAGGCGGCTGCAGGCTCGTCGGTAAGTCAGAGTACAATCCAAACAACCAAACATGAAAAAAAAAAGAAATGCGCAATATACATTAAGAAGGAGACTCATAGCTCTGCGCGACAAGCTGGCGACATGTAGCTGATCAGTTTGTTTCTATTGGTATTCTGTTTTACTGATTCGTCGCAAATACAGAGCTGTGCTACATTGCGGCTATTATATTTTTGACGTTTAGAGATAGATACCATTACGATTTATTTGCCACTAAACTAACTTTATCTACTTCTGTATATGTCATGCTGAACTGCTAGCAATTGATGTCGAAGATGTGTTTTAACGTGTCAAACGTGGCGCGCCGAAATAACGAGTTCTTTCTATCTGTTGTACGGCTGTGTTTCGTTTTCAAGCACAATTTGCACTTGATACATGGTTGTCGAATACACTCGAGCGACTGCTTATTCGATCTGTTAATATCTTGCTCGTTATATTCTTTGTTAATTAAATGGAATTAGAATCATTTGCATTAGAGGGTAGGAATGAAGATTACTTCGACAAGATGAATCACTAGAAACGGAGCAAATAAATATTTCTCTTAGATTCAGAGATACAGAAATGCGCGTGTAGAATAGAATCTGAATGGTTTTGGAAAATGAAACTTGTGAAATAATGTAAAAAATATCTTTGCTTAATATTCTCATCTAATTAGACATCATTTCTTCACCAGACTTGAGATTTTCATGACCATTCTAGATCTTGGTCTCAAGGTTCCTCAAGGTTTTCTTTTCTTAACATCTTCAAATCGAAAGGAAATGTTTAAAAATGTGTTATTTCTGATCAATCACCATGTATATCGATTGTCATGTATCAAGAGACACGGCAGTTGGTATTTACATTAATGAAGCAATACGATGTCTCGCTACATTCTTTTTTTTCGCGAGAGACACGCGTACGTATTGATATTAAATCTGAAATGAAAACGAACAACGAGGAACGATTCTTGGTCATTTACGCGAATGTCACGTTAATTGCCCGTGTTGACGTCTAGCAGTCTAGTATTCGCATATCAAACGTAGGTAAGCGGTTGTCCAGGTTGCTTTCACGCACACAGCCTAGGGTTGGAACGTATTATCATTTTGAGCAAAACATACTTTGGCGCTGACACACTTTTCACATCTTTGGGATAGACAATTTGTTAGGGCCGGGAGACTCTGTGCGCTACACACAATGAAACTGATTTTGCCCATCACCAAGTGGCGACTGTTCAGTTGTTGTCTTTATTTTGTGTAAACAGCTTCTGTCAGCGTCTCGATCAGACATGTAGTACCTAGGTGCGCGCTCCTCCATTCTCCGGTACCACCACACTGACTGACCAAGTCAACTTCACACCGTGAGTAAACTCCACAACCATGAGCCAACACAAGCATTCGGTTCTTGTAGTATTTTTTGCTAGTGAACTGCCCCAGTCTGAGAAATACCTTTTTGACCACGTTTCATGTTTCAGCAGTCTATTTTCTCCTCACAATGTGCATCTACTTTTATGCACTGAGTTATTCTACCCTTGTTAGAACTTAAAATCATGGGTTACCGTATGGACGAGATAGTTTACGTTCCACGTGTCGTGCTGGAGTAGACGATTGTGTAAAACAGTAGTAGGATACCGCTATCGATGATGAGAACGATAAATGATCAAAACGACTGCATTTTCCTAAATTCGCTCATCGATAATAGCAAATATACCGATACTGTAACGATATTATTTTCATAGTTACACATGCCAGGAATATTAGAGAAAGAAAAATGCGTATTACACAATGATGTAGTACTTCGAGTAGTATTTCATTGCTAATAGAGATGATACTTGTTTATACGATATTTTACTTGAACGTTTGTACCCAAATATTGTGGGCAGATTACGGTTCTAGTCTCGTATGACGGTCGCAGAATAATTAACGTCGGGATCGATTTTCCAAACAGTAACCCATTTTTGGAGTATAGTAGTATAACAGAATAAGGATGAATCATACTAATTTATTTCTAAGACGTTGCGTTTATAACACGGGACGATAACGGTGGGCAAACTATTGTGCATTTGATATTCAACAGTTTGCTGCATCGGCTGCCATAACGCGTGTAACCATTACCAGAGGAAAACAAATGTTGTCAGACAGTGTGAGACAGTTTCTTGGCAAATGTGAAAAGATGTTTTGGTGGGATACCCCTCTTCGTGATGACTGCGCCTCCGATTGGTATAATACTTTCTAATAATTATTGAATATTGATCAAGAATGTCTAAATAATCTCAAGACCCCTTTCAAGCTCTTAGATTTTACCATAGATTTTAGACACTATCGATTTTACAGGCACATTTGCAATGTTGTAAGTACATTGGGTGGCCTCTGCGATGCATCTGTTAATAGCGTTAAGGTACTTAAATTATAAGCTAGAGTCTAAGATAACTCTTATGCCTGTATCCAAACATTTGTACCTGCACTTAGGTAATTGATATGTAAACGAGATTTCTCTCGCGTAAGATGCTGCCGATCGAGCATACTCCAGTGGAGTGAGTATACCATATTGAAATGAACATCTCTCTACATTCGTTACGTCAGATGATTAAGGCTTACTGCAACTAGTAATCGTTCTGCATACGAATTGTGAGATGGCCACTCACGCGCGATTTAAACGCGATTCCTTTTTTTTTCCATTTACGCGCACGTCCTCTTTCTGTTGATTGTTGAACATGCAACAGAGACATTTCTTCAACAATTGACATTCATTTGGCAAAATTTATTTAACAGATTAGAATATCCGCAATATTGTGTTGTTAATCAATTTTTATTTCCGAGTTTCGCCTAGCAATTAGTACGCGTTCGCGTTCTCGTAACGTAACGATGGACATTTACCGACAATATTTACGAACGTAATAGTATATTTTGTTGCATCTGAGGAAGATACGATTATATTTTCTTGTTAATACATTTTTATTTCGGAGCTTCGCCTAGTAATTGGTACGCGTTCTCGTAACGTAACGATGGACATTTGCCGACAATATTTACAAACGTAATAGTATCTTTTGTTGCATCTGAGGAAGATACGATTGCTAGTTTCTTGGTTCCATCATTATCACAGATCGACACGCTTGTTTCAACCCTTTCGTCTCACCTGTGTCCGCGTTCTTGTGTTTTATAGAAGCAGGAGGAGGAGAAGGCCCAGGTAAAGCGAAAGAAGGAAGCTGTCGAGAAAGAGGAGCGCGAGAAGCGGGAAAAGGAGCGACGCGATAAGCGCGACGATGATGCCTCCAACAAGGATGATCAAGACGGAGACCTTGGTAGTCCTACGTCTCATAAAGGTCGTAGTGATAGTACCGGCAGCAGTAGAAGGGACAAACGTCGCTCTAGATCTAGGTGAAGTAACGTTTGCATCCCGTTTGCATAGGATAGACGCACCATTGAGTAATGTATCAAACATGTTAAACTAATTATTTTTGCAAGTAGGAAAGCGCGCGTAGACGCAGCTTGAATACATTATACAGATTTATGCGGGCCACGTTACATGACGCCACCACTGGACATTCACCCGTGGTCTTCGATTTTTTCTTCCTTTATTGTTTCCAAGTACAACTTTTTCTTTACTTCATAAACTGTTTCAATTTTTCAGATCGAAAGAACGTGACAGAGATCGATCGAGAAACGAACGAGACCGAGATCGAGACAGAGACCGCGAGAGGGACCGAGAGCGGGAGCGGGAACGGGAGCGAGAGCGGGAACGGGATCGGGATCGTGAAAGGGAACGCGAGCGGGAACGCGAGCGTGACAGGGAGAAGGAGAGAGATCGAGAGCGGGAGCGGGAGAGGGAGCGGGAGCGAGAAGAGGTGAGGAAGACCGAGAGAGAAATTATGCGCGAGAGGGAGGAGGAGGAGGAGGCAAAGGAGAGGAAGAAGAATGAGAGGCGAGCCCGAGAGAAGGAGGCGGCGTACCAGGAACGTTTGAGAGCGTGGGAGACACGCGAGCGACGCAAACAGAAGGAGTACGAGAAGGAAGCCGAGAAGCGTCGTGCGAAACGCGAGGCCAGGGAGAGAGAGGCGAAACGACTCAAAGAGTTCCTCGAGGATTACGACGACGATCGCGACGACGCCAAGTATTACAAGGGTAAGGAGCTGTCTCGCCGACTCGAGGAACGGGCACTCGAGGCCGAGGCAGACTCGCGGGATCGTTGCGCCGAACGTCAGGAGCTCCAGCGTCTACGCGACAAATTATACGCGGATACCTCCAATCCGGATCCTGCCGCGGAATTTGAAAGGGTAGGTCGTGTGCTACATTTAATTGAGGAAACCTGAGATTCCTTAATAAATTAATTTTGTACTTTTTGTTCTTTGAGCGGAATTTGAGAATACGTTCTATAGGAAAAACTTATTTCACAACTAGTAAGAATATTCTTAAAAGTCGCCAACAGTAATTAACGGCATCAGTAATTTTTATTGACCGTATCTGGCAATTTTTATAATACAAAAAATTTATTGCGAAAAGGCATATGCCTCGGTGGTCGAATTGGTTGAGACGCCCGCCTAGAGAGAAGGGAGGTCCAGGTTCAAACCCTGGCTGAGGTAATATTTTTCGCAATAAATTTTCTCTGTTATAAAAATTGCCAGATACGGTCAATAAAAATCACTGATGCTGTTATTTTACAACATTGTATAAGAATTAATCCTGCTTTCTATATGTTGTAATTAAAACTATTATACTTTATCACATCTTACACAATGTTATAGACTTAAACGATTTAATTCTTCATTTAATAATTCACATTTGTGCACTGTTCCATTTTTTATTAGTTGAAAGCCGAAAGGGAGGAACAGTATAAGCCTAAACCAGTGATAACTATAATTGACGAAGAGGATGACAAGGTGGTGAAGAAAGATAAGGAAGTAATGCCGCCGATAGAAACCGAGCCAATAGAGAGCGACAGTGATGGTGTGCAGTTTGACGACGTTTCTCAGCCAGAAGCACCATCCAGAACGCCACCGCGACATCATCATCATCATCGTCGGCATCATAGACACCATCAAAATCACCATCGCGACGGCGAGGAGAATCAAGAGGGACTAGCGGATGCGGACCGAGAGAGTCTAAAAGATGCACGGCCTTCACCAGGACATCAATCGGCCGCGACACCTGCTCAATCCATTCCACCATCATTAGACGAAGATTCGCGCATGTCTCTTGTCAGTGAGCCAGAAAAGACAAGCGGTAGTAAGTGTCTCTTGACTTATCTAACGAAATGTCGGTATAAATTCCTCACGGTTTTCACACAAATACAATTTTGATGAGACGTAGCCATTTACAGGAAATAGAGTGTATATATACTACTGTTAAGAATATTATTTCAATTTCGATAATTTTATATTATTTAAGTTAATGTAAAATGCACTGTAATGATACAAATTTCTCCACAATAGCTTTCTTTCTTGATGTAGGTAACTTTGTTCCATTTGCTATGGGAAGTGGAGGCAATCGTGCCAGCGATCACGCTATAGGCGGTAAAACGCCGGTCAGTCCTAACACCACTGCTAATACGAATTCACAACAAGCGAATCAAACGCGGAAAAAGGGTCGTATCGATGTTAAAGACGTGTTCAACAACGACGACGATGACGATGCCGCAAATAACGCGAAAAAGCGTAAACTTGTACCTTTAGGTAAGTGTTTTATCTCACTAGCTTTGCACTTGTGAGGAAATTCGAGATACTTGGAACTTACATCTTTTCAGATTATGGAGACGAAAAGAAAAAGAAATCCGAGGAAGCTACAAAGGCAGGGAAGGAAGAAAATACAAAGAGTCAAGAAGAAAAGCGAAAGCACATAAAATCTCTTATAGACAAAATACCTACCGATAAGAATGCATTGTTTGGTTATCAACTCGATTGGACACTCATTGATAACGTAAGTATTCTTTATTCTCAGATCTAATTTCTTTGTGAAAACCAACTTTCCTTCTTACCTCAAAACTAATTTAATGTATCGTGTGATTTTAATCCTGCACTCTCTACTATAGCGATTTTTATTGGTCAACTCTTAAGCATGTTTTTACACGTTTTGCTTTTTTTTCGTTTAGACGTTGATGGAGAAGAGGATAAGACCTTGGATCAATAAAAAGATTATCGAATATATTGGCGAACCCGAACCTACTCTAGTGGATTTTATTTGTAGCAAAGTAATGGCAGGCAGTTCTCCTCAGGGAATACTAGACGATGTACAGATGGTAATTACATCGCAGAATATTTCTTATTTTTGCATTTTATAGAAAAACTTGTAGCGGAATGTATATTTCGTTTCAGGTATTGGACGAAGAAGCGGAAGTGTTTGTAGTCAAAATGTGGAGGTTACTAATTTATGAAGTAGAAGCTAAGAAAATGGGCTTAGTAAAGTAATTGGAGTGTCGTCCGTAAATTTATCAACTCATGATTTATACTACACATAAAATTCTCTCGACTAAGCATAAGGAAATGTTTAAATACTACATAATGCAGTTTAATATTACATTATTAAATAGGAAATTTGTCCTATACAAGTGAAAGCACAAGTTGCTCGATTAATAGGTGGTATTAAGTGTGTAGTAATTATAGCGTTAAATAAACTTGTAATTACGATTTATAACATTTAGTGTTTTCCTCAATTTATATAAGACTGTCGTCGAACGTAAATGATGACATTCCTACATGACAAAACTGGACATATTAGTACCTTGATACGCAGATATTTTGATTAATGTTAAATTTATTATTGTATATGACAATCGTTTCCATATTAGGTATAGAAAACTCAATGTCGGAGCCGTGTGAAGGTATTATTAATAATCGGCAACCTCGTGACCAAAAGAAATTCACTATTATTTCTCTTAGTTTTTAATAAATAATTTATAAAAATAAATATTTCGGAACAAAAATTATTGTAATGTTAAATTTGCTATAAATGAAAAATGTTTTCAAACACTTATTTCTGGTTAGTTTTTCAGTGTATACATTGAAAAGTTACAAGAGAACTACGTTAAAACATTTTCTATAATTTTTCATTGTATACATTGAAAAATGATAGAAAATTATATCACGAGGATATGTGTACGCGTTGCACGATTTTAATACAGAAATTTTAGTCAATATTGAAAATATTATCATACTTTTTTTTTAATGTTACAGTCTTTCAAGTATATGTATTAGAACTGAACAATGCACTCGAATGCTTTGGTATGTGAAATTGCACTGATCGTGGGCGTGTTTATTGTATTTAAATAAATATTCATACGTGGCGTATGTGTGTTGTATAGGCATAATTTTACTTTAGTGTAGATAACTAAAACAACTTTTTAATAAATAACATTTTTGAAATTGACGTCCGAAATTTTGTTCTCTACTTAAAAATTTATACATTCTCTTGAATACTTGTCTCTTGCATACTTCGTCTCTTTTCAAAATTTAAATTTTCGCATTCTGTGAATTCACAAATTTAAGAATTTTGGAAGTCGTTCTCTTGTAATTTTATAATTAGATACGTTCCATCCAATTACGTTCTGCTACTTTGCCGATTTTTAAGATACAAAATTTGAGTGTCAAGAATTGCGAGACTCAATTGCAGACAGATCGTCAAAGACCCGGGTCCAGGCGAGAACCAGCGTTTCCGTGCTTTGATTATCGATACACTTCGCCTCTGGATGCGAGTCTGGACTAAATGTATCCGATTCTATCGATAGACTTTAACAAATCCTCGTGCGAATCGTTCGAACGGTCGTGTCGAATAGACGGAAAGGCGAATAGAAACAATCCGCGGGATGAAGTTAACGCGAGAATAATGCATAAATAAATGTACTCACCGGAGGGTTGCTGCGCCGTCGCCCGATGCCTCCCAGGCCGCCATATCCTCTCAGATTCCTCCATTTGGCGCCGGCACTCGCGAAAGAGGAGCCAATTATTTCCAAGTAACGCGCGACACAGCACTCCCGGCGTTAACCGACGCGATCTCCGTTACAACGAGAACGAGGAAAAAGAGATACGGGCCGCCACGATGGCGTCGCGCGAAATTGCGGGAACGTTCCGGCGAGAAGAGCTCGGAGATACGCGAGGCCCGACGCGTCTCGCGAGCAAACGCGAGCGCTCGACGGGGCGATCTCGCGTCAACGTTTCTGTCGTGAAAACGCCCGATTTTCCCGCGCGTGAAGAGACGCGAGTTAAAACTGGAGCTCGGCATAACCGCGGCGCGGCGCCGCGCGAGGATTCGAGGCTGCGCCGAACATTCCGGCCGGAGTTTCACGCGTGAGTATCGAGTAATCCCGCGCCGCGATTGCTCAACTTTATCAGCGTTACGATCACCACCGTCCGTGGCGCGAGAGACCGGTCCACTTGCGATTCTTCTCGAATAGTTCGCGGCGCCGGTTCCCGCCGGTCCCTCCCCGCGATACTACGCGAGTCAAGTCGGCGACGCGACTTGAGTATCACCAGAGAGACACTTCGATATCGCTCGCGCAAGGTAGGTATCTCGAGTAAACGCGCACTTAAATTCACAACGTGCTGCCGATGAACAATCGACGCACTCGCGGCTTTCCTCTGCTCGAGTCACATCGGAGAAATCGGTAGTAGACGGCGATTCGACGTTTCGCTTCGCGTACCTCCGAGTGCACGCTACGCGAAGCGAAGACGACGTCAAATAACACGATCGCGCACACATCGTCCCGTGCCACTCGTACGGCAGTTCGAGCGACAATGCGACGCACTCGAGCCGCCGCGCCGCAGCGACTGTTACTTGTTTATCTCGAGCCGCCGCGGCCGCGGCGATCGTCACTTGTTTGTCTCGAGCCGCCGCGACCGCTGCGCGCCGAGCCGAGGTCACAGAACGTTCGCGTGCGCCGCAGTATCGTTCGAGCCGCCGGCACGTACGCGACCACGGGGCGACGCGCGCGATTATTCTCCGCGTAATTAATCGACGCCACGATCACGCGAGCGTGCACTTTGGAGATACGAGAGGCGGACCGTCGAATCGCCGCCTATCGCCGTTCGCGCTCGCTGTGCCTTGGACGTAACTTGAGTAGAGGAGAGCCGCGAGCTTGTCGATTGCTCGTCGATAAAAAGCAGGTGAATTTACGCGTTTACTTGAGATACGCTGCGCGAGTGACATCAAAAGTGGACACACTCGAGTGGCGTCGCTGACTCGACTCGCGTAGTGTCGCGCAGCAGCGCGGGGGTCGCCGGTTACCGGCGCCATGTTGGTCTGTTCGAGAAGCATCGCGGAGCGTCGCGGACACGCAGCGGACCGGTCTCCCGCGCCCGTCGGTCGGCGGCGACGTATTTCACGACGCGGACGATGGTGAGTCCAGTGCTGACCAAGTTGAGCTAATCGCGGGCGTGGATCGTTTGGTATTGACGCGTCGGCGAGCTAGCGCGACGCGTGAGAGTCTCGCGAGAAATCCCCCGGCCGGAATCTTCCTCGTAGCCGGATTCTCGCGGCGCCGCGAGTGTCCGAGCTTCAATCTTAACTCGCGTCTCCCCCGCGCGTGTAGACACGCGTGACGCGCGGCGACAGAGACGTCGGCGCGAGATCGCCCCGTCGAACGCTCGCGTTCGCTTGCGAGACGCGTCGAGCCTCGCGTATCTCCGAGTCCTTCTCGCCGTAACGTTCCCGCAATTTCGCGCGACGCCATCGTGGCGGCTCGCATTCCCGCGCGCGATCGTCGTAGCGGAGCTCGCGTCGGTTAACGCCGGGAGTGCCGTGTCGCGCGTCACTTGGAAATAATTGGCTTCTCTCTCGCGAGTGCCGCGTTGTGCCGAGTGCCGGTGCCAAATGGAGGAATCGGAGAGGAAGCGACGGCCTGGGAGGCATCGGGCAACGGCGCAGCAACCCTCCGGTGAGTACATTTATGCATTATTCCTGCGTGAACTTTATCCCGCGGATCGTTCCTATTCGCCTTTCCGTCTACTCGACACGACCGTTCGAACGATTCGCACGAGCATTCGTCCAAGTCTGTCGATAAAAGCGGATACGTTTAGTCTGGACTCGCACCTATGGGGCGAAGTGAGTCGGTAATCGAGGTACGGAAACGCCTGAGCTGCTTTCGCGAAAAGATCAAAATGATCTGAATTAAAATGACCGTGTGCTATGATTGGTCAAATCTGGAATTTCATTGAATAAAATTTCAATGTGATGCTACGAAATTTCAGATTTGACCAATCATAGCACAGGGTCATTTTAATCCGGATCATTTTGATCTTCTCGCGAAAGCAGCCCAGGTCTCGCCTGGATCTGCGGGCCAATGAATGACGTCGATAACTTTGGACGATCGGAAAAGTAGCAAGCAACTTTTCCGACGCACGCTAAATATATTACTGAAATAATACATGGAATTTATATAATCGTATTTTATGCACGAAGCACTAGATGGCCTTGCATTCATTATCTTGCCTCTTTATGTTACGTTGTCATTAATTTACCAGATAAACATAATACATATAATTTATGTTTATGCGCTCTAAATGTTCCGGAACAGGATCTCTATTTATATTTCCTTTTTATTGAAAGAGCTCGTAGTGCAATTTACGTTTAGATTCTAAAATCAATCCCCCAAATACTGAGCACCATATGTATATACATATTTATACAATATACATATGTATAGATGTTAGAAAAAATTCAATTTTCTTTAAATGTCTTATTTCGTTATATTACTTAATTTTAATTTCTCTTGCGATTAAAATTAATCAAAGAGCGAATTCGGTTGCTTGCACTAGTGCGCACTGAGTGCACGCTAAAGGCTTGTTTATAGTCAGTTCTTATATCTAACTTTGTCTTAAATACATGTTCGAAGAGTATTTAGTCGAAAAATGATCCGTATGGATGCTATACATTTTACTGGCTGCGAAATATTTCAAAAAATATTTAAAACGATTCACTGATACAAAAATTAACTGTAAACGAGCCTTCGTGTGCACTCAGTGCGCACTAGTGCAAGCAACCGAATTCGCTCTTTGATTAATTTTAATCGCAAGAGAAATTAAAATTAAGTAATATAACGAAATAAGACATTTAAAGAAAATTGAATTTTTTCTATACCTAACCAATTCTATACCTAACCAATCGAATTCGCTATAATACTGCATTAGTTTATAAAAGTTTTGCTTCATCGGACTGGCTTAAATCAGTTTAAATGTTTACGTACTCTGTCTCACTACCTTCCCTATTTTATTTAATTACACATGTATGTACATACATGCATGTATATCTGCTGTGCACAAACTTCCTTCTTTTGTTTAACACCACTCTTACGTACATGTAAAAAACGAAATATAAATAGCTCGGAAGTTCTGTCTCATTTTGTAACTTGGTGTGATGCTGTCTTGTGGTACTTGAATCAATAGGCTTCGTTTTCCTAAGATGGTTTCTGATAAAAGAGAAAAATTCACATATTGAGAGAATAAGGAATTTCAATGTTTAATTAGCTCTGATATATAATCAATCGAACGTTTAAGACAAACTTTACCACGCGCAAAAACCGACTAACAACTGATTACTTACAGTAGTAAAATACCCACTTACGTATATCGACAAAAAAAAACGCGAACGTACTTTTAATTTTACATCGCGCAGATGTTAATCTCGATCTGATATTATTATTAATGCGAACGCAGTAAAACGCAATAAACTTCTTCGATATTCACTCTGTTTTTCGCCTTTCGTTATTGCGAAAAGACTGGCCGGTAGTTTGATTCTGTTAACATTAATTACTCACGTCATAATGTACTCGAGGCTGTGGTCAAATGACCAAACAGTGGAAAATGACGCGAATCTCCCACTTCTGTATCTCGGTTCTATATGTCGGACTGACAGAGATTAATCGTAATTGACTCGATACGGGCGCTTTTACGTGGTATTTTTACCGCGGAGAACAGGTCGACGGGTTTTCTCCTTTGTGACAAAAAGCAAGGATATGCAAATTATTAATGGAGCTCTCGAGTGGTCCACATAATCGTGCGCGCGAATGTACGATACAAATCGATGAATATGATAAATCGGGGTTCCCCGAAAGAAACAAAAATGACTGTCGTTCGTGTGCTTTTCCCCCTCGAGAGTTTTTCGACTTTGAGATTAATCTGTTTGTTCGATGCTTTTTCAAGCTTTTTTTTGCACCGCGCGATGAGACGCGTTTAGCACCGAAGATTTCTTCATAAATTTATATAGAAAAATGGTTTTTTTACCTCGGCAGCCGAGACTATTGAAAGTGTACAGAATCTTCTACGATATCTTAACGACTATTTTCTCTATCGACCGGTTTAGAGTTAGCTAGTTTTCCTACCTTTACAAATATTAATATTGCAACATATTAATTTTTCGGCATATTCTCAAGTACCGATTTTACGCGTTGTGTAATTGCAGATTCGATAATAATATTTAAGGTCGAGCCTCTCAGTTATCTTACGAATACGATTTTAATCACAGATAAGTGGATAATTTGAGTTGCAAGATATGTACGTGTGTTATGGCGGACGTGTGTGTGTTGCAAAAATTGTTTTGCATAAGACGGACACGCGTGAATATAGACGCGTCTCAAAACGTGCGGTAAACAAGATACAGATATTATCGGTACAATTACATTCGCGAATTGCAATTTGCACTTTCGCTGGCTATTTTATCGTGACTCCTTCGCGCCGTTTTGTTTGTTAATTTAAAGCGATTCAAATGTTACAATCTTTGAGTATAACGATACGAGATTGGGGGGGAAGTTTCAATATTAATTTCGACGTCGACGCCACAAAAATCTGTGAAACGAAATTACGTGCCAATAACTAACGATGGTTCACCGACAATGGCGAGTCGAATCGCTGGGAAGCACGAGAGAGAAAGAGAGAGAGAGAGAGAGAGAGAGAGAGAGACTGTGGCAATTTAAATAAATTAACGGAGCTCGAGCGTATCCAGTACTTTCACCGAGTTGAAGAAAAGGAAGGAGTACTCGAACAAATCCTCCGCGCGCCGGATAATTGCGATTAATGAGTATTTTTATTAACGCTCGTAATTTTTGTCTTCCGCCGAACGCATGCGGAGTGTCAAATTAATGTCGAATGATTACGAAATTAATTTACCGTCCTGAAGCAAGGACGAAACTGAACGCGTTTGTTCACAGAGGGTTTTCTTAAAATTTATTAATTATTATTAATTTATTAATTTCCTGAAAATCATGGAATCGTGGGACAATACGGCATTTCGAAGAATTTTATAAGTTTCTTTGAAATTTTACCATACATTTACTAATAAAAATTGTGCGTACAATTAGTATACATTTGTCTGGTAGAATGTACGGTAGAATTTCACAAAAAACTCTCAGAAAGTTCTTCAAGATGCCACGTTGTCCTGCGATTACATGCTTTTCGAGATAAATTTTAAGAGAAAATTCCCTCCGCGTTTCTATAGAATTAAACTTATTTCGGGAATATAATATGAAACTAGTCAGTTTAGAATTGCATAATTGCATATAAAGTTATTTTTCTTCTATCTCTCTGATACAAGAAGCGCATCCGAAAAATAAAATTAAATAGAACATCGATTAAATTGGGCATTCACCTTAGAATTAAATCAACGAAGTTTAGAAGTTTATCTCGCCGCGAGATATGTACGCTCGATGTTTGCTAGATCAGATAATTATTGCGCGCTTAACTTGACTAAAATACATGGGATGTTCGTTTTCGCATTGTGCAACATCGTGCAACGCTTAATTTATCGCTCGAACTGTTAAATCGACGTGATCCGAGATCCGCGATACGATCTCGCGATACACTTCGGTACCGTATGGAAGATCATGTAAGGAGGGAAAACAAGGAGTAGATACGATCGTCTTGAAATTTTTCAAGTACGTTGGTGCTTGGAAACGTCACCGATGCTCTCCGAGACGATCGATGTCTTAACATTGTATTAGCGGCGACGATCGTCGTGTATTTTTTTAGACGCGCACAATCGATTTATACATCGGCACGAGAAGGATAAGCCGTGCAATTATCGATAACGTTACGTAACGTCAGACGGGTTTCTTTAGACGGCAACTTTGTTGAGTAGACCTGCAGGAAACGTTGTGGAATCAATAATGGCCGTTGCATTGTTTTTGTATTGACATAAGAAACATTAAAAATTGCGCCCGTTTATTTCAACTTATACACACATTTGTCTGCTCTCGAGTGATTGAAGGTCTCCAAGAGGGATGAAAGTCGAGAAACTCCATTTTGAGAAAAGTGACTCGCGCGGGAGCCTTCAATTAATCTCGAGAGCAACGTTTGTCTCTTTTGAACGTGAAATGTCGCGTCTGAAGAGGATCCCCCGGCTATCTTTTTTTACCGACGCAGTCAAATATAATTTTTGCCTTTTTAATTCGAATTGAGAACGCAAAAACTATATTTGACTGTGTCGGTACAAAAGATAGCCGAGGGATTCCCTTAACTGTGGGATGCGGTGTCGGGGCGTATCGATAATTTTCTCACACGGCGTTTCTCGCGACGTAAGCAAGACGAGCCACGGATTTTCCGATAGCCGAGATCAAGTGATTCCCGTCGCGATCGTAGGAAGGGGAGATCGGCGTCACGACGGTACCAATGAGAGGCGGCATGACGCGGTGGGCTAAAAATCACGTTAATCACTTCCGTTGCGTCGTGTATCTCCGCGCGCGGGGCTTATCGTAGTTGCAATTTCACGCGTCACTTTCCAGACTGATTACTCTCTATCTCTCCCTCTCTTCCTTTCTCTATCTCTGTCTCTGACTCGGTTGCGCGCGCAAACGCAGCTCGGCGTGCCTTCCCAATAATAAGCCTGCCGATCGGCGATAGTTTCGCAATTTGGCTCGCGCGCACGTACTCTCGACTCTCTTTCCACACGGTATCGTAGAAAGTGTAGCAACGGCCACATGTGTGACTCACGCCGCCATCGCGGCGATCGCATCCGACGATGGAATTGCGCGGCGCGCCGGCTGCAAGACCCATCGCCGTCGTTGATTCCCACGGCGTAAATCTGTGTCGCAATCCCGACAATACGAGCGCCGACGCAACGGGGATAAATTCAGAAAGAGCGCGTATACGCAAGCATTACGCACTGTCCGCTGTCTAGCTGTCAGAGCCAATCGAAGCTTCATCCCCGACAGCCGACGCTTCAATTCCTACGTGGAAAAAAAGATGTTGAATATAAGAAAATGAAGTTGCTCGAATTAAACGTTAACGTCACGGGCTGCCACAAACATGAATATGGATATGAATTTTAAACATCGAACTAAATCTCCAGATTATTAAGACATGTCTGATGTTTTTCATTCATTAATACTGATGTTGTTTCAACGATTTTACTTCATTTACACTGATTTTGTTGATACGTCTTGTTTTTTCCGTGTATCTTTGGCTCCTGATCCCTGCCGCAATTGTCCCTGTTTGATGACGTCAGATTAATTAAACAATTTTTCAGCAGAGATGAGGGACCTTAATTTTATTAAGTTATAATGATTAATAGATCAGAATCGTTATTAATTCTGAATATAAGTCGGAGAGACGATTAGCAATAAGCGTCGATCACGCACGAAATGTTACGAACAGCTGCTTCACTGCTCTCACTCGGCATAATAAATATACATATATTTCTCAAGAGAATATATGCTGAAAACTGTCTCATAATTGCGATTATGGAACAATCATTTTGAGAATACATTCGATCTGGCCGTCGAGATTAGATTAAACGAGCGCGAGGGAGAGCGTGGATCGAGCGGAAGAAGGTGTCGAAGAGAGATGGCAGTAAGAGGGAGTAATGCAGGAGCAAAAGGCAGAAAACACCGGTAGGCAGTTTTGTAGCTGTTTTTATCAGCTTCTGGGCATCGGGGGTCCAGGAGGCCCGACCATGGCAGGACGCATCTTGGGGGGTTCGTGTGGGAACGTACGTCTCTTTAGCGTACCATCTCCTTCCTCCCCCTCGCCCTCGCTCGCTCCTTCTCTCTCTCTCTCTCTCTCTCTCTTCGTTCCCTCGCCGTCCTCCCGTTCTTCTTCTTTTCCTCTTTGGCGAGTCCGCCCTTTTTCTCCATTTGGACCGGCTCGACGATTCGTTCCTCCCTCGCATCCACCTCCCCTCGCTCCCCTCACGCTCCTCTCGCGCGCTCGTCCTCTTCATCGAGGCTGGCTGCCTTTGGGTACCACTCGGGTCATCGGGGTCACCCTCCGCGGTGCACTCGCTACGTGGTATGCCCTATATTTACGCACGGTAAGAGCACCCTGAAGAGAAGGTGGACGCCCGTCCGCTCCTCCTCCCTCTCCGCGCCGAGCACCACCGCTACGCTCTTCTTCTATCCTGTATCACGGCTGCTTCTCAATAAACGCCGATCGCGTTAAGATCGGCTCACAACCGCGACCGCGCGTGGGAGGATTGGCAAACTTTCCGATCTTTCCGATCATTCGGTACTTTTTGCACCTTTCGCACCTAGAGTTGTTAGTTCATGGAAACATTTAGGCACTATATAAATTATGTGGCTTTTGTGCACCTAGTTTCAGCGCTACCATGCTGTTCTCCGATTTAGTGCGAACAGTGGAGCACCTTCGAGCTGTACGCACAAGCCTCATAATTTGTGTATCGCACAAATGTTTTCCACGAATTGGCAGTTCTAAATGCAAAAGGTGTAAAAGGTGTAGAACCAGCATCTAGAATCTTTTATTCGCTTATTTCAAAGACGGCTCCCTCGGCGAACTTTCAGCGAGAAACTCCTCGCGCATTTGCAACTTAATAGCGCGTGTAATTAGACATTCTTTATACGTGAAAAAAAAGTTATAACGATTCTCCGCTTCTAGCAAATATCTTCCCGCTTAAGCTTCGCGAGTTGAACGCGGCGAGATTTGGCTTTCGCAATCACGATTAGACGTTTCCCTTGGCGGGGCAGCGCGAGTGATAAAGTGGCGCGAATAGCGTAATAGGCGTGAAATTCGCTCCTCTTGCGAGCGGATCGTCTCGCGCAAGCCGACGATCTTCATTATTCCCGCCGATATGAAGGCCCGCGGACGGACGAGGGAGGAAGAAGAAAGGAGAGGAGTGGAAAAAAAGTCGAGCGCGCGCCGCGATCGCAACGCCGCGGCGTGCGTTCCATAAATCAGCGGGATTATTAAAAAATCGCCGCGGCGCACTATTAATTCAGATTGTGATAAAGCGTCAGGCGCGCGAGAGCGAGTACTCGGCGGCGGCGGCGAACGCGCGCGCGTATTGTGAGGGATTGCGACAGAACGCCTCGCAAAGGTTACAATACGAGCCGCGGTGGCGTGTTGTAACCTTTCGCGAGAACCGCATCGTATGCGCCGCGCGATAGATAATGGCCGGCACGATCGCTCCGATCGTAATTATCGTTGTTTCTGCCGCCAGACAGTGCGCTCACAGCACGATCGCATTGCACGTATCGCACCGCGGCAGAAGTCGTTGATCGCCGAAAGCGGTGTATGCCTGCGGGATCTGAAAGCCGAGCGAAGGATACTCGGATGATCGGACGAAAAAAAAAAAGAAACTCTTAGGCCGGCATTCATAGTCAGATCTTATATTCAAGACCGTCTTGAATTTATCTAAAGATGCTGCACGGAGCATTTCATTGGCTACGGAATATCTCAAGACGATCTTGAACGTAAGATCTGACTATGAAAACCCGCCCATAATCGATACGTCGATGGCCGTCGTTTGCTCTTTCTTCAGGATAACAAAGCGACGCGTTAATTAACCGAATTAATTGTTCCAAGATTCCCGGAGACCAAATTCTCGGAAATACGAACGACGCGTGTGTGTACAGTGTACGGGCAGAATGGCGGCGACACTTTTTTTTAATGAGTTTAAGAACGTGCAATTAGATTCAGGGTTACGCTCGAAAATCTTCTCCGAAGAATAATTTACTCGACGGTCACTCCGAAACCACTTGGAGCGTTTCCGGTCTATTTCTCGAGTAAAATTTTCCTCAGAGAAAATGTTTCGGAACGTAACCCTGAGTCTAAATGCGCGTTTCTAAACTCATTAAAAAAAGAGTTGCATTCTGTCCATCACTGTACAAATGCGACGGTACTATTGACGTGGGTATAGAGACGCCGTTTGACTTTCCTTAGATTAAGAAATGATGAAGCCGGCGACATCACAGAACTGGATTTTATGGGATTTTGTACATTTGGCCTCGTAAAATTTTTCAACTAGCAATTTATTTATCGCAAGACCTCGACGCGGCAGCGTTGGGACAGCGAGAAACCGAACGCCGTTCAGTGTGCACGATGCCTAAGTATGCTCCAGAGACCTCATGCGAGATACCACGGGGTGGTCGCAATACGCGAACGTTACGAAGATACGGGACGATGAAAAATATCTGGGTATCTCGAGCCAGGATCCTTCGAACAATGGGATATCTTCGGGACCGACTCGGCCACGGTGGACAATTATTACCCCGATTGCCGGAAGATAATGCTTCATCGGCGATAAAATAATGATTTTCTGCCGATCGAGCGGAAACACGCGAAAATTCCTCGGTAATGGCACGACAGCGACCTGTTATTTCCATCTCCCGCATAAAGCGCGAAATTAACTTGTTGGCATTGAAAAAGGCTCGTTAGATTAAACAAATTTATTTCTGAAGACACGGCACAGTGTTCATTATACAATTTGCCTTCTCTTTATTATTTTGAAACTCTTGCACCAGAATTTCTCCCAGGAAGGCCAAAGTAGTGTTAAATTTGAAACGTTACCGGTTCAAAGTGGAAACGAGCATCTTAAAATGTTCATTAAAATAAATCTGTAATCCAATTTGCTGTCGCGCTGTAATTATGTTGCTGATAAACGAACGTATTGAAATGAATTCCTTGGGCGCGGGAAAAAGGCAAGTCGTTACTGGCGTGCATCTCACGGGGTAGCGTAAGTGCCACTGCACTTTCGCGCGGTCCTGCTTCTTTCTTTTCTGACGTAAATCCTGCTCCCTTTTTTCCCCCTTGCCCGCGTTTCCTCCTTTCTCTTTTTCTCGCGGCTGAGCGATGTGGACAAAGTGGTCGGGCGGACGTCACCAGACCCTCTGTCATTTTTGTATCTGCCACCCTCCGGGGTTTCCCACACGGTCCTCTCCCTCTTCGCCACGCTCGGGGATACGCAAAACCTCTTTCCGTGGCTCTTTTCGGCGAACGCGCTTTCTCCGCCGAGTTCCGTCACGCGGCGATGACGCAAATGCGCAAACGCAAGCGCGCTCTAATGCAAGCGCGTTCGCGAATTACATCTAAATATAGTGTCAAACGTCAAACTGAAATCTCAAAATAGTTTAAGAATCGCAGATAATGTTAAACGGAGTAAATCGTATTTAAACGCGCCCCACTTGGACGACAGTTTGACAATGAAATGAAAAATACGTCTATTCGTGTGCCACTTAAGGAAAACTATATCCAGAATTAAGATGTCGGAAGAAATAGATCGTCTATTGTTACAAACGAGAACGGGCTAAACGACAATGGTGATTTTCCACCTGGGAAAGCCGTAATTAAAACTTGCTCGATTTGTCCGAACGGATTCAGATTCTTAACCGGACGTGGCACTTTCGCAATGAGGAAAGATCGATCCAATCGTGATCACGCGAAGCGTTTACTAAACTGGTCAAGCCGATCGATAGCGAACACCTGTGCGTTTGCGGTCAATAATGATCGCAGTAAACCGAATCGTTTGAGATAAAAAGATTTGAATGCCCCGCATGAATAATGCGCCGGGAAATATCTTTGCGGATATTTTTTTAACATAACGCGAACGTTTATATATTTTAGCGAAATGCGATTACGGCGTGCGCACGCGAGAACGGCCTCGTAAGGTCCTCGCCGGCCGATTACGTTCGATTGCATAAGGGAAATTCTGAGATGGCATGACGCAATTCTGACGGCCTGTAATGGTAGAAAGAAAAAGACAGAATCGGAGGAGGATCGAGTTGTGGATTTTTACGAAATTACGGCGAGTTTTGCCCTAAATAACAGTTTCGAAGTGTATCTTGTCATACCAGTTTCTCTATGACAATTTGCTTCATTTTTACAATTAGATATATACTTCTTCCTGGAGCTGTAGACTCTGTGCAGTTTAAAAAATTTGATTTATAGGAATTTCTTAAGGTGGCTCCTGCATAAACCGACCAAAAGTAGAAAAAATTGAAATTTAAGTATGTTGTAGTTGTAAATTTTATCTAGCAGTACGCGAAATTTCAGACCCGGTCGCCGATGAAATAAAGTAAAGAAAAAAATGTTAAAGTTGTATCTTTTAACATTCCAGTAAACACCAAGTAACAGTTGCATAACATTAATATTATAATTTCCTACTCAACAAGATAAATGTAATATAACACCCATGTGTTACATTACATTCACATTGTTAAGTAGGAAATTATAATATTGATATTATGTAACTATTACTTGGTGTTCACTGGGATAGGAGTTTTGGGCCGATCGCTCGCAGAAACACTTTGTGGGTTAATATTATTTTATAGAAAAAGTAGATCGTAACAAAAAACGATATGAACATAATAAATGTCGCGTGGATTCAAATGTGCTATTAAGTATATGAGGTTACCGACCTTTGCAAGTAAAACTTATTAGTAAAGTCAAAAGATACAATGTTTGAAGGAAATTTGACAGCTCTTTGAGACTTGACAATATCATATATTTTTTAATATGTTTTTAAATGTGCATATATAACCTAGCATGCAAAACCGATCATATTTTTCATCGGATATACAATTTAATTGGATATATATCCGTTTGTTATTACGTAATTGGATTATCCGATTATATTTAATCGGATATTTAATCATTTTTCTCAGTGCAGGAGCCACCTTAATGCGTATATATTCATGTGACGTACAGAATGATCGCAACAATTTTTGGAAATGACCTTAGAAATGCGCGTTTAGATTCAGGTTTACATTTCGAAACATTTTCTATGGGGAAAATTTTACTCGAGAAATAGATCGGAAGCGCTCAAAATGGTTTCGGAATGGCAGTCGTGTAAAACATTCCTCGGAGAAGAAGATTTTTGGGACGTAACCCTGAATCTAAATGCGCGTTCCTAAACTCATTAAAAAAACAAATGTCGCAGCCCTTCTGCCCACCACTGCACGTATAATAAGCAATGGAAACGTAGGGCTTTCGTTTTACACACAGTACACTAATTAAAACGATACTTCTGATATTACCAATTATATAGGCAAAGTTTTTATCTCGAATATGAATTCCAGTTGCTGCAAGTTCAATTTTTTCCCTCGTGGTACATTTAGAAGAAGACAGAACCGTGTGAAAGGGTTAAAGACAAATAAAAAAACAAAATAGCCATTGCGATATATATGTGGCGACGATGTAAGTAAATCATTGTCTTTCCCAGAGAAGCGTGCGAGGTATCGCGTTACGAAACAATTTCCCGGTAAAGATACCAATGTAACACTCGTCTTTATATAGCAATAATAACTTCCATCGACGACAGATTTAGCCGCGAGTCACGGCACGTTTCTCGTCGACGCGCGAGGATCATGAAGATTAATAGGCGCGCAGGGCGAAGGGCGTTGAGATCGAACAGGTCGAGCGGGCGCCTCCGAAGGACGACCGTTTTCACGGAGGCTGACGCCCTTGCGCAATCGGCAGATCGCGCAGATCCGGAAAACGCCTGTCCTGGAATTCGTTTCACAACACGTACGCAACGCGCGTGCGCGCGCGCGCGCGTCGCCATCGCCAAACCGTCCCGCGAGCGGACAGACACACAAAGGGCTATTGTACCGATCTTTTTCTTATCCTTCTTTTTTCCCTTTTATCCCGTAAAGCGTGTCGCGGATCTAATCGCCCACGCGAATGCCTGCGCGCTCTCGCGCGAATCGCCGCGCCGCGCCGCGCCGGGACTCCGATTTCAAGGAGCGCGTTACGCACATGCGAGTTATTTACTGTCGTATCAAGGTTGAGCGCGGGACGCCTGATCTTACGGTATGCCTCAGCTGTGCCCGGTTAAGCCTACCGGAGTGTCTACCGGCGGGCTTAACTAGGCGCACCGTCGCGCCGGCACGCGGTAAGAATGCATTCTTTTCTCGTTTAAGGATCACGCGTGTTTTCGCTAGCCCCGGTCGATAAAAAGCGCCGGTGCATTGTGCGCGCCCTAAGTTATATACCTTCGCGGAGTTACGGCTCGGATTCTGATCTCCTATCGGAGGACATTGTTTGAAAGTAATAGAATTATATTGATGCATGTGTGCGCGTGGGTACGTGTGCGTCTGTGTGTGGACAGGATGCAGTTAAGAGTGCGTGACGCACGTAGCACTTGCTCTCAACCTCTGACTTATGGGAGCGTTGTGTCTTAACTTCGAAATAATAAACACGTGTTCTGACATTTTTATTCGCGTATCTCCTGCACACGTAAAAGCTCTACCTACATCCACCACATGCCATTTATATTTATCATCGTGCCATAAAATAGTTGCACCACCGAATACTGTTTCGCAGATAAAGATAATTACAGTACGTATAGCGGAAAACGGAATTTCGTTAGCGTCTGAAATTGAACAAAGCTGCCAAACGTGACTATCTTCAAGTTAGTCTCAATTATATGAAATTATACTCGGAGAGAAAAATTTCTCTTAAAATTTATCCTCAAAATCATGTAATCGTGGGATAATGGCATTTTGAAAAACTCATAAAATTCTTTTACTTGCCGTACATTTTATTAGCAGAATGTATAGTAAAATTTCAAAAATCTCTCATACGGTTCTTCAAAATACCATGTTGCCCCACGAACACATGATTTCAGGATAGATTTTAAGAGAAAATTTTCTCCGCGATTTTCCTAGTATAAAATGTATGATAAAATTTCTGAAAACTCATATAGTTCGTCAAAATGCCATGTTGTTCCACGATTACATGATTTTCGGGGTACATTTTAAAAGAAAATTCTCTCTCTGTGATTTTTCTAGTATAAAATGTATGTTAAAATTTCAGAAAAACTCATAGAGTTCTTCAAAATGCCATGTTGTCCCACGATCACGTGATTTTCAGGATAGATTTTAAGAGAAAATTCTCTCGCTGTGTAGAGATAGCTTATATTTTAATATCTTTATCTCTAAAACACTTGAATAGCTTACTGTCCGAACTATTCGAATATGAATCGAATACGAGCCGGGTGAGATGCGGCACGATTTGAATTTGAATTTCTACGCCGTAAATTTTGCGAAAGCGCCTAGATACAACTAGGGTTGCGGTCAAGCATCGCCGCTACAAACACTTCGAGGCGTTTCTCTTCTTCTTTCGTCCTTACTGAAAGAGAGGAGGAAAAGAATACTTCGAAATATTTGAAGCGACAGCTTGACCGCAGTCTAAGTGACCGAATTGTTTCGAAAAATTTTACAAGAGTTTGGTAAATTTTACCATACATTTTATTAGCAGAATGTATAGCGACATTTCAAAACTCTCATACAGTTCTTCAGAATACCATGTTGTCCCACGGTCACACGATTTTCAGGATAGATTTTAAGAGAAAATTCTCTCTCCGTGTAAAGAGACAGTTCATACTCGAATACGAATCGAATGCGAGCCGAGTGAGATTCGGTTCGACTTGAATTTGAATTTCTACGCCGCAAATTTTGCGAAAGTGCCTAGATATACAACTAGGTGACCGAATCGTATCGAAAAATTACTATTCAGCGCGCATCTCCAACACACTTTTTCCTCCTCGTACTTTACATGCTATCGCCGTGTCCGTGCACGATCGAATAATTAAACACATAAATTTTCGCGGTACGTTTCCTCGCGACAGGCCGAAGCGATATAATCATCGAAGCTAAAAAGAGCGAAGATGTCGCGTGTCTGCGCGCCGATCTTTAGTAGGTCGCTCCGCCGTGCGTGCTCGTCCCGGCATGCCGTTTCGCGTATACCAGTCGCGAAAGGCGAAACGCGGATTGCGATCTTCGTCTCTCGCGACGCGACCGCGAGCGTCGGCAACGCGCGGTAAAAAGCTGCGCTCGTCTGGCGTTGCAGCTCGAAATCCACGCTTGAAATTGACGAGCCCGACGCGCCGCGCGGTAATAATCCGTCGTTCTATTTTCTCGCGTTTCGCATCTCTGCGCCGTATCGCCGTCTACCGCGCGAAATCCGCGAGGACGCGCGCGGCGAGAGAGCGGAAGCTATCGGGCGCGGAATTAAGCGACCACGTGTGCGAACGCGCCGTGTCGCGTCGTGGAGATTCGGGAACGCGCGAAGG
>NW_011967230.1:2579530-2596270 GCF_000949405.1 Vollenhovia emeryi | reverse complement strand
CGGAGCGACGTCGTTGTCGCCGCGCCGCGCGAGGACCGCGAGTGCGCGCGCGACGCGCGCATGCGCGAGTTAGTAGGTCGCGCGCGCTCGGCCGGCTTCGCCGGCGCTCGGCCGATCGCTTCGAATTCGAACGCGCCCACCGACTCCCGCCACACGCTCGGCGGCGGCGGCGGTCAGTCGGTCGATCGTACGCGACGCACGAGGGTTGTGAGGAGTCGCGAGGAGCCGCGAGGATTCGCGAGAGGCCGCGCACGCGACGAGGAGGGATCGTGACCACAGCAGCCGGATAAAAACGATTGACGAAGAAGGCGCCGGGCGGAGAGAGAGAGAGGACGAGGAGGATCCGCTGGATTTTCCATCGTCGTCGTCGTCGTCGTCTTCGTCGTTTTCGTCGTCGTCGGCGACCGCGCGAAGACGAAGTAAATTTGATCTCTCCTCTCGAGCGAGAGCGCCGAGAGATCGATCCTCGCGCGCGAAGACGACAGCTGTCAAAAGTGTGAGGCGACGGGGGGGCAAGATATGGTGTACGGAGGAGGATTCGACATGGTGGAGACAGTAAGTTTTGACTTTGTAACTGATGCATGTTCGTTAATTGTCTTTTCCCCCACGCATCTTGTTCTTGATACGAGCCGTTCGTTGTAAATCGATTCATTTCAAGCGCGCTGCTCTGACAATTCGTTTAAGAATACGTGTATTATGCTGAGTTGTGTGTCACGTTTTAATCAGTTTCGTCAAAAAAGCCCGTTTATTTGACGAAGTGATATTAATGGAGTTACATCGTAGCAAAACTAAAATTGCAAACAACGAAACTAGCTGTAAAAAGTTAAAGCAGGTCGACTTCGAGTGTACATATACATAGATGAACACGTGAGACAGTAAGCAAGAGAAAGTATATAGATGTTAAGAATCGAGTGGTGCGTTTATTCTAACGATCGAAAGAAAAAGAACATTTTTTAGTTTTCGAATTTTCGAAACTTTCATCAGCCGGACTTTGTGTCGATTTAGTTTTGTCTTTTTCTATTATAATTTCACGTAATTAACTGCCTCACGCAATTAACTGTTGCGTTTAATTTATTATATGACGAGGACTCTGAAGTCCAAAATGTTCCACAAAAATTTCGTTTTTCTCTCGATTGTTGGAATAAATACATTCGAGTTTTAACATCTCTCGCTCGTTATCAGTTATTGTCTCGCGACGTGTTTATTTAGCTAATCATTCTCTTTAAAGGATGATTAGAGCTTTCTATAACGTTTGGCACAATTAAAGCAAAATTGTTCGCGCAAGAATTTCATTAATTCTTTACAGTTTATGCGCTAAACGATCCACGTTAAATACCGTAAGAGCAAATTGGAAAATTTCAACTGCACAAAAGTATCGTAACGACTCTGTGCAGTTAGAAATACGCACGGTTTATTGTTATCGTCATATTTCAAAGCGACAAGTGATTGAATTATGCGTCCTGCAAAGAGAGGCGCGGAGAAGGCATTAAACGTCGGAGCGAGGATCGTGCGAGATCCTTCGAGATCGCACGAGTCGCAGTGGCTACGGCCCTGTCGAAGAAAGACACGAGCCGACGAGTCGGTCGTACGAAAGGCTAACTTTCGAATCTACCACCACTATAAGACCGGCAATGTCGATAGTTAGGTACGAGAACCGAGAAATTCACTCGGCTGGTACGTGATGGAAAATTTCGCGGTAAAAACAGAGGCGAGACCCGCCGCCGATCCGCGGTTTTCTTAGAGGCGCAACTTTTACCGAGCAGGTTTATCGTCTTCCGCAAAACGCGTCGCCTCGGCAGGTCTTGCGCGGGTCGCGCTATTCTTCCATTTTGCGAATCGCCAAATATCGTTTGCCCCCTCGTATTTATTTCACTGAATAGATCGCTGCAAGTCGAAGAGCGAGAGATACAATTGAAAATTGTATCGCGTGTATCGAGAACGTAAAAGTATTCTGATTTTGGTTTATCTTCAAACTTGTTTCTCTAATACGCAAGAGATAGTGCACTAAATTTGAGACAATCTCGTTTGGAATTACTTTTATTTATACCCAAGTCAATGTTAATATTATCATTGAGGACATTCAAAAAAATAATCTTGCAACTGCAGCAACAATTTTCTAAGTACGAAAAAATAACTGAGATATAAAAATGAACAGCCAATACTGCGAAATCGCATATGTTTTGTATTTCATCAATTTAAATAACAAAACTTCTATCTGAACTGTTGGCGAATGTTAGGAAGAAAGTCTTTCTGTTACGCCCATCCATTATAACGTTTGATTGTGGTACAGAAACAGTTATATTCCTTACACAGAAAAAAGAATATTCTTCTTTTGAAAATATATTTAGTTTTAACGTGAAAATCTTGAAATGAGATTATATTGCGTTAAAGGAAGAAAAACTTACTTGAACGAAGCAATTTTATATAATTCAATCAAGAAAAATATATGCTTGTTATTTAAGAATAATTTTTTTGAATGGAAGGTAAACAATATTAGAGAGAAAGTAACATATTTTGAAATTGAAAATTATAATGATTAAAATAATTTTAGTGTCAAAATAATTATATGTATTCTTGAAGTGACAATTACATAGTATTTAAATAATAACCGTAATATTGGAATATAAGATTATTAAATGCTTCTAAAGAGAGATTATAGATTGTTACCTATATAGAAAACAATGAACGCGTTAATTTGAGTCTGTAAGACGTAATCTGACACTTTTTTTCCATGTACAAAGATTGTTCTAGCTATGGTACCGAAATTAATTTTTATCTAATGTGAATGATTATATTTAGTCATGAAACCGAAATTTGTCAGCAGGTATTGCTAGAATGTTGCTGTTATAAATTTTGCAGGCTCCAAACATTTTTCTAATAGAAAATAGCGATAAATTTTTGCCGCGACACTTAGAAATCTACCTGCGTTAGCAAGATATTTTTTTGAACGAGCAGCTTTCGACACGAGAATAATTGAAATCTGGTAAAATCAATTTAAATCAATAATAAAAACTGCCTGATAGTAATATCAAAATGGAATATCGAATAATGTAACAAAGCTCTAAAATATGATCGTTACTGACCTAATATTACGTGTTTATATTACGCGCGATACGCGAATGGTTAACAAGGAATTATTAATATTAAATTAGATAAATGATACCCTTTGAGCTTGTTACATTTTTGTATCATTACTCCTCAATTTAGTAAGTAACAGGTAATCATTTCACGGTAATCGACCTATCATTTCGCGTAGTTGGAAACAAGCGAGCTAATTATAAAGATAGAAAGGTTTCGTGAGATCTTCGCGAGGAGAATTTATCTCTCGTGATATGCTCACGAGACCACGGCGCAGGAGGTGGTTGATACGAGCGGTTAAATAAAATTTCTTTAACGCCTTTCCCAATACACTGGACAACTGGACTTTGCTTTTCGAATAGTAGATTGCGCTTTGACAGCAAGCCATTATCGCCGTTTGCAGGCGATAAGTAAAATATTTACACGCGAAATCTCCGTCGGACGCCGAAATAAATAACGTAACTTGAGTACCGCTAAGAATGACATATCGCGAAAGTGAGGAATACAAATGTAGAACATTGTCTTTATGACGAAGATTTATCGGTCAATTGTACAGTGATGGACAGATTGGTTGCGACACTTGTTTTTTTTAGTGAGTCTAGGAACGCGCATATAGATTCAGGGTTACGTTCCAAAATCCTCCTCTCCGAGGAATGTTTTACTCGATGGCCAATTCAAAACCATTTTGAGCGTTTTCAATCTATTTCTCAAATAAAATTTTCCTCGGAGAAAATGTTTCGCGGAACGTAAACCAGAATCTAAATGCGCGCCCCTAAACTCATGAAAAGAAAACGTATCGCAACCATTCCGTCCCTCGCTGTACATTGTACGACTCGTTACTGTTTTATGCGTCTTCGTCTTTTCCTTTCGTTCTCCCTCGATTCTTAAAATCCGACCTGCGGGAGACACGGCTTTTCGCGTCCGTCCGTTAAATTTCGCTCGATTTCGTTCAAATGCTCGATAAATTTACCGTTGCCCGCGTGGACGAATTCCAAGCTCTCGTTCCGATCGAACGACCGAACGGACCGCGCTTCAGCCTTTGTCCAGGTTATCGTGAGAGAGTTTTCGGTTGCCGATACGGAGCGGCACGCGCTCATATCGTGCGAAACTTATTGTCGGCGATAGCCGGGCAACGCTGGCAATACGCCGCCGGCGACCGGAGTCTCGGCCGCGTAAACAGGGGTGCAATTAAAAAATGTCAGTAGCCGGTCTTTGTGTGCCGCGGGTGCATTGTATATAGCAGGCGTCCTTGCCGAGTCGATTCGAAATCCTGTCTCGCGCGGGCTCGCATTAGCGAGGGCGTGGTTGGTCGTTCGTTCCTGGTCCGAGGATAGCCAGCCTCGTAGTAATTGCACCAGACTCGTTTCCACCGCACGACTTTTACGGTTTCGACGTCTCCCCTCACCCCCCCTCTCTCTCTGTCTGTCTGCCCCCCCCCCCTCTCTCTCTCTCCCCCCTTTTTTTTAACGTCGCAAAACTCATAACTGGATGTCACCACACGAAGATCTGCTCTGATTTTAAATAACACGACCGGCTATAACCTTCGATCACCGTTCACGCGTTATTTTACCTGGATTTTACCTGAAATCGGACACTCGATCCGTGCTTCGGGTCCCCAACGACGCGGACGAGATGTTTAATGCTGAAAGTAGCGAGAAAAGATGGCGATCGATGGGGTTTGCGACGAGGCGAGTGTGAAGTGTATTTCGCGCGAAAAAATATTATTCTTGTTATCGCCGTAAAGGCTCTCTTTAAGCTCCCCCGTGTATCGCGCGTGTTGTTACGCGAGGAAAGTTACAGATAATATACGACACGTAGAGCTATTCGTAGAGATATTTCTGTTCCTATACTTATCGATAGTACATAAATTATGCGGGAAACGCTAAACGCCAGGTTTCTTTCTTTTTCCTACAAAGTTAAAGCGGTTGTTGGTATTTATTGCGATAAAAGTTCCGCTATTTATTGTACGCCGGAGTTAAAGGTGGAACGCGTCTTTGATCGTTAACGCGAGGGACATTTTTCGCGAGGTGAATTAAATCGATTTATTCGTGGACCAAGGCGACCCTCTCGGTTTTCTTGGAACTGCGACATCGCGTCTCGTCCTCTCTTCCTGCCCTTTCATCTTTCTTCTTTTATTTCGCGTGGTTTTGACTTTCCGGCCGTCCTATATTTTATTTTTAACGAAACTCCCGTTTGAGTTGGTTTAAAGTGATTTCACTACCGCCGCGTCATTAATTGTTTTCATTATCATTTCCACTTTTATCTCTTGCAATAACCTGAGATTACATCCATCGAATTTGAATTTAAAGATTTAAATTTCTTCGATTGTCAAATGCTCTGGTACTATCTACAAATTTATCATTTTCGAAGAATGGTAGTGAAATGAACAAAGAGTTAAACTGCATGAATTCAGCAAGCTTATATTTTTGCTCGACATCCGTTTTTAAAAATTCCGCATGTATTACGTAATATTCGGCCATACATTTCGAGATATAAAAAATGATTCAAATTTTCTTGTATTCGCGGGTCTTTGAAGTAAGCCAGAGCAAAACGACAATGCAAAGTAGGAGAGATTGATTAAGAACCTGTTGGCACTTTATCGCTTATTAATTAACTAGGTTACCAATGATTCATGATATTTTCCTGGTTATAAAACCAGACTAAAATTCTTTAAAATAATTTAAATTCAAACTGTTATTAAGTTCTAAATATATACAAAAATATTACGAATTATTACATTTTTGCCGCTCGAGATTGAAACGGCTTTTACAATATCGTCACGTCAAATTGCTTATCGCATTCTACATACGTACGTCACGTTCGTGTCTATATTTTGCGCGAACAAGTCATTGAATTATTATCCCGAAATAACAACGCTCAACCATAATATAGGTCTGTTTGCGAAAAATCGTTATTTTCCTGTCACTTGGGGATGAAATTCTCGAGTCTGTCAGAATCCCGATACGTGATTTCTGAAAAACTTTCTAATGTCCATTTGATGTCGATTCAATTACTTTTTCCATACGGACATAATTTTCTTTTAAAATTTACTCCGAAAATCATCTAATCATGGGGCAACATGATATTTTGACGAACTCTGAGTTTTTTGAAATTTTACCATACATTTTATACTAGTGAAATATACACGAAGAACATTTTCTTTTAAAATTTACTCCGAAAATCATGCAATCGTGGGACAACGTGGCATTTTGACGAACTCTATGAGAGTTTTTTGAAACTTTACCGTACATTTCACTAGCAATTATACTCAATACACAATTTCACCAGCAAAATGTGTGGTGAAATTTCAGAAAACTCTGATAAAATTCTTCAAAATGCCACGTTGTTCGACGATCACATAATTTTCAGGATAAACTGTAAGAGAACATTCTCTCCGTGTAGTTTCACGAACTGGAAAAAAAAGAGAAAAACTTAGTTAAACTGGGATTAAAGTTAATCTGCGTTGGTAGAAATGGGCATAAATCGCGCAGAATGTCTGTCGGAGGGTTCGCGGTGTGTGCCAGTTTAGCTGACAGCGTGCGCGGCCGTGCGGTACCGTTCTCCCGTACTTAAGGGACATGAAAGGTCGCCGATATTGCTAGCGCAAGCGGAGCATAAGTCGCGAGTTGCGCAACCCCAGCCGGCAACCTCGCGAGAGCGACGTCGGGTTGCGTGTCGGCGCCCGCGATCTACGATCTAGGATCGATCCCGGGCTCGAAATCGAGGACATTAATCAGCGTTCGGCGGCGCTTGTGCACGTGGGTGGCCGTTACTGACGCAAATCGCAAATGGCTCTTTCTCCGTTTGCTGCGTTTACCCGTGTTGCGCGAGGTAAAGCGAGCGAGGTCGAGTCTCGTTGGCGCGGCAAGGCAGAGCAAGGCAAGGCAAGGTAAAGCGAGAGCACTTGGATTTTCGAAAGGCGGTTTCAAAGGTCGCTCGCCCCCTGCGATACCTCTCGGTTCCCATCGAGAAAGCGCGCTCGTGCAGCCCATGCGTTCCTGTATGAAAAATAAAAAAATACAAATACAAGAGAGAAAAAAGAAAGCGTTTCTCTGGGAAATGCCACGCGCGAATTCCCACGATTTATCGTACGGAATGTATATAATATCGCGAAACGATATCCGTAACTTCGCTCGACCGACGTGCGAACGAATAACCGTCGTACGAATTGCCGTAAGTGAAAAATCTGTCCTTTTACTTCTCAACGTTATGAGCCACGATTCTCATTATTACACTGATTGTGAGAAAAGTGTCCGAATACATATAATCCAATTGCATAATAACAAACGGATGTATCCGAACAAATTGTATATCCGACGTGAAATGCAGTGACCGATGAAATTTGACTGAAAAACCGATCGCATTTTTCATCGGATATACAATTTAATCGAACATTTCTCTCGGTGTGTGCTCATGCTGCAACGCCTTTTGTTTCGCGATAACTCGCGGCACTTGCAACCACTATTACACTCCGATGTCCTTTGTCTCGTCGTTCAAACGAAGCGTTCGCCACCTTCGCGCCGAGGCGTCTTCGAGATACTTAAATGTCGACACCCGTCAATCCTCAACGACGTCTCTATTTCTTCTTTTCGAGTCGAAAAGTTCTTTCTCAGTCCTCGATCAAGCGACGGGTTTCCCGGGAGCAATTCATTAACGTAGATTAGAGGAATTTAAATGCTTAAAAGTTAAAACCCTGTCCCTAGACTTGTCCGTCGCGGAATTGAACTCGCAGAAGTCCTTCGACTTCTAATGATTTTAGACATGAGATCGTGATGGGATCTCTCTAAGATCGCGCAAAACTCGCGGACGGAGATCGAAATGCTCCCTCGGGCGCATAAATTACGATATCACAACCTACAAGCGCCGTATTAGTCTTAACGTATATGTGTAGAGAAGACGTACAAGGACGCGGCAGAACGAAAGATACGCGCGTTACGTGTATCCCATATTGAAAGGCTCCGCACGTTCGCGTGCACCTCTGACACGTTGCTGACGGTGTTACCGGCGCTTTACGGTTAATGCCGCCGTACGGGGGCAAGGCATACGGGATTAACTGTATACGGGAAGTCATAAGGGAAATATAGCGCGTGTGACGTATCCCGTCGATCGAGCGGATTCCGCGATCGCAACAGCCGTCGCGGAACGGCGCGCATCCGGCGATGGGACGTACGGGGGAGACCGAGTGGGTACTTAGCCGCCAGCTGATCGGCGGAGAAGGAAACAATGTGAAGAAGCGGCTGCGTTACGGCGCGCGTTCGGTACCGCTGCGTACGTTCCAATTAGTGTTGAGACGAAAGCATCCCGGTTTCACCAACGTCGCTTAACTTCAGGCTTAGCTTCATTCATTCTTTGTCTCTTTCTGACTGTTACTTTAGAAAGAGACAAGCGCGAAACTAATTGTGAGATTAGAGTTACGCGACGTTTGGTGAAACCACCGGGCCTTACACGTTCAAGTCTGTGTTGGCGCAGTTTCAAACTCCCCGCGGGTGGGTTAGGTTTTATCTTACTTCGACAGATAAAAGCGACACTTGAAGTGTACTCGAGCTTACACGAAATGAGTTGGAACTCTACTTCGGTACTTGGAAAAACAGGAGTTCACTTCCAAGTTGACTCGTACCTGGATCAAGTCTTTTATGAGCGCTTTACTAGAAATTTTATGTATGAAACACACACGCACACAATGTCTCTTAATGAAACTTTAAATTACACTTCGTACACGCACCGTGAATTATGCCGTGAATTATGGTGTCGCTTAAGCATCGTGCATTAGGCTCGATCGGTGGTCATTAGTGCGACTAAATTTAGTCCGAGGAGTTCGACAGAATAATTTGTCACCGTCCCGCTACCTCTTTTCTGCTCGATTAAAACGCCGTCACGAGTACAAATGTCATAACACGCGCAAAAACGAGTCCCAAGTCGATTGCTACATTCTAAGCACATTACGTAGGAGTCCACTTCACGTCCCGTTTCCCGACAGTGGAAATAAAAGTGACAATACTTACTATCGACTTTTTATCGACGTAAAGAGGCACTTGGCATTTCTTCGACGACTTCATTCGCAGTCTATCTCTCTCTCTCTCTCTCGTTATTGTTTTACTGCGCCGGGAAAAGTGTACCTTCCTCTACGCGCGCGCGTTGCTTTTGAAAATCGTGCGTGCACTCGCGATAATTCGTTTCTCATTCGCTCCGATTCTCTCGCAAATGCAATTCTATGCAAATACCTTACGATTAACGGAACCAAAATGGTAATAAAAATAATGAAATCTAAATATTAATCATGAATTTTCTTCGTTCGCAGAATACGTAATCATGAAAATGCAACCATCCGTCGATCGTTACGATCCGTTTTTTTCGTTCACATTTATTAAGTCCCGTCTCTATTAATTCCCTCCTTTCTGCTGAGGCGCTAACAATCTGCTGAAGCAAGAAGGATAAAAAATATACCACTTTGTAAGTTACATTACGTAGGAATCGAATTTTGCAACAGCTGCGTGATTGAACATCTCTCTTCTTTCCTTTTCTTTTTTTCTAAATTGGAAAATGTCAAGCGGCGTTAATGTTTTATTCGCATTTAATTTCCAGTCCCGTTTAGCCGGCTGCGCACGTAGGAAAGAGAGATTTTCCTAGGAGTCTTAATTTGCGGCTCCCTTCGATCGTTTAGAGGCGTAATCGCGCTTTCTTCCAATTCGTCTCGGTTATGCTGCGTACGCCGTGGTATTTACGCGCGGCTACGTGATCCTACGTGTATGTACGTGGGTAACCGCTGCGGCAACCGAGTTTCTTCGGTACGTGACTTTACCGTTAGGCCGCTTCTCCGCTTCTTCTGTCCGCGAGTTGCCTACATACGGAGCAAGCCACTATACGCGTTTAATGAACGAGTTTTCGATGTTTCCTCTCTCTCTCCCCTCCCCGTCTCTCCGTCTTCCCTTCTTTCCCTCTCGGTCTTTACGTCGGTTGAACACGACGAGCGATTGACGATTACGATACCTCGATACCTCCGAGTCAGTAAAATTCTGTTAATTTGTAAGAAAGGTGTATGGTAAAGTTTCAAAAGGCTTAAAAGGTTTTTTAAAATATCACAATTACATGATTTTCGGGAGGTAAATTTTAAAAGAAACTTCTCTCCGTGTCCATTTTACTAGTATGAAATGTATGATAAAATTTCATAAAACTCATAGAGTTCTTCAAAATGCCATGTTGTCTCATGATCACATAATTTTCGGGGGAAAATTTTTAAAGAAAATTCTCTCCGTGTATAGTTTACTAGTAAAATGTGTGATACAATTTCCAAAAAACTCTCGTAGAGTTCTTCAAAGTGCCATGTTGTCCCACGATTACATGATTTTCAAGGTAAATTTTAAGAGAAAATTCTCTCCACGTAGCAGCCTGTAATATATTAGATAAAAACGCAAGTTATTTAAAACGTGGCACAGTCAGCAACAAGCGGTTCTAAAGTGCACGAGGACACGCATAAAAAGATTTGTGAAGCCCAAGATATTTATGTATTTTGTACTGTATATGCGTAAACATTTATGCGAAAGGTAGAGCAGTTTGAAATATAAGTTTTCCTTATATCTCATTAAGAATGCGAGTCCGAGGCAGAAGAAGATATTCTTAAGATACCGGCAAGGTTTGCAGAAGCAACAAGAGCGCGAGGGCCATCGCCGAGAGGGAGAACACGAGTTTCATTTGAATAGAATGGATCGATAGTGATTTACGATACTCGATGCCGCGCGCACTCGTGACCGTTTTCCATTTCTCCTAGCTGCTCTTTACCGCCCCGGCCTGCCTCTTTATGAGCCTCGTACACATGTCGGTATCAGAAAATTCAAGTACGCCCGCGCGCGTACGACGCGTTGCGCGCCGCGATTTGCGACGGGAATGGAACAAACGTGTACGATCGACAGTTACGACGGAGGGCTAATTGCGGGAGCGCGAATCCCCTTTTCGAAACACCAGCTATCTGCGCGGCCGGTCGCTAATAAAACGCTCCGCGACGTGCTACTTGATCGCGTCTTACAACGCGCCGAGCGGAGGAGGGAAAAGAATTTTAAGAAACAACGGCTCGTATGATAAAAATCAAACAATAAAAAAAAGAGAGGGCTCAGAGCCTAGGCAAGATGGTGTCGGAGAATTTTATTAGATAAAAAATGTATACGCTTCGATCGCAAACTGGACCATCTTCAGTATGGAGTTACGACATCGGTATGTGCAAATAATACAAAAGTGACATTACATTGTCCGTGAAATGAAGTACGAAGAAAAAGGATTTTACACGAGAGTCATAGAGCGAGGGCCCCAGCGAGGCGATACAGTTTCGCATTACGCGGTGCCGTAATCGCGAGGGAGCGGCTGTCTCTTTAAGTGGAAACCAATTCGCTGCGCGTATCGCGTGCGAAGGCGCGCGATACGTAATGGGTGGAAAAACAGGAAGATTACGATCTCTGATATTACGTACACCCTGTGCCGTGCGCACAAGCGCGCGCGGGGTTTAACGCGCGTGTCAGACGGTCTCGACGTGTCGGGAGAATGACGACGCTCCGTCGTGCGAAGCTATGCGTGAACCATACGCGACGCGGTGCGTTCGCGTGCAACGGTATCTCCCGCGGCCGTCTGACTTTGACGCGCTTCATTCACCGGGAGTGCGCGTAGCGCGCGCGAAACGTTTCGCACACAAGTCGGAGTCTTGGTGGGAGCGGGGGTAGAAGGAAGGGGAAACGCACTTTGACGATAATACCTTTGCAATGCGTTGCCGTTAGCGGATACGGCAATGTTTCGAGCTCGTCAATTTGAATTTTAAATAAATACCCGAGGGTGAGGAGAGTGGATGAATAACTAACTATTGCAATTGGAGCGTCGCTCGCACCGTTTTAAATTCGCAAAGAAATCGCGCGCGTTTATTGAAATATTATTATTTCCGTTTAGTCCTTTCGCGCCTGCCTCGACGGAGCGTCAGATAATCTCGTTAAAAGCGATATCTGCGTCACTTTGCCAAGTACCAGTTGCTCCTGACAATTCAATTCGGATCCCGTTACCTCTAAGCCCCGATATGATATAATAGATACGTTCTTTCGAATATTCATTGAAGAAGTTTAAAGAATTCCGAGTCACCCAAGTCCACACAAAAGAATGTCCCGAAAGTGAAACCATGGGCCTGAAGTGTAGACTGCGACAACAATTTGCTTCCCCTCGCGAACGTGGTTTTCTTAAGGTCTGCGTGCGCGATGCCAGAACTTGGTCCAGGACTTCTGTGGCACGTTGCTCTGATCATAGCTCGCGCGAAATCCAATTATTGTGCGATTCCTTTCGTTTCATACAGACCACCATAAACCTTTTTTAAAGTGATACACGAACCAAGTGACGATGCTGTTTCCCCCGGTCATATTCGAAGACAAAAAAAGGAAAAGAGAAGAACATTGATCGATGGTAACAAATGGCGTGGTCGCGGCGAGAGGATGACGGCAACACGCGTACCCTATCTGGCGCGAACACACGGAGGCGGATTCTCAGAACGGGAGGCCATTACCGGTACACGGTCGCGTACTGATATCTCAATATGTGCCCTTAGCTCGAATCCATTATAATGCCTCGGGTATACCGCGAGGACAATCGTCGCGCATGGTCGTGTAGAGAGAAAGGTAGCGAGAGACAGAGAGAGAAAGAGGGAGAGAGAGCCGTTCGGTATTGCTCCGCGAGAATAGCCATCCGCCGCACCAGCGCGTTCCGGGAACGCCACCCGGGGTTCTTTCGCTTCGAATTTCGCGCCAGCGAAGAATTCGCCACCGCGCTGTCGCGAAATTCAATCGCTCGATTAAGGCGTACCTCGGCAACGAGCCCCGTCGAGGGGTGCCTCGGATAACGGAGCGATATTTCGTCGGCGAGGGATTTGCAAGAGGACGCTCGTGCGATTCTGCACCTTTTGCATCCAGAACTGTCAATTCGTGGAAACAAATTGTGCCACGTAATTTGTGTATTACACAAATGTTTTTCACGAACTGACAGTTCCAGATGCAAAAGGTAGAAAAGGTGCAGAATCACTCCAGCATCCCCTTAAGAACGATGTAACATAATAAGCAGAGCCGAGGAACGTGTTTCAAATTCGATGACTCCGCACGGAGACTCGCAGGCCGATAGATCGCGATACGGCGCTTCGCATTTACATGTTCATCGCGGGGCGATAAGGGCGCGCGAGTCTTCTGGAAGAGAGAAAGAGGGCTCGCGACTGAGGGCGCAAGGCCCCGTCGTCATTTCGCGAACGACACGTCTCGATAAAGCCGCGGCTACAAGCAGTAATTTCGCAGAATACACACGGGACGCCGGGGACGTGTATTCGCGGACGCGAATTACCGTGTCGCTACGCGCCGTAAACACGGCGACGTTATGTCTCCTACAGGAAGTATCGACGACGTTTTCTCCCTTATTCTTTTCTCCCCGCGATTCCGCCCGCCCCCGCGTCTTTCGTACGCGCGGGCGTTTCTCCGCCGCGTACGCACATATCGTCGCGCCGCGAGAATACGCTCTCGTTATATGGCGCGTATGCGCTATCCTGGGAAACGATAACACGCTTCTTACGTATACATGTCACGGGGGCGGCGTTACAGAATTTTGATCGCTCGGAGGAAACGACACTCGCTCGGGGGAGAAAAGTCTTGTCGCTATCTACAGTTTAGCTCGCAGTTTCACTTTCACATCTTGCGTGGATGTGGGTGACTTGGAATTCTTTAAACTTTTTTTCGAAGAAACTTGGAAGGAATGTATTTATTATATCGAAATTCGTAAACTTCGTTGCCTTGTACTATTGCATAAAAATGGAACGATAATTGGATGTTTCGACCTTTCGCGAAGATTACAAGCACACGGAATTTTTTCTTAAAATTTATCCTGAAAATCATGTGATCGTGGGACCGCGTGGCATCTCGAAGAATTTTATCAGAGTTTTTTTGAAATCTTACCATCACGAGACACGGTAGTGTCTCGCGCCAAGTGTAAGCGAAGCTAGTACACGCGCGCGAGACCGACCGTGTAAGTACATTTTACTAGTAGAATGTGTAGTAAAATTTCCAAAAGCTCTCTTAAGCCTTGTGTCCACGATCCAAGAACTGTTACCAAGTTCTAGTTTCGAGAAATGTGTAGCCAATCAACTTGCAGCTTTTCCGTAAACGATGTACACATTTCTCAGAACTAGAAATTGGACCCAGTTCTTGGACCCTGGACACTAGGCCGTACAGTTCTTCAAAGTGCCATGTTGTCCCACGATTACATGATTTTCATGGTAAATTCGAAACTTCTCTCCGTGTACGCGGCTTAGTTTATCGAAGGCATCTTCTAGCTTACTTTTCCGAGAATGTTCGATCGCATCTCCTTGTTTCCCACGATCAATTTACTGATTGACTTGAATGCGAGAGTCCGTCTAATACGATCAGTAGGCTTTTACACTAGTTCGAGATACGTCAACGGAGGTACATTTCACAGAATATACGCGCTCCTTCGTATATACATCGTGTGTGTGATATAATCCGCTTCGTTCACCTCGGGCGAGGGTATGACAATGGCATGGTTACGTGGGTAGCGGACAAGAAAACTGTGCGACTCCTACGCGAGCGGCTTTCCAAGAAGTAGTGCGCCTTTGCGTATGCACTTATTCGCGATAGCGGTCCTTTTCCTCTCTATATTCCTCTCCGTGTATCTCTTCTTTCGGTATTTGACGTTGAACACTCAAGTGGCAATGCTGCGAATAATCCCGATCGTTTCCCCTCGCATCCGAACGACTAAGTTCGTTCAGTCGCGCGCGAACCAGCTGGACCTGGCGGAAAAAATCACTTTGAAGCGTAAAGGTAGATCCTTGCATTATCTTTGTACGCAGAAACAAATTGCTGTTGAATTTAGAAAAATTAATAACGAGGAATAAAGTTTATTGTCGGCAGTATATAATTAACGAACGCAGAAAGGATAGACCGAGGGGGAAACCGCTGAGGGCATTGTGGTGTACAGATTTGCGGCATTACTGGGCATTACTGGGCATTTTTGGGCATTTTTGGGCATTAGTTTGGGCCTTACTGGGGCATGATAAAAATAAAATAAGATAAAGTAAGATAAAACAAGATAAATAAGATAAAATAAGATATAAAGTAATGCCCACTGGGCATTAGTGGGCATTGGTGTACAAGATTTTGGTCTGCGGTTTCCCCCTCGGGATAGACGACCCAACTGGCGATGGTGTGAATTGTTTATTAATTAATTAATAAAATTAAAATATAATACATCCAACGTTTCGGCCGTCCAGATCCTGGACATTTTCAAGGATTCGCATACAACTAGTCAAGACATATCAAAGTCAAATTATAAAATTGAACAAATGTCTGTCGCTAAGGCATCGGTTAAAAACATTAAGTCGCTTGAATCAAACGACAATGTCCACGCGGGCTGCCGGCAACCTAAATAATTCACTCAATTGTATTTGCTGTGGATTTTAATTTTACGCATCGAACCGAACATCCAGATTATTAAGACAACGGTCTGATGTTTCTCATGCATTAATACTGATGCTGTTTCAACCATTTTATTTCAATTACGCTGATATCGTTGATACATTATTTATTCCCGTGTAGTCACTTGCGGGGTCCGCGAGGAAAATATCTATGATATCACGACAGAATTGACAAGAGTCGCTTTAAATTTATTCGTCTCAACTGATGCATTTGAACCTTTTAACCGTCCGCAAGTTGTAAGAGATATCGATGTTCTCATCTGGTATAATTTTTCTACCTTCACGTAGATTTCACAATCTTCTTAGACATCTGCCAGGCAGGAAAGAGGACGTTTCGTTCAACACCGTTGAATTGATCTCTCTTGGCAGCTCTCTTCTTCAAAATGATCAAAAATCATTATTATCGTTTTATTTTTAACTCGCCGTATGTTCTTGTCCGGTTTTTTTTTTCGGGGACCGCGCCGGGTCTCTACTCTCTCGATTCAACGAATCTACGCTCGATCTCACCGCGTTCGCCGATTCCTCCGCGCGTATGCGAGCCACGCTCCGCGCCGCTGAATTAAACATAAGTCAGCGTGCGCATAATATATGCCGCAAATGTTACCGGCATGGCGGTTGTGAAATGCGACTCGATAGTTGTATCCGCGCGGCTTTTTGGGGAAGAATTCCGTCTTACTCGCGACTTCGTCGCAAATACGAGCCGCCCGTTTTATTTTCTCTTCGTCCTTAAACGCGGGATAGTCTCCGTAATTTTATACACCGCGTCAAACACACCGCGATAATCGTCGCTTTATCGGGGGAAGAAACTCTTACTGATTTCATTAATTTCACGCGAGCGATCGACAAATATTTTGCGGGCACAGAGCGACACGAATTAGAATATCTCTGGGAATACGAGGTGAATACAGCGAGGCGCAAACTTCCTTAAACGCGGCTCACGTATGTATTATATTGATATTTGTTTAGCTATGATATTACGCAATGTTTAGAAGTAACTGTGGGATCGGAGAAAAAATGAAAAGAGGTATTTATCTTGTGGCTGTCATGTCGCGCATTCGATACGATCGAGAAGGAACACAAACTGCATTTCCGGACTGCATCGCGCAGCCGATGTACCGTTGCGTCTTGCCATCCATCGCGATAAAGCGCGGAGACCTAGAGAGAGAGAGAGAGAG
>NW_011967230.1:2562818-2578850 GCF_000949405.1 Vollenhovia emeryi | reverse complement strand
AGAGAGAGAGAGAGAGAAAGCGATACTCCCGTAATTATCGTCATTATCGTCGTTATTCTATGTAGCGCGGATATTCGCCCCTCGAGGGCCCCCGCTCGTTCTCGCTTCGAATCGCCGCTTATTAACGAATAAATTATGTCATAACGGTTTGATCGGCGCGGCGTCGCAACGCGCGCGATCGGAATGTTACCTGCGTGAGAAAAGGAAAAAAGAAAGGAGAAAAGATGCGACGCCTTTTAAGCGATCAACTAGCTTACTGCTGAATTCCAGCCATTCGATGTCCGGCACTGATAGCTCTTATCTGTTTTCTCACCAAAGTGATAAACTGCGAGGGTAGCCAGTCGCTACGAAGAGATCACATTTCATCACAGTTCACTAATATCTAACGTCGAAAAAGTATCGAGCCGCGTTTCTGGCTTAGGATAGTATTAATTTAGAATAAAAATCATTCGAAACCGTTCGTATTTTCTAATTTCTACGGGCGTTGGCTGCCAGGCTAGCTTTAGGTTGGTTTTATTATTTGAAGCGTAACACTTTTGAACGTTTTTACATCTTGTAAAACAAAAAATTGTAATTATTCAGACGCTGCTCAATTTACTTTTTCAATCTGTTAATCTTCCTATATGTCATAATTTTTTTATCCTCTCAATTATTGCTTCTTAATATTTTACATGTTATTATTATTTTTACTGTCGCTTAGGTCCTTAGGAAAATATTGTTGCTTTATTAAAAATAAAAGAGAGGAACGCTTTTCATCTGGAGATTCAATAAGACTTAAATTCTTTTTGCTATTTAACAGTAACATTGAATTTACTCGCTACATATTCATGTACATATTCCCGTATTACGCATATATATTATATAATTCTTGATAGAAAGAGAAAAACAAATAGAGAGAGAGAGAGAGAGAGAATCTGCAACGTCCCGTGTCTCTTTCCCTTGCTCCTCCCTTCGTCCCGGCGGTTTATATTCACTCATCGAGCTATTCACAGCCGCCTTACAACTGGAGGTGTAACCGTTTCCCCTCATCCCACCTCGTCCTCTTCCTCTTTCTCTCTCTGTCTTTTTCGTCGCGCCGTTCCCTTTCACGGGATGCAGATAATCTCTCCTTGCCGCATGTCGAAGAGAAGTGGTCGTTCCTCTCCCGGACCGGCAGCCTCAAGGTCGGTCACTTCGGGTTTTCCAAATCGTGGTCCTGCATGACGGACAACTTCCTATCGCCGTCCTCGTCTCGCCCGCGAGCTCCGGCGCCGGCGAAAGGAGCGTAGAACGAAGGCAGGGGGAACGGCGTCGATGTAATTTCGACGGACAAAAAGTCGCGTAACCACTCGACGGCCGACCCTTTGACGTCGGTGTCGAATGTGGGACACGCGTGAAAATACACTTTAGCCGACAATCGAATATTAGTTTGTTGCTAGAGATTATCATCTCGGGAATGTCGGGTGAACACGAGGAAGAATTAGAAAGAGACCCACGAGTTAAAGGACAGGTCTCCCAATCTCTATCGAGCCGATGACGTACTTGTATCTGGCATTTACTTGCGCATTCGACTTGTAGCAAAACGATTTCTTTTATCTCGCGACGTTGTTTGTACAAAATTCTTATTCCGGATATAGGAAACTTATTAAACTTTTGCAAATTACCTAAGTCTCTCTTTCCCTCTCTCTTTGTTATATTTGTTGTTTTACATTATTGTTGCTATTCTTATTGTTTAAAATATTATTACTGAAAAGATAGAAATAGATTATTGTCCGGTAGTTAGAAATGGCGAAGAACGGATTGGGCTCCTCTGACCCTTTATCAGAGCTCAACAAATAGCTGAAAGATTTTACGTTGTCGTGTTTTTTTGCTGATTAATCTCGCGATCGATCGACACTCGGAGAACGGTCCATAAATTAAACTGTATAGCTGTAGTGTTTTTTTAACGTGGCTGATCTAAGAGCAGCGCAAGGTTCTGCTGCGTCACAAGTGACAAGGGACCGCTTCGCACACGGAAGCTTGTCGAAATCGCGTATTTATTACGCAGTAGTCCCACGCTGAAATCACCGTGCTGTGATCCACCAAACGAATAGAGGCAACCTTTTGTACTTGCCATATAATTTTTCAATATTTGCAGCGAATGTTAACGCCACTATTATTTCGGTCAGTTTAAATTCCGATTCGGTGACAATATATCAAGTAAATATAAATATGTGTGATATTGTTACATTTTCGCCGAAATAAATTGTTTCTCTTCAACCTGAATACACGGAACAATACTCTGAATATTTGTAAGGCTTTAAAAGCAAGAATAAGAGAAGTGTATAAAATATTTAGAGAAATACATGAAGTATTGAATTTGCCTTAAATAATTTTCTAATCCTGTTAAACAGGATATACATATATATATGTACATATATGTGTGTATATACAATACAGTCCAATTTTTTAAATATACACTAATAGTAGCGAAGAAGATAATCTCGAGATCTTAAGTAATCTTGATACAAAAAAGATATGTTTCACATATTTGTCCTTTGACGCCATCTAAATTATTTAAGTCTATTTCGAACACCTTTATATATATATGAAGTATTTTAGATTATGTTTATGAACGGGTCATGCTTTATGCAAATATGTTTTTTGTTTAAATAGCCTGCAGACTCGAAAGTGAGTTTATTTAGTTTTCGCAAGCATAAATATTGAAATAATTTTCTTTGCGTATCGCGGATTTCACGGCAGAAAATAGTTGAGCAAGATTTTACGGCGAGCTTATACACGTGGAATTATCATGGGAAGCGTTTCTCCGTTAAATTTCCTCAGGCCACAGAAAGAGAAACGCCGCTCTAAATGTCTTCCATGCGCGGTTCGATTGCGTGAAACCCGGCGCGAATTTTTCGCGGTTCTAACGCCTGCCGTAACACGTCGTGCAACGCGCGCGTGTGAGGTGAGCACACACTCGCGTAAGACATTATAGCCGCGAGGGCGATGCGTGGGCGGTAAAGTGTTATTAATAGCGTACACCGTCGATATATCGGCTACGGGCGGCGCAACGATGCGCAATAATGAGGCAATTATTAACGAGAGTCGATTAACGGTCGTGAGAGAGCGTTCGAGGGAGAGACGTTTCAACGAATTTCCCATAAAATAATCACGCGCGCGATTGTTACATAAATCTCGTGTGACACTACCATGGCACGCCGCGTCCCGCCGCTGCTTCGATTATCGAGCGACATCGACTCGATTGTCGAGTGGCATCAAGAAATGGATAAATGTTTATTATTTGTAGAAATAATCGGTACGCAATTTTCTCTTAAAAAATTTATTCTGCAAATCACGTGATTGCGGGACAACGCATTTTGAAGAACCTTATGAGAGTTTTTGAAATTTTACCATACATTTTACTAGTAGGGTGTATAGTAAAATTTCATAAAAATTCTCATACAGTTCTTCGAAATGCCACGTTGTCCCAAAATTACACGATTTTCAGGATAAATTTTAAAAGAAAATTCTCTCCGTGCATTTATTCTCTCATAGAATATTTTATGTTTTACCATCTCGGTGCGCCACGAGGTCTATTCATTGAAAATATATTTATGATTTTTCTGTAATATTTTCTGAATTCGAAAGAAGACAAGTGTTTTTTAAGAAATATTAGAGATGTTACTAAACTAAACATCGAGCAAGCTCGAGAGGAAGAAATATGAGAGATGGAGGAATAAACGGAACCGATATTCTGCCATCTCTCAGTATCGCGAGGTTCATTCATTGAAAATACATTTTATTACATTTTCTGGCTTCAAAAGGAAACAATTGTTTTTCTTTCATGGAAATATCAGAGATGTTACTAAAATAAACATCGAGCAAGCTTGAGGGGAAGAAAGATGAGGGATGGAGGAATAAACGGGACCGACAATTGCGAATTTATCTCGTGGGATAAACGTGATGTTCGAGATCTGAGTCTTCTAGAATGAAGCTGGTCCACTGTGTAGCCGGGACGTTGCGGGCCCCGGACGCGAATTTACGATCCTCACCGGGTTCTCCACGGACGTAGGGTGGCGGCCTAGGACGCGATCCTGTCGGGGGATCCGAGGCGCCCGCGAGGCGCTTAATAACGCTACTTTAAAGCTCGCTCGCGCCGGACAAAAGCCGACCTGCCATAACTTCTTCACGGTGATGCACCGACGGCATTACCGTGGCGCGTTATGCCCCCATTATGCGGTATTATGTTACTATTTACGCTATCGCAGCTGCCTATTTATTTGTCTTGCCTCGCTGACCGTTCTCGATCTTCCTACTCCATCTTCCGCTTTTTCCATCCGCGCGCTCTGTCTCTCTTTCCCTCCTCGCCGGAAGGCGCACGATCGCGGAGGAGTCGCTGAAAATAATTAGACGCGAATCAGCCCGTAATCGGGCGATTGCGAATCCGTTTCCGCAACCGATCGCGCTAACAATTCTTCCCGAGGGGGAAACCGCTGAGGGCATTGTGGTGTACAGATTTGCGGCATTACTGGGCATTACTAGGCATTTTTTGGGCATTAGGCCATGCTGAGGAATTATAAAGATAAGATAAGATAAAACAAGATAAATAAGATAACATAAGATAATAAATTAAAGTAATGCCCACTGGGCATTAGTGGGCATTGGTGTACAAGATTTTGGTCAGCGGTTTCCTCCTCGATTCTTTCCAAATATTTAGAAAATTTCGGACTGCTCACGAGATAAAAATTTCAAAGAGCGCGTCAGCGAAGATTGCTTTCGCGAGATGAAAAGGAGCAGATAGACTTTCAACAGTCAATGATACCATGCTGTTCTCTGATTTATGTAATCCGAATAGTGAGACACTGTCGGTCTGTACACAAGAGCTACCGTCATATTTGTATCTCACACAAATGTTTCCACGCGAACCGACAGCTCTAGGTGCAAAAAGTGCACAATCACTCCGGTATCCCATTATGCCCGTTCTACACCTAGGGATGATCCTACTTGTGGCTCATCCGAGGGGAGAAGTTTACACGGGCATTTTAGTATGACTATCATACTATTGTATGGTTTTCGTATGATTTCACTATGATTTTTAACCGTCTTCTTATGTAGAAATGGCACCCGAGTCCATAAACGGTCTCAATACGACGATCCTCGTCCATTTATTTGCTCACTCGGGTGAGGCACAAGTAGGATCATCCCTAGGTGTAGAGCGGGCATTACGGCCGGGCCTCTTCCGATAACCGACAAGCACCTTGTTGGTTGTCCACCCGTCGGGTGGAGCACCGCAAGTGTTCCGCGCGGCGAGGGAAGCGCAGCTGTTACCCCGAGATAAAGCGCTGAACTTAACGGCGGCGCGTACGGGAGACACGAGAATGGAGGAAACGCGGCGCGAGCGTTCAGTCATTAGTGTCCGCGATGCCCGTCGTTTACCCACCGCGTAGCGATAAAGTCAGCCGTCGGGGGTTGCGGCGCGGTTGCACGTGCCATGGACCGCCGCGCCGCCGCCCGCGGACAGCCATTCGCGGCCGCCGCGCCGTTGCGTTTCCGCGCGGATCCGCCGGGCCGTACGTCGCGTACGTTACGCGCGTTATCGCCGAGAGCGCGGGGCCGCGCGCGCCTGGCAATTTCCGCTCTCGACGTACTCGCGCGCATCTGCTCTTACCGCGCTGATATGTTGATTATTACACGCTTTCTTGGCGCATTACCTGCTTTTTCAACGCGGCTTCCTTCTACCTTTTACGCTTGCATCATATGTATCTTACTTGATTTAATTCAAGGAGAATCGCTCGCTCGCACCGTCTCCCACACGCGCACTCTCTACCGATCTTCGAATTGACTCATCAATTTACGATCAATGTGCACTATCGTATTTATCTCTGTGAAATATAAGCGTCGGAGATAATCGATTGTCCCGTTCTCTCGCATCCGAACAGCGAGCGAATAAAGAACATCGTCAGGTCGAAGTTCTACAAGCGAATGAATGAAAATTTCGGAAAGTCATATCAAATCGCACGCGTGAAGAAACACGTTACACATATCCGTTTGTCGCAGCCTATGATCGCGAACGGTTGTAAGTTGAACGAGCGATCGCTATCATTTTTCCTATAACTTCTTCACCGTCCGCGACGGATAATTGATTACGCGAATAACCACGCGACCGCGAAGAAGTTATTCCTCGCGCCGGGATTACACTTAATTTGTAATAGGGGGATTTTTTTCAATGGAACTGAATGCCCGCGGTGGCCTTGAGAGGCACCGTGGGGCACGATTAAGGTAACGTCCACAGGCGAGATTTCGCGCGATCTCACAGCCGCCGGGAGAATGATCTGATCCTGACGACGGCGCGGCGAAAAGAAATTTACGGGAGAAGACGGCGAATAGATAACGTTCAGATAAAGGCGAGGAAACTTGGGCCGGTTTTCACAGTCAGATCTTATATTCAAGACCGTCGTGAATTTATCTACAGACAGATCTGCACGGACTGTATAGAACATTTCACTGGCTATCGAAAGATGATCTGACGATCCTAAATATAAGATCAGACTATGAATACCACACGGAGAGAATTCTCGTTTAATCCCGAAAATTATGTAATCGTGGGACAACGCGGCATTTGAAGAACTTTATGAGAGCTCTTTGAAATTTTGTCATGCATTTTACATAGTAATTATACTTAGTGTACATTTGGCTAGTAAACTGTATGGTGAAATTTCAAAAAATTCAAAAAGTTCTTTGAAATGCCACGCTGTCCCACGATTGCACGATTTTCAGGGCAAATTTTAAGAGAAAACTCTCTTATTTCTCCTTTGCTTCAAATTCATACGTTTTCCGTTGTTTGCAAAATAAAATTATTGCGAATCATCGCGACGACGACGAAACGCGCAGCATCAACGCTAATTACTAGTAAAATGTATGGTACAATTAAAAAAAACTCTCAAAAAGTTTTTCAAACTGCCACGTTGTCTCACGATTGCGCGATTTTTAGGGTCTATTTTTAAGAGAAAATTGTCTCCGCGCACCCTTAAAGTGCGTCTTTGACAAGAGCGACAGAAAAAAAAATGATACGTAGAACAATTGGCGGCACAAAATCGGGCGAAATGCACGATTTAAAATTATCGCTCCGACTGCTGATTAAGATTTAATTGCGATCGAAGACACCTAAGAGTAGAAAGATGTAATCGCGAGGCGAGTGAAGTGCACGGAATTGAAGTGGGAAAACCCTACTACTCACTCGTCAACTCACTTGTATCTCGCGTCGAGATGCCGCGATACTATTTTAATGCGGCTTTATGACGTCACGGACGACACACGCACACAGGCGGCGGCGATTAATCCGGGGAAAAAAATATGCAGATGAGACTCGAGTGTATCGCGGCGCTCCGTTGTCTCTCCGTTGCACTAATAATGCATAGAAATCAGCCGCGGATAACGAGCCGCAAAAATACTTCCTGCATCTTCGTTCGAGGAATACGTGAGTAATCCACGACACTTGATGTGCCGCGCGATTAGTAACGACGCTTGATTTCTCCGCGGACGCATAATGAATATTCCGTACGTGCACATTCGCTTTTGATAGGCTAAAAGGCGGAATCTGCCGCTGGGTAAAAGGGAAACGGTACTGCGAGGCTGTAATATCGCGAAATCGATGGAGGCTAAACGGAAAAGTTCTCTATATGAGTTAATTCTTATCTAGTCGCGTGTATTGTGAGCCACTCGCGATAAGCATGTTGTGTCTATCTCTGGTATTCGAATATTTTTCTTCCATTCTAAACGTATTCTTATATAATACGCAAAGGAATGATACTTCTTACCAATCGATCGATCGGAAGCCGAAGGATATTTAGATTTATTACGTCAAATGTACTCGACAATTTGTTATAATTGATTATTATTTTAATATTACTATTATAATGTAACTTTTATAATTATTATTTATTATTATTACACAGTTGTTATTATATTACTTTTTAACTCGTTATCCTCGGACGTAACAGCGTTAACAAGTTCACTCCGCGGAATCTTTGTCTTCCTTTTTCATAATTATACCAAGTTTTTAAGTAGATCGAGAAATTCCCTAATTATTTTTTCTAAACCCGCAATTAACGCTGTCCGCGGAGTACGCGTAAGCGGTGTTTTTGCGCCTGCGCCTATCTATTTTATATAAACATTTAATTTTAATGGCCGAAAGCGCGTCCCGGACCGAGACGAGTTTGAATGGGCGACGAACTGGAAACGGGGTTTCTAGAGTAATTCAGCGGTGTGACGCACGCGAGCCGCAATTGCCGCGTTCAGGTTGAGGCGGCTGACATCGGTTTGCCGCATTTAGCGTTAGTGGAATTAATTGCAACGATGCACGAACATCCGAGCGAAATTGATGCCCGACAAGGTGGAAGAGTACCGGTCGCGATTGGCCGTTCGCGCATCGCGCCCCGTCACAATGATGGTAATTCGGGAGGAAATTCCTCTCATAAATATTCCGACTCGTAAAACGACGTGATGATGCGGATAAAGATATATCCACGCATACGCGTGCGTGCGGACCTGTATACGCAGTGTCTCATTTCTACCGCGTTGTATTTTAATAGCGGATCCTTCGGCCGACCTCGAGTCGATCTTTCCGCGGAAGAAAGCATACCTCGGAGTCGTTGTACTTTGCGCGGGACACCCTATGCATGATAAAAAGTTGCACTTTGCGTACGCGGTTGACCTCCCTGCGAATCCGAAGAATGCACCGATGAACAATTTCGGGGCTGCGAGGCCTCGCCTCTTTTCACGTCGCATGTTAATAACGACATTACGAGGCGATATAATCGCGGGCGGAGTAATTAACAAGAATATCAGGTACGGTGGAATGACTGTTTTAATTGCTCGGCGGAATTTATATGGCGGAGACAAAGACGCACTTGTGTCAATTAGAGTAAAGATATCGCCTCATATTTCTTCATTAGAGTAAATATGCGGAGAGATAAGAATTAAATCAATTACGCGAGAATAAAAAAGGGGCGGTTTAAGTTTACGAGGCGGGCAAAATCAGATTTAGATTAAATTGCAGAGCGGAATCGCAACAGATTTGTAGTTTGCCGATTAAATGTGAGGAATTCTTTTATCAATTCTTTACGTCGCAATATATAGAACTGTGTCGTTGCTCTTGACAGCCCCCACACTTCTCTTCTATAAACTGTCTAAGGAATTTCTGAAGGTGAGAATTTTCTCTTAAAATTTATCCCGAAAATCATGTACTCGTGTATGTAAAATGTATGGTAAAATTTCAAAAAAACTCTCATAAAATTCTCCGAAATGCGATGTTGTCCCCACGACTTTCAGGGTAAATTTTAAGAGGAAATTCCCCCCCCCCCGTGTGCAATGTCATACAAAATAGTTTCTTCCCGCTTAAATTGTCGTTCCTTAAAATCTGAGGACCAAAAATTTTGATTACGATTTTGCCTGTGTGGAATTTAAATCGTCACCCGAAGGAGGTATGTTGTCATTTCCTAAAATGGCAATATTTCCATTAAGTTAATGAGGACGAAAACACGATTAAACTATGTAAGCTACACAAAATCGGTGCCGCGCTTAGACAAGATGTAACCGCGTTGCTAAAAATGCGCACGTATCCAGAAATACACGTACATGTAGGTATGTGTGTGTATGCAAATGTAGGCAAGGGTAAGCGTATTTCTCAATGCGCACCTTAGACACTCCTATTTTTATGATCGTCTCGTAATTTTTCGCCTTTTTTTTCGCGAACGCGGAACGCATATATAAATGCGCGTTCTATCGGTGACTCAGTAGACGCTGCGAAGACGTTTTTACGGCGCACGAACGAAAAGCGCGTCCCGAGAAGAGCGCCTCGTCTCTCATTTTGTGGTCACAGTGTTATCGAAGGTCGCGATTTCTCGCTCAAAATGTCACCGTGCACGTTCAAAGTCCGACGAGAGATCGTGAAAACTCGAATCGTATTACGAAACTCGCGCGTGTGGCCGATAACTCGCGCGTTATCGCGCTCGACGGCGGGCATCTCGACGACGGCAATTCTCGTCATCGCCCATGTTGCTTCTCGTAGTTGATAGCACGATGTATCAAAACAATTGGATAATTCATTCTGTTTAGCGATCTCCAGTTGTGAATTCAAAAGTGAGCGAGAAAAACTCATTTTCGACGTCACTTTGGAGCCGCGACGATCGCGACTAGCGTTGACGCTTCGCGTTTCTTCGTCGTCATCGACGAATCATCGTAATTTTATTTTGCAAACGACGGAAAGTGAAACGAAAGAGAAATGAAAGAGAGTTTTCTCTTAAAATTTACCCCGAAAATCATGTGTAATCGTGGGACAACGTGGCATTTCGAAGAATTTTATAAGAGTCTTTTCAAATTTTACTGTAGATTCTGCTAATAGAATGTACGGCAAGTAAAAGGATTTTATGAGCGAGTTTTTCAAAATGCCGTGTTGTCCCACGATTACATGACTTTCAGGATAAGTTTTAAGAGTAAATTCCCTCCGTGTACTTGTAGTAAGTTGCGTTTCTTTATCTCACACAAGGCGACAAGATGTTAACGGTGTTCTTAGATTCTGTCCACCGATATGTAAACCAGTACGTTTTTTATGCACTACAAAAAAAATGGCCAGGGCACACATTTCGGCGTAATTATTTACGTGGAAGCTCAATTGCGCGGTGAAATACGGTGACGGGGGTACCGCGTGCCGCCGTGTAGTTGCGAATAAATAACGGTGTTTAAACGGGACGACCGTCTCTCGAAAATTATGAGGTCGCCCCGTGGCTGTTGCGGCCCGTGACTCCGGTGGAATCCCGTGTTTTGCGCACGGAAGGGGAGAATGCAGCTGCACCGGCGATTAGTCGAACGCGTGACGTCAATGGCTTGTCTTTGCGAAAGTCTCGAGAGGGAGGCAGCGAGACTCAAGGAGAGCCATTAAATGGTTCCCTCCATGGGAGCACCATTCTCGCACATTTGCCATGCGAGCGCTTCGCCGGCGAAGCCAATTAGATTTTCCGAAGCTCCTTTGTTTCTGCTAACGGAATGTGAATTGCGTCGCGTAATACAAAATGATAAGAGGACAATAAGAGCGCACGAGGGTCCGCTCGCTTCGCCACTGCCCGAGTTTCGAATATAAATGTCTCGGCGTTAACGATCACATTTGGTTGAAAGTGTTGATCGGACGTTTTTCAGAGAATATTTTCACGGTTGGGAGCCGCGGCGGCCGAGTCTCATGGTCTTGGCGCGAAGTGAGTCCAGGAAGGTTCTCCCGAGAGCATCGTTCTTAGATTCCATCAGTATATAGATAAACATTCTCTTTCTCCTCTCGGAGCCTTTCGAGAGGCCCCGGGAGAGAATAAGCAGTACGCTTTTGCCGTGCTCGCTCGTATCTCTTTGGAGCTCCCATCCGTTGCGCTCGTGTACGCGTGCGTTCACGTGCACGTGAGGCCTTCTCGTGTCCGTACGATCAAAGTAGCAGAGGTATTGTGTCCCTACGTTGTCTGAGAGAGAGAGAGAGCGCGCGCGCGCGCGCCTGTGTCTGTGGGCATAATCGTTTATTTCGCGTCGACCTTTGCGGGGCACTACGTCAAAATGTCAGATGCGACCCCGCCTGAGCGCGAGGGAAGATGCACTGGGAACGCTGTAATGGGCTTACAAAGCGTAACAAACTGATGCGAGGTCAAACACACGACGGGCAATAAACACACGTAGAGATAAATGGGCCCTTAAGGTGCACCACACCGGGCCCGCCGGGAGGCGGGCGTTTCGTCTCTCTTTCTCCCTCTTGATGCCCGCGTATCTCCGACGTTTTGCTCGCTCCGCGAGATGAGCGCCGGCGATCCGGGGCCGCGATACCCGAAACACCCCCGCTTGTCCCGCCCGTTTTCGGAAATGAACGTTCTCGCTCGTGAACGCGGCCGTCCGCGATCGTCTCTCCCTTCTGCACTCGCAAACGCTTCAGGTGGATTTATTTATAGATTCCACCTTTATCTGTCTATAAATAAATACGTATTTCCAGATTACATTCGAGATTGCATACTTTTCCGGAATATTAGCATCGCGACTTTTTTTCCCCCCTTTCACGCCGCGACGTATTTCTTCTCGAGCTTTATATCGACTTTCTCTTCATGGGAATTTACGCGGACACTCCGCAATGTTCATAATTCATCTGTAACTTTTATAGACTCCGTCGCGTTTCCCTCGCTCATATTTCTCTTTGCCAATGTAACGGCTAACCCCGGTTTTTACCGTCGTCGTTTGACTAATTGATCTTACAATTAGTTTAAGTCATCTTTTGTCTCTTTTTAAGGAGATGCTGGAGTGATGCTGCACTTTTTGCACTTTTCGCTCCTAGAACTGTCAGTTCATGAAAACATTGTGTAATATACAAATTACGTGGCTTTTGTACACAGATCGACAGTGTCCCACTGTTCGGACTAAATCAGAGAACAGCATGGTATCATTGAAATTAAGTTGTTAGAAGACCAAAAAGAAATCTATTCACTCCAATACGTTATAAGTTAGGTGATCTGTCTCTTCTTGTTGGACTTCTAAATTTAATTTCAATGACACCGTGCTGTTCTCTCATTTAGTCCGAATAGCGGAACACTTTCGATCTGTACGCATAAGCCTTATAATTTGTGCGTTACACAAATGTTTTCATGTATTGACAGATGCAAAAAGTGCGGAAGGTGCAGAATCACTCGAGCATCCCCTTGAGGGGGCAGTTAGAAAGAGACAAAGGGACGAATTAAACCGAGATCGAAGTTAAGTGGCGTCGGTGACTGATCCCGGTTTAACCAAGTTTTTATCTTTTTCCAATTCTTGACACTGGAAGAAGCTAAAAGGTAAGTTAAACCGAGATCAGAGTGGATCTGCATCGGTAGAATTAGGCATAAAGTTTGTTCCATCTCCCTCACTCGGTCTCGTCGAGTCTCGAGACGGTCGCGCGGACAGGCAGGGCGCAGTACGTTTGATACGATTGCCCGTGAGCGACTCGCGGGGCGTAACAAACTGACGCGGGGTCAGACGCATGACGGGCAATAAACACGCTGAAAGATAAACGGGCGATCGGGTCCGGCCCGGGGTCTCGGCGAAAGTGTCTCGTCCGCGGATACGTTTGGCGCGCGTCGCCGCGAACGGTTTTCGCTTTCGCGCGGGTCGATATGAAGAACAACGTATCGTCCGAACTACAAAAGGCGGCCGGGTTTATTGCCTCCCCCTGTGTACGCCTTGTAACGCACGCTCGCGTTCGCTTTACGATCCAGTTGTCGGGGCTCACCTTGCGTCGTTACCGCCGCGCTATCTCCCTGTGGGAATTATTTCTGCCGCGGAGGCGCGATGCTGGGAAACGTATTGCGACTGTCCGTCGTTATCCGCGTTGAGAGACGTCATTTTTTTTTACACGATCCGACCTGATCTCGCGGAAGTGATCGGACAATCACTTGGACTTAGAGACCCTGTAATCAGAAACTGGCCATAAGAATTCGTCAAATTCGTTACGATCGTAGAAGAGCGAGATAGTCTATGTTTCTCTCTCACTCGCAGGAATTTGAGGAACTCTTACAGCCAGTCTCTGATTACACAGGGTCTCTAGCTTGGACAATCTGGGGCGAGATCGGGGACGAGTGTTGTACGATTGATATACTGCGCGTCCCACGAGATAGCTACAATATAGAATGATTGAATGAGCTCTCTGAAGGAATACTCGTAGATCTAATGGTCCTCTTTCTCTCTGCGCGACGCGTCTCCTCGCTTATGCAACGTTACCGCGGCCGGTGCGTCCGCATAGGCGCGATCGCCGGCTGACCACCGCAAAACCACAATCGCGCTCTAATTGCGAACATTAGCCACTTACGGTCGGAGCGGTGCCCCTCGTGGATACTCTCCACGATCGATCTAGCCTTGGCCGCTAGCGACGGCCGCGAGAAACGGCGCCCGCGTCTCGCGCGAGACGTCAGGCGGCGGGCTGACGTCTCGGCGCGCCGCTTTCTCTTCTCTACAATTCTTCTTTTTTTTTTGCCAGCTAATCGCGCCAAACGGCGGTACGTACGATCTACGATGCTCGATTCTCTTTTCAGATGCCGCAGACGGTGCCCACCGCGGCCGGCTACTCGCCGTCGTTCGACTACAGCACTTTTCAGTTCGATTTGTCCCTCCTGCCGGACGATTACAGCCCGACCGGCGGCGGCCAGGTCTGCCTGAAGAGCTCGCAGATCAAGCAGGAGGCGCGCTCGCCGCGCTCGGGATCGCCCACGACCTACCAGAGCCCGCCGTATCCGAACGGCGAGCTGCCGCTGTCGCCCAACTACTCGCACGAGGGATCCTCGCCGGGGTACCCGACGAGCCCCTACTACGTACCCAGGAGCCCTCAGAGCGCCCAGTTTTATCCCACCAGCCCGGAACCGTCGGCCAAGCAGCCGGTCAAAAGGGAGAAGAGCCTCGATCTCCTGGCCATCCTTCAGGAATCCAGGTAAACGTCGCAGCGTCTCTTTTGTTCTATGATCATATCGGAGATTCGCTTAGGGAAGCGTACAGATGCGTGAAGACATTTCTAGTCGACTTTTCCTTTCGTCTCAGTCTACAGTAGATGATTTAAGCGCCAAGCCCTGAGAAGTTGACCAACCACAGTCGAAAATGAGAAGAATACTCGACTGTGATTGGTCAATTTCTTAGGGCTTAGCGCTTAAATCACCTATTGTAGACTGGGACGTTGGTTACGGAAATACCCAAGGACACTTCTTTTCTCGTTAAAATTTGCAGCTCTTTTGGGATTACGTTTGATTGTTACGCGCGGCACGCCCTAAAAGTCGCTAATTGTCCGCATTTAGCGCCGTATCTTGATTTCGGGCACCATTGTTTATCGCGTCATCTTTCTCGTACGCAATCTGTTAACGGGAATGGATCGCGCGTTTTCGCATGATTACAGACTCTTAGCCGAGAGTCTGGGTTACCGCGAGGACTCAACCGACTGCACGGTGCCCTGTACTCCGCCTCGCAGCGAGGAGGATATCTATAACAGCCTCGACGCCGACTTCCTGCCAAAGAAGGAGGACACCGGCGTACAGGGACACCCGTTGCTCAAAGAGATCCTCTTCAAGGAGGAGCCGCGATCCGTTTCCAGCAGCAACGGTTCGTCGCCGTCTTCTTTGTCCTCATCATCGTCGCCCAGCCCCTCGAGCGAGTTCGAGGGTGGCTCGACGCTGCACGAGCTCCTCTTCAAGGGCGCTGCCCTTCGCAAAGACCTGGCGGGGATTTCCAAGACGGGCCAGCCCAAGGTGGAGCGAGAATCGAGGGAGGAGCTGGCGAATCCGCTGCGAAAGGAGGAAGAGCTCTTCAAGGACGGCCAGAAGAGCGATCATCAGCTGCTGCGGGAGGTGCTGAGGGACACAAGTTTCCAGAGGAAGTACAATCTGAGACCCGTCGATCTCGGCGGCGTCGGCACCGGCTTCGTCGAGGACATGGAGGCCGGCGAATGCGTCGGCGACCTCGCCCGCGAGCAGCTCGAGCCGGTCCTCAGTCTGGCCATCCAGCAACTGCAGAAGGACTTCGACAACACCTGCGTGGCGCTCGGCATTCACCCAGGTGAGTCGAGTTTTCCTATTAAAATCCTATCGAAAGTTTAATCAGAATTAAGAACAATACCGAAAAAAATTAAACCAATTAATTAAGAGGGGTAAAGACAAGCTGAGTATCGACAGAAGAACTGAAGTAGTATATGAGATAGATTGCAATAACTGTGATGCATGCTACATAGGACAAACAAAAAGACACCTCCGAACAAGAATTGACGAACACTGCAAGGACATTAAGAAACATGAAAATAATTTATCGGTTGTGAGTAGACACCGTCTAGATCACGATCATGACTTCAACTGGTTAGAACCTAAAATATTACACAACGAAAAACATAAAATTAAACGGGAGGTTGCCGAAATGATTTTTATCAAAAAACACAAGAATACAATCAATTTAAAACGTGACACGGAAAACTTAAATCCTATATATAATAAAGTCCTTGAAATTATTTGACCTTTTCTTTGTTCCAACAGATTTTTAGAATTTTAATGC
>NW_011967230.1:2532736-2562096 GCF_000949405.1 Vollenhovia emeryi | reverse complement strand
TATTTAATCAGAATTCTATAAGACGATTTTCTTTCATTGTCCATGTATCGTGTAGCTTGGTTAGCCAAAAATTTTCCCCAGCACAGAAAGTAGCCTCATAATAAGTCGAATCTTCGCAAGTTTAGTCGAATTAATCAAGACAGAGAAAAATAACGGCCCATGCATATTCTTCATAATCATAAATGCCGGATAATGAAATAAAGAGCTGAATTGATAAAAGATGTGATATAAAATCATACATCTTGTGATTATCGATACTATCGCGCTGGAGATTAATTGCAAGTAATGGAGAGTAAGTGCGTATATCCTTATATAAGCACGCCATTTCTATAATGGTCGCCGTGACAATGGCTGTAATCACGTGCGCGTTAATTATTATCATTATCAACCTTATGGTAATCGTCCGGTAAGATTTATATTCCCGCGTTTCTTAAGGTTTTATCTTTACATCTTTTACTACGATCACCTCGACAATGTAACTCGCGAGAATTATTTTACAATTAGCCGCGATTTTCGATCGTGTTGTTTCAATGGTTTTATCACACTGTAGATTGCAGCGCTTACTGTCCTTCCACAACTTGTGAAAGTACTAATGTCCACTTGTACACTGAAAAAACTGGTGTTGAATTAAAAACAATTAGCTAATCAGAATATTCTTCAATGTCGCCAGCGGTAATTGACAACGTCAGTGTTTTCTTGACCATACCTGGCATTTTTAATAATACAGACAATTTATTGCGAAAAATATTACCTCAGCCAGGGTTTCAACCTGGACCTCCCGACACTCTAGGCGGGCGTCTAGAGTCGCGTCTAGAGACGTCTACCCTGGCTGAGGTAATATTTTTCGCAATAAATTCTGTATTATTAAAAATGCCAGGTATGATCAAGAAAACACTGACGTTAAAAAAAATTAAGTCGATTGAATTAAACGTTGATGTCACGGGCTGCCACAAGCATAAATAATTCACTCAATTGTATTTGCTACATGGATTTTAATTTTAGGCATCGAACTAAATATCCAGATTATTAAGACAGTTATCTCATGTTTTGCATTTATCAATCAGTTACACTGATATTGTTGATACAACACCTTTTTTCCGTGTACCAATGCAGATTAACTTTAGTTCGCCGTTCAACTTACTTTTTATCTTTTCTTTTGTTCTTCCTCTACGGGAACGTTTTTAACCTTTCGATTATTTGACGTAAATTTTTATCCTTTTCCAATTCCTAAAACTAGAAAATGATACAAAGTACGTTACACCGAGATCAAAGTTAATCCGGCATTGGTAGAAATGGGCGTAAGACCCTCTTTCACCAATCTCGGTTAGATTAACCGACGGTTAAAATCTGTAGGGTGTCAACAGGATGATTACCTTCACCTACGTTTCCTGTTGGCACCCTGCAAATTTTCTCGTCGGTTAATCTAAAACCTTGCGTCCACGCTCCAAGAACTATGTCCAAGTTCTAGTCCCGAGAAATGTGTAGCCAATCAACTTGCATCTTGTACGGAAAAGCTGCAAGTTGATTGGCCACACATTTCTCGGAGCTAGAACTTGGACACAGTCCTTGGATCTTGGAACGCGAGGCTTAACTGGGGCTGACGAAAAGAGGCCCTAAAATCGAATCGAGCATCTTTTGCTTTCGTCCGTCCCCCAGGCTGCTGGTCGTGCTCATAGTTCTGAATGACTGAGATTCGTTTGTATCTCACTTCTCCATCTACAAACTCTCTCTTCGTAATCAGATACCGTGGAAATTCACTCCGTGCCACTCGATGATGTATGAACGACATGATTACGAGCGTGCCATCAGAAATTCCGACGCGCACTTCGGTTTTCTCGGTTAAGTATCGGCTGTAGCCTCGTTCCGTTAGACCTTCTCGTTACCTTGCCGCGGGCAGTAATTTCGACGTCGTTCGTCGTCGTCGTCGTCGTCGTCGTCGTCGTCGTTGCATACGCAATTGGTTCGTCTATTAATCTGAATCATGATGTTACGCTTGAAATAATTTAATTTGAAGTGTCGTGTCGGCATGCTTTCACGCGGAGTTACGAAATTGCGGCGCTGTGCCGTGACGAAGAGCCACGTCATCGATATAATTGCGCCTTACGGATTTCGTTCCTAATATCCTTCTACGCTCACATACGCAGCTGCTGTCGCGCGATGTCGTAACACTTTGCGAGTTTTCTCGAAGGGCGCACGAATACTCGTGTAATTGGAAATATCGTTAGCGATTGAGTCTACAAATTTCTGACTCTCCGACGTCGCGTTTTTCGTATCGGCGACTGTGAAGACTAACGTTGGATTTTCGCCGTTTAATTGCAGAGCCCAGACGCTGGAGCGCGGCAGATGTGGCGGCTTGGGTGCAGTGGGCCAGGCGGCAACTGCAATTGCCCTCGGTGCCGATGGAGAGTTTCAACGTGGACGGCGCGACGCTGGCCTCCCTCACGGAGGAGGAATTTTGCCAGAGAGCTCCTCAGGTGAGCGCGAACGTACTATTGTTTGTTTCATTTTAGTCGAAACCAAAGTTCAAAGAATTATAGGCGATTGCCATACGGGGAGAATTTTCGCCTATTTATCCTGAAAATTATGTGATCGTGGGACGTGGAATTTTCAAGAACTTTGAGAGTTTTTCGAAATTTTACCATACATTTTACTAGTAAAATGTATACTAAGTATAATTACTAGTGAAATGTGTGGTAAAATTTCAAAGACTCTCATAAAATTCCTTGAAATGCCGTGTTGTCCCACGATTACATAATTTTCAGGATACATTTTAAAAGAAAATTTTCTCCGTACAAGTCTCCTTCATTTTATTATTTTTTCTTCTGCAAAGATATTACTGAGCGCCGCGTCTTTTCTCGCAATCTTTTCATTTTTGATATTAAATATGTTGCGCGTACATGATCGAATTTGCTTGTTCAAAAAATTCATAATACACATCTGATTGAGGATTTTATAGGCACCGGTTTCAATCTTCGAACAAAGAAGTTCCTTGAGATAATATAAGAAAAGTTTTGCATTAATTTTTTATTCTTTACTTTTACATCTCGTCGTGTCCGACTTTTATTTTCTCGCACACTTGGCGTTCACCGCATGCACGCCTCGCAGCTTTGACGTGTACCGTTACGCAATGCCTCGCGTCTGCGATGATCGACCTCGTCGCCGTCGGTGATCGTACGTGCTTTCGACGAATCAATCAGCGGCATGATTTTCGAAATGATTTTATTTCACGTTGATGTAAGGAGGTTTGACGCGATGGCGAGAGAAAAAAAAACACTTAAATTTGCGCGTGGGTTTTTTTTTGCATGACATCCTCGTGAATGCTCGATGATGTTAGCAACAATAATAAAGTAATATTCAGTCTTGCGTAAATACGTTCTTATCTGCCTCATTGATATCGGTGGATTTTTCACGGGGCTTATCTCTCGTCGCGTCGCGAAAATTTATAATTTTGCATTTATCGCGGCAATTGCCGTATGACGCGTTCGTTTCGTTGTTAATTTCTATTTTTGGTAGCAAAAATTTTCAATAATCAAGTGCTGAAAATTAGTTAAATTTATCGCGAACTTATTTCTTACTTAATTAATCCTGAATATCATCAGCGCTTATCAGCGAGAGTAAAGCGTGATATAATATGATGGACGTGAATTGGTAAAAGTTGTAAATTGACGTCTCAGTGAAATTACGGCAATTAAATTTAAGTTTGACCAGCAGGAAAGTTATCACGCAATCAGCGAGCGAGATTTTAACTTGATCCTTTATTACCTTAACGATCCGCGATCGTTGTGAGCAAGTTCGTGTTCGTGCGATGAGGAAACCAAAAGGGGACTTGAGAAATGTCCGTTGTCGAGGTCCGGTGAAAGTGAATTTCCTGGTAATCGATGTGCACGTTTACGCTCCTTCCGCGTAATCCGGACTCGAGAAATAAATGGTAAAATATACGCCGCCCAAGATTTCGACATAACGTAACGGGACGGGAATTCCCCCGAGAATCATCCGGCGCGTGAAAGTTACACGTTTGCGTCAAGGATATGGATTCAGGGAAAAAGGCCCTTAAGATTGTCCAAGGTTGTCTCTCCCCGTATTAACCGATTCCTTCGAACCAAATTGAAACTCGCTCGTCGGTAATCTGATATTACACAGTTGAAAAATTTGTGTTAAATTTAACAGATATCACATGTCCCAAACGGTCCAGACAAATTTTTGTGTTAATTTAACACAATACGGATGTGTTAAATGATCATTGATATAACTTTTTGTGTAAAATTAACATATTTTTAATGACAAAATGAATTTAAAAAATATTATTTTTACATTTTACAGATGTAATAAGTTAAATGACGGTTCGAAATCACTCTCACATATGTTATATAATATATAGAATAAAATCAACATTTTGTTTTGTAAATTTTAGCAGATAAATTTTGTTACTAATAAAATAGAACATGTGTATTGTGTCAGATTCAAGAATAAGAACACGTTGTGTTGTTTTAACATTTCTTTTTAGTTATTTTAATAATTCTACATTTGAGGTCCATTAACACAAGAGCAATATGTTAAATTAACACATGAATGTGTTAAGCATTTAACACAAAAATTTTAACCGGCATTCTTTTTAACAAGAAAACAGATTTTTCGACTGTGTAACGATATTGGCGATAAATACATACACGGGGAGAATTTTCTCTACCATACATTTTACTAGCAAAATGTATGGTAAAATTTCAAGATCCTGTTGTCCCACGATTACATGATTTTCAGGGTAAATTTTAAGAGAAAATTCTCTCCGTGTACCAACGAGAAAGTGTGATCGAAATATAAATTTTAATATAACCATCTCTCCGTGCCGTCTTATTTCGAATAAAACAATATTTCATATTATCATATCGAATATTTTTATCGCATAATCTTGTATGTAACAACGACACGATCAATTTTGATTACAAATACATCTGGTGCACATTTACATTTGCTGTAAATGCAATCTTCTACCTCGCAAATAATGTCTAATTCAAGAATATGCGATTGCAAATACCGCGGTTCGATTAACACATAAAGTTACTTAATTACTTACAAGGTACTGTTAATAATCAATCGTTGATATCCTGGCGTGATTATTTGACGAACCAAAGTATGGAATTATCTTAAGAATACATCACTATTCGAAGAGAACTAAGAAAATAACAAATTGCGACGGCTACTCCCCGCTGGCTTTCCCGATACTTGTGCATACAAACTGCATTAAGTCGTTTATTAAGTAACGAGTTTTATATCCATCGGCATCGAGCGTGCTAAAAACCGGTTGCGCTAATATTGATTATACCTACCGTCGACTGTAGTTAACCCTAAACTTGACAAAGCCAAGATAGCTGGGAAACTGAACTTGACATTGCATTGTAAAACGAAGCTCAATGATTTTAACAAATTAGTCTTTTTCCAAGAAGCGCGATCCTTTTTTATACAGCTGCAACACTTTTCGTTCATCGACTATTTTATCAGTATAATAATTATGGCAAAGAAAGGAGACGGAGAGCAAAACACACTTCCTCGCTTCATTACCTGAGAATTAATTTTTTTCTCCGCCACCTTCCTGAGCTCGCTGAAGAAAAACAGGAAATATCAAAGTCACTTAAGAAGCTGCAACATTATCAATGCGGTATAAACTCCGGGCGATTATGTTACGTTTCTAAATCGTAAACAGGTAAATCTCGTAGTCCCGCCGATCGATGCGCATCTCATTATTCCACGAGAATTACAGGCGTAAGTCTAACGGAAATTAATAGCGAGTAGCTGTGTGTATGGCGAGCAGCGAGGGAAGTAGTCATGCATAATGGATTCCGCTTTGCGTCTAGTAATTGGATAATCGCGCCGCGAAGTACCGCGGTAGTCCTCGTAGCGTGGAATCATGGTCAGGCTTATGGTCACGTTCTATCTGCGATCTCGCCGAGTCCTTTCCTCGTTCGTTCGTGCTTCGTTGACGCGACGTGCGGTCGAGTTTCCTTCGCGGACTTCATTCATGGTTCAACTCACAAATGTGCACGCGCACTCCGCGCGCCGTCCGCCAGTTCGACTTTGCGGGCGCGATTCAATCCAGCGGATTAAAAATTAGTAAAGCCCCTATTATAAGATGGCGGGTTTTCAAAATCAATCACGAGTCTTTTTCGCAACAATTACATGGTCGAACAATTAATTTGCTACTAAACAAATTTCACTTTCAAGGCAATGAATTCATAGAGCCAACAGATGCCTATTAATTTAGCAGAAACCCCCCCGCTATCTCGTATTAGGCGCTTATCTGATAATAGGGGACTTTCCTTTATCTGTCCATATTTTTTTTCTCTCGAAGGTGTCGATTAATCGCCTGGTCCGTCGAATTCTCGCTGACGCAACGCGGCAGTGGAATTACAAAAGGCAGACCGCGCGAGAAAACAGATTACTGGATAAATTTCCTCTGAATCGAACGAAGGGTGAAATGTCGGGCAAAAAGTGAAAGAGCAGAAAATTGGATTGCATTTAATGAGTGGCGTTCAACGCTGACGCGTAAGCCCCGGACGAGTCATGCCCACACTCGCTCCTCGAGGAAATAATTATGGCATTCCTTGTGGTTTGGTATCGCGCCTTAATGACGGCGATTATCGATACGCGAGAATATTTGTTTCTCGGAACATTGCGAAGTATCCGAGCATGATTGCGCCGCGCGGATGAGGCACGCAGGAATGCCGCGCGCGGATTACATCGGCAGATCGGAGGAGAGCGTCGCGCCGTAAGCACCACGCGGTCTAATTTCAACAATTAAATCCTGCAAATGATCGTTACACGTTCAGGACAACAGCTATAAATATCGGTCCCGATCGCCCGAGATGAAGTCTCTCGTCGAAACGAGCATCTTGCGTTCTCGGATGCCGATGCACTGAGGACAATTTGCATCGGATAAACCGATTATGGTGTTTTCGATGGTTAATTTTTCCGATTAAATTACGGCTACATCCGATGGAATGCAGTCGCCGATGAAATTTTTGTGAAAAAACCGATCATATTTTTCGTCGGATGTACAATTTAATCGGATATATCTGTTTGTTATTATGTAATTGCGGATTATATTTGTACATTTTTGTACGTTTGTGCACCGTGCGAGGATAAGCGACGTGAAGACGTAACGGCGCTGCAGAGCCGCGTCCGAAATGCATGTGCGTGCGTGCGTGCGTGCGTGCGTATATACCGCTTCTCGGACACTCATTCCGCGATCAGCAGGATCGGCTTCGCCGTGCCTACCGGTGAGCGCGCCATTGGCTCAGCAGAAACGATCGAGAAGTGGGTCAACCGCTCGAATGTCTTGCTGCGTTGCGTCTCTCTCGACGGAGAGCCGCTTTCTCTTCTCTCGCGCACAACGAGTCTTCCATTGGAATTCTAACGCTCCTAACGTGCTTCTCCGTCTCTATCTCTCCTTTTTTCTCTAATTCGTCTCTTTTTTCCCCCGTGCTCGCCTTTCATCTTTAATAGTCACCGTAAGTTTGAGAGCAACCGAGCAGGCTTTGGTCCTCGGGTATGCGCCTCGATTATCTGACATGTGGACAGACCCCGCGTGAGTTTGACCCGTTAAAATAGAACATTGATGACTGCGTTGTTTAGGGCCTCTTCCACCAACCTCGGTTGAAGAAAACAGAGGTGAAGGTAATCATTCTTCGGCTCTATTTTCCGTTGACACCCTGGAAATTTTAACCGTCGATTAATCTCCAACCAGGATTGTTTGAAAGCCTTATGTCCACTTCTACCGATGTAGTTTGGCTTTAATCTCGGTTTAAGTTGCTTTCCATCTTTTTCCAAGTCTCGGTCCAAGTTCTAGCATCGTGGACGCAGGCCTTTAGAACTAGAAAAAGATAAAATGAAAGTTAAACCGAGGCTAAAGTTAATCTGCATTGATAGAAATGTACGTTAATGCCGTAGAATATCGAAGCTGTGGGTGATCAGGCTGATAATGGTATCACGCTGTTTATGTTGAAGTGCGGGAGCATGCTGCACGCACAGTTGGAGATCTGGAAGGCCGCCGTTGAGGAGTCACCGCGGAACACTCTGGCCGCTTCCTGGAGCCCCGCGGGGGTGGTTCAATCACCGAACGGCGCCGTAACGCCGACGGTCGGAAACGCAACGGTCAGCATCAAGGAATCTCCCTGCGCCGTAGATTTCTCAGATGGTACGTTTTACGCTTCTTGTCGGGGATGTGTCATAGAGTTTAAAATTACATAGATGGTTTACGTATTGCTTACATTATGTTTACGCGAATATTTCTCACGTGGAAGACGATCAGTATAAATTATTATACATTTAATGACTGATTGATTAATTAATCAGTCTCTGCGCGGAGAGAATTTTCTCTTAGAATTTATCCTGAAATTCGTGTAGTCGTGGGACAACGCGGCATTTCGAGGAATTTTATGAGAGTTTTTGAAATACCATACATTCCACCATACATTCCATACATTCTACTAGTAATTATACTTACAATTAGTATACATTTTACTAGTAGAATGTATGATAAAATTTCGAAAAACTCTCATATATTTCTTCAAAATGTTGTCTCACGATTTTCAGGCTAAATTTCAAGAAAGATTTCGAAGAACTTGACGAGAGCTTTTTGAAATTTTACCATACATTTTACTAGCAAGACCTATGGTAAAATCTCCAAAAACTCTTATACAGTTATTGAAAACGTCCACGATTACATGATTTTCAGGATAAATTTTAAGAGAAAATTCTCTCCGTGTGTAAACCGCATTTTTTGCAAAAAGATCTACAAAACTAAAACGCCCAACCCTCTTTCTTGTATCATCCGGCGAACTATTGGTGCGCGAGTCGTGGTCAACTCGTTTAACGAAAAAGTAACGTGGACTCGCTCTATTTCCTTGCGCGATTCCACACGCGAATAAAACGTAAGACAACAATGTAAGGTTGAATCGCCGACATTAGATTCTCGCGTATAGTCAGTACACATATGCAGTTTCGCTTCTCGTCCCTCACCCTCGCGTCCCCCTTGATTTTTCGCACGCAGACGAGGACGAGGATTGCGCCTCCGCTCAGGGCGGCGGCAGCGGCGGCAACGGCGGCGGCAAGATGCGCAACGGCGGCAGCCACATCCACCTGTGGCAGTTCCTGAAGGAGCTGCTGCAGAGCCCGGGCGTTCACGGCTCCTGCATACGCTGGCTGGACCGCAGCAAGGGGGTCTTCAAGATCGAGGACTCGGTGCGCGTGGCGCGGCTCTGGGGCAAGCGGAAGAACCGGCCCGCGATGAACTACGACAAGCTCAGCCGCAGCATCCGGCAGTACTACAAGAAGGGTATCATGAAGAAGACGGAGCGCAGTCAGAGACTGGTATACCAGTTCTGTCATCCCTACTGTCTATAAGGGAGATTCCACCGTCTCTCCCTCCGCCTCCCGCCCCCTTCCCCGCGTTTTCCTCTTCGTACTATGAGCCCGCGATCACTCTCTCTTCCTGTGCGCGCATAGGCGCCCGCGATCTGGAAGGCGAGTGACCTGAGGAAGAGTCCAGCACAAAGATCGAAAGGTAAAAAAAAAGGAAAAAAAAATTATGATCCGCCATGCTCGATATTATCCCGTGACGATAACGCCGAGCCACGGCCGGGTCCGCTTTTAGTACGCCCGTTTTGGGCGATCACTTTTGCCTTATTCTCCTCCTTTCCCGCTCCCTTTCACTTTCCCTCTCTGTCCCCTGTGTGTACGTACGCGTGTGCGTGTGTGCGTGCCTGTGCGCTCGCATGTGTGTGTGTGTGTGTGTGAGTGTGTCTTCGAGTTTTTTTTTTTTAATAACATAATGTATAATAAGCACGCGATTCTCCACCGAGTCGCCCCTTCGTCTCGACGTGAGCTTTCGTCCGGAGGCGAGGACGCGAGCGGGTGGAGAGTCGCCAGAGAAAAGGGAAGAAATGACTCTTTCCTCTCTGTTCTCACGATCGCTTGTCGGCACCAGTCCGTCGGATCCTCGAGCTATCTCCGATAACGCGCGCGACACGCCGGCGGGTCACCGCGCGATCAGCGCGCGGAACTATTCGCCACTGCCCGGTGCCCGCCCCGATCGTTCCTCGGAATCGCCGACGAAGTCTACAACAGAGACAATCTATTTTTTATACCAAGAGACAAATTTTCCAATCGCCGCGACGCCGTTTCCTTCCGCTTCGCCGCGAGCGTACGTGGAGCGCGGAGAACGAAGAAGAAACGAAATGTCGAGATCCGCAGCCGCGGCATCGCGCGGTGTCACGTGCGTTCAACGGAAGATGAAAACATCTTCGCGCCGACGTAATCATTACCTGCTCGCGGCGGGATAAGATTGTTAATTACATTTTTGCGCGATCTCTGACACGCGCGGGGCTCGCGGAAATATTTTTGCTGGCGCGCGCGAAGGTGTTCATTAAGCTGTCGAGAGTGCCTTAGACGCGCGCGGGTGGGAATCGCGACGACGAAGGACGTTTTCGAGCCGCGGAGGATTCCCAGTCGGAGCCATGGTATAACTAGCGTGCTCGCACTGTCATTTGTTTCGTTTTGCGTCGATCCACTTTGCGCATCCCGACACATTGTTGGTCCAGCCAATGAGAGGAAAACGTTGTGTGTGCGGTGGTGTATCAGAGAGCTGCGCTACCACACACGCGCCACTGGATTTGGACCGAAGACATGGCGGAATACCACGCGATCGGGGCCAGGTGTAACATTCCACTCGTGTAAACGCGCACGCGTGACCAATCGGAAATTTGCCCCAAACCTTGAAGCTGCAAATCATCGCGGTTGAACGTAGCAAGAACCGATGAACAATTTGTCCCAAAAACTGGTTACGTGCGCAATGTTTCACCTTGATCGGGACCGAAAAGATCGAAGGGGCCGACAGAGAGTGAACGAACTAGTTATATTATGGTCGTCGCGTAGCGTCGCGGGAAATTCTACTCTGAGTCACGAGGATCCTCCGTTCGGGCGAGAAAGGGAACAGTTTTACGGCGATCGCGTTGCGCTCGAGGCGTCTCAGACGCGCGGCTGGTGCTGGTGATTTTGGTCCTATATATCTATGATATATTAAATACTGTATGTTCCATGAACGATTAGGCTTTAAGGCAAATTAGCTGCGTAAGCGTACCGGGGGCTCACGTGAGTCACCCTTAGGTTACTCCAAGAGATTTCCTCTTTCTTTCCTCTCTTCTCCTCTCGCGCTCTCGCACCTTCTTACTGCGGCGATCGCGTCGATCTTTCACGCTCGTATAGCTCGCAAGCGGCACCTGACGCGTTTTTGCATCTCGTCTTTCTTTTCATCGCTTGCACGTTATTCGTGTTTAGTGAGTTCGGATTAACTTTCGAATTAACTGCATTACTTCATTTTTCCATGCAAATTATCGGGAAATGGGAGGGGGGGGGGGGTTCACGTATCATTCTCCATCGCTTTCTCTTTATAACATACGTCCTTCGGATATTTTAGTAACCGCTTGCTCGCGACTTTGAGTTACGCATATGAAATACAATTAATATAGAATTTGGCGAATTTCGACGTAGTTAAGCGTAAGTATTTTACTAACGTGTCCACGTTCGCTCACCAATCGGTTGTATATATACAGACAATGTATGCAGGCATTACCATTTTATGTATTCGTTAATTTTATTTATTTAATCGAGTCTGTTTTATAGTTGAGACAATGGTACGATTTTGCCGTGTAACGTTGGAAGCGTGGCGTCCCGTTGATGCCGATTCTGTGACTGATATCGGTACCGTTTCAGTTCGCTCGTGCAAATTTCACGGACTCAACGTCGGAGATTATTACTGCTGCTGTTTCTCGGTCGTGCGAAAGTGCAATCGATGAATAGTGCAATTACGTCTGTGCGTCTGTTAACATTGGACTTGAATCAGCGCGCTTTGGCTGCGCGACGTCTATTGTTCCGAATCGCAATAAATAGAATAGGTAAACCACGTGGTCGTTGGCACGGGAAGGTTGAAAAATCGATCTGCATTTGTTTCTTGACATTTTACAAAGTAAGACAAATGTACCAGTGAATAATAAGAAAGCATGATCAGCTACAAATTTTTATTCATTAAGTAGTTAACACAATCACTAACGAAACTAACGTTTGTATAAAACTTTTCGTCGATCGAGAAATAATGGGAAATAAAATAATCAATAATAATATCAATTATAATTTTAACAAGATGTTAAGCGCGGTAGTTATTGAATTGAAAAACTAATCATGTCGTAATGCGCTCAATGATTATATGCTCATTAGATAATATTTTTAATTGGCATATCTTTTAACAGAATTTTAAAAGCTTTTTTAGAAATTCGGAAATTTTAAATACAAGTATATAATTAATGTTTTAATCATTGGAACATGTTCGATCACTGGGACATTTATCTTATTCGCGAGGACCAACTATTTTTTATTTAAAAAAAGCAAGATTTAGTCGACCTTAACTGGCCAATGTTTAATATAATAAAAATATATAATACGACGTTTCGACCTTCGGGTTTAGGCCCTTCTCAAGCAAAATCTTAACGAATGATCGAGCCACTGCGATACGAAGTCATTTGGTAAAAGTTAGAAAGAAAGAGAGTGAGTCATAATTATAAAATAACGGGAGCAAAGTTAAAGATGTACGCAGTATTCAAAGGCTGGAGAATGACTATTGTTTTATTGTTTTGCCCGCGTAATGGCCCGCGAGTTGAACGCTTTGACTCGAGCTGACACTTGCGACAAGGGATCACCTTTTAACGATGACGCGCGGGCTGCTGAAGAATTCAAGTCCCTTGTTTCGAAAGCAGAATTTAAAGCCAAAGAACATGGCGGCGCGAACGAGCGAATGCCAGATCTGTCTGGAACCAGGCCTATCGAGGAAATGAATTTGCTCGCGTAATTAGATCGTAGCGCGCTTCCACGGCTGCTGGATTTCTACGACGCGATACATTTTTTTTTATGCGGCCTGGCATGGAACGCTCGTCAAATCGGAAGTAGACCGAGGCGGGACTCAAAACACTATTGTTTTATGCGTATAAATTAAAATTGAGAGAAATATTGCAGATTATACTGAGAAACAGCGTTCGGATTTATTTTATTTGCGACTTTGATTTTCCGGCATACAATCGTCTTAAGCTATCATCTTATCACAAGTTCAAAACGATAAGTGAAGTCTTTTTCCAACTTCACAAAACTATATAAATGCACAGAAAATGTCTTTTATCCTCCTGAACGAAACGATCCAGGCTTTTGCGTGATCGTTAAAAGTCTTTATATTTAAGATCGTCTGCGGTCCGTTTCTGTGCCAGGTTTCATCTCATTCTGTGAGTTTAACGGTAGTCGGTTCGTCAATTCCGCGATAAAGCGCAAGGGAGACCCGAAAGCGGGAAGGCAGGGAATTTATCCTCGATAGCTGCACAATAACGGAAAGGAAGAATGCAGTTCGTTGACACGGGCAAAACCAAGGAGCGCGGTTAATTTTGCAGCTAGGCAGAGAGGCGGGAGATGATAAGATCAGGCGAAACGACGCGAGTAACATCCGATAGATCCCAATTGCGCGACGACATCACAAAGCGGCCATTGTTGCGTATAACCGACTGTTTATTTATTAAATTATTAATTTGCTAAGGTAGAATCGTAAGACTAGAGATAACGCGAATATTTTTTAAATACAACGCGTTTACCAACAGACGTATTTTTCGTTTAAAAGTCAAAATAGCCTCTCGACAAGACGTTGATATTTCTTGTGGTACAAGTATATAATTGAGAAATTAGGATCTGTCGAAACCAACCGTAGGATTTCGATGAGAATAACGGAGGCTTCAACTGGAATTATTTTCAAGTAGACTTTATTTTCGCAGAATCTCACGCAATTTGAAGTTGATAAAAAAAACCTTTCCCCGTTCACCAAATACGTCCGTTGTTAAGCGTCACATATATGTATAAGGGATACACGTTGTCGTTATCGAATCGTTACGAGATTACTAATGTTGGAGTTTATTGGAACCGGTGGAGTTCACTTATCTTACTGAGAGAAAGCGACGAAAAGTGGCTTAGTGAGAGAAAATCGTGCTTCCATTTTCCCAGTGATTTTTGGCAAGATATTTCGGTATATATTTACTTACGTGCGTGCGCGTTAAAAATTTCTTGTAAATATTTACGACGAGAGAGTATATCTTTTTGTAGCCGATAACCATACGATTAAGGCGTTACTGGTTTTATATGAGCAGAGATTTAATTAGAATTAAGCGTTGATTTTCTACGTAACCGCGGTCTTGCTCCGCAAGACATTTTGTTATGCATATATATTATATATATTTATATACTCATGTTCGACTGTTCTAATGAGATTAGGATGGATATGGCGAGTAGACGTGGCAATAATCGTAGTCAAGGCTGTTCTCAAAGCACGCCGGTAAATTGGCATACGAGAGAACAATGCTATCGGAAGTCTGTTGCGTGGTTCGAAGACAGATTAATGTCGATTATAAGCGACGGCGACTGGAACGCTTGATACATTTCGCACGTGGACTGAGGTAAGCCTCGACGAAAGCAATAATATTATTATTAACGAAAAAAAATATATATATACACATATATATTTTATTACGACGATATTTTTGCTGCCGATATTCGGAGCGAGTTACTAACACGAAGCAGAGAGAAGTAAAACGGAATAAAAAAAATGTCACGAAGCGCGCGTTATCGATAATTTGTCCCGACCACCGTTCTCCAGATTCCCGAAGTTTGCGCTTGTGTCATTCAGCTGATCCCTGAAGCCACCGTCACGCCAACGCTGAAGGAACGGCACGCACTTTTTGAACATATTGAGAATCGCCCGGCAGAGAGGCGAAAGCGACGCGGTGAAAGTCCTTTGGTCGAATTTCTAATCGTCGCCGATGTTGAAAGCCGATCAATAGGCGAGTGAATCACCGTATATCGAAATTTCGCACACGGTGCAGCAAACGTCTTTGGCAGCCCATTAAAACAGACTCCTGTTGCCATAACTGGTGATTCGAAGGATATTTTTTTACCGATAATCTCAACTCGCGTACTCGTATAAATATACACGATCGTTATTCGCTTCGCTTATACTACTGTGTCTCTTGATATCTCGCTGCACGGAATTTTCTTATAAAATTTAACTCTCATACAATTCTTTGAAATGCCAGGTTGTCCCACGATTACACGATCTTTAGAACAAATTTTAAGAGAAAATTCTCTCCGTGTATAAATATGCGTATATTTATAATATATATTATATGTATACGTATTATATATCACACAGTATATCTAAATACTTTAGTATATTTAAATAATTTAAAAACAGTATCGCTCTCTCTCTCTCTCTCTTTGTCTCTCAAGATCTTTACGGAGAGGGCGGCTCTTCTTTGACATTTTTGCGCAAGTAATAAGGGCACGACTTTCGCACCGCGGGAAATCGAAAAGGGACAAGTACTTCCACAACCCTAATCGGTACTAATCTCGCAGTATCCTTTTTTTATATCGCACGTTTCGTCCGCGAGCGAAACACGTATGTACGAACACCGTACGATTGCTCGCCGATAGCCACGACGACGGGGGAGTATTTGCTCTTGAGAGGGCGAATCCTCGGGGGGCGATGAGCCGGGCATTCCAATTTCAGGATCGACGTCTCTGGCGGCGCGAGGAAGAAGTGAACGCGGCCGAGAGGAGGCGAGAATCTCGCCGCCATAAAGATTCGTATCGCCCTGGAAACGTCGAGGAAGAGCGCGAGGAGGCGTGCGCTCTCTCTCTCTCTCTCTCTCTCTCTCTCTCTCTCTCTCTCTCTCTCTCTCTCTCCCCCCCTCTCTCTTTCTTTCTCTCTTCTTTCTTCCCTCGCACCCTCCTGTGCGCTCGGGCGAGTGGGCGTCCCTTTTCGAGATTTACGACAATTTAATCGCGCAATTAATCTAACACCTTGTTGCAACAACACTTCGCGCCGGAGCGCACTTCGGCGGGGAAGTAAAAATTTCGAGCGCGCAAACGGGGGAGGAGGGGAGGGAGAGGGAAATCGAGCCCGCGTCGATCTATCGCGGCTCGGTATCGCGGGGCGGTCGGAGGAGCGCGAGGCTTAACCACGCGTTAAAGGGGAGTAACGAGCACGCAGCCGCGGCGACGGGGCGCGGGCGGGGAAAAGGGGCAAAGGGCGAGAGAAGAGATAGCCGCGGTTTCATGCCGCGCGCGCGGGGCAATCATAGGACCGCGTATCCTTTGGGCTCGCGATAAATGAGTCCTCGCAGGTTTTCTTTTAGCGGAACGCCATTGTTACACGAGCGGCGAAATAGTGTAATTCGAGAGAGAGCGAGAGAGAGAGAGGGGGGGGGGGAGAATACGAAAATCCTTTGATATCGCCGTGTTCTTCCTTCGTAGAGGAGATGCTTCTAATATAAAAATAGCGGGATTTCTATCAAATTAATTGCTCTTAAGGCCTGTGTGCACGATGCTAGAATCTGGTCCAAGTTCTAGTTCCAACAAGCATGTAGCCAATCAACTTGCAGCTTTTATGGAACAGCTGCGAGTTGATTGGCTACACATTTCTCAAAACAAGAACTTGGACCAAGTTCTAGCATCGTGGACGCAGGCCTTTCCCAGCGAGAAATGACTCGTCGATCGATGTCGCAACCCATTATAGTTATGCCCATTTCTACCAATTCCAGATTAACTTTGATCTCAGTTTAACTTACTTTTTGTCTTTTTTTTTTAGTTTCGGGAATCTGGAAAAGATAAAACTTTGGTTAAACGGAGATTAAAATTAATCTTCATTGTTAGAAATGGGCATTAGAGTGTTTAGTGGAAAATTCATTGTTAGATCGCGCGTGTGTAATCGTTGCGAAAAAATATTGTGATTGAATTTGGATGTTGAAGACCTGCTATCTCGTATTAGAAGCCTATCTCATAATAGGGGACTTTCCTTTGTATATAATTATGGCGACAGCCATAAAACGGTCTTACGCAAGTGCGTAAAAGACAGCCCCGTCATAAATTCGCGCGATTTGCGTAAATTCAATTCCGACGCGATCGTCAAAAGCGAGGCGTATATAACCCGTCTCGAGATCCTCCAGGCTGTTGTTCTCGGCGACGTACAGACGGCGAGGACACCCCCGCAAACGTTCGCGCTCAGCTCTGTGTGTACGACCAAGGACAACAACATTCTCCGCAAAACTAATTGCCAGATAAATATATACGAACAACGAGCGGCGGCGGCGGCGCGCGCAGACGTGTCTGTGTGCGTGCGTCGCGGACGACACGCGGGGGCCCCCGCGGGGCCCCGTTGTCTATACGTCGGAATTTATTGCGGCCTGCCCGGAGCGGCCGATAGCGGCAGGCGCGGTAGGGAGGAAGGGGGGGGGGGGAGAGGAGGGAAGAGAGAAAGAGTCGAGCTCTCGTACGAGAGCGCGTAATTTATGCTCTCATTATGCAACAACCGAGATTCATTATGGGCGACACGCGTTGTCTCGCGGATTCGGAGATCTCGATCTCGCGGAGGGACAATCGCCCGACGCTCCACGGAACGAAGGTGTCGGGTACGCGCGGTCGGGAGGGTCGTGCCCTCTCGACGCGCTCTGGAAACCAGGGCACCGTCCTGCGCGCGATTTAGTGATCGCGGAAATAGAGATCGCGCGCGGGGGGAGGGAAGTTGCGAGAATTTTGTTTTTTCGAAGCGAGAAGCCTGGGTGTAATCTGCTCTTTGCGAAGTCGAACGTTCACCACTCGAGTGCATTTCCTTCTTTTTTTTTTATGTGATGTACGATTATTTTCGACGCGGGTGGTGAACCGCGTGAACTTCGCAAGCGCGCGAGGTTTACGTTTGTCGATTAAACATGACGCGACGTTTGACGCAACGCGTGTAAATAATGTGAGGTGGTAAACGTAGAGTTTCTCGCTCCTTCGAAGTCTGTACTCCGAATTGTTCTCGTTCGATTTTGAGGGATTTTCTGTCCAGAAATGATTCGTCGATCAATGTGGAAACGATACGTCGAATCGATCGACGAGTCAATTCTCGTTGGGTGTGGGAACTGGGTGTGAGTCCAAGTTGTAGCATCGTGGGCACAGGCTTCATGAGAAATGCGAGTGGAAAAAATGAAAATTTTTAAAACCTACTTCAACGACATTTACAGCTACAATATTATATTATACATTTACAAGCTTGCTCTTGTTATCGTGACGTCATAGTATAACTAGTAGGTCCACTCCATGGATGTAGGAAATATTTGGTCGGAGCGTGAAGTACCCTTGTGGACACGGGGAGTTAGCTCTGAAGGGTGAGAGGAAAGTTCTTGGAAATGCTGAAAACTTCTCGGAATTTTAGATAGTGCCCACCTCTTTGCTGATTACGTTCTCCTGATACTTTGCCGATTTTCGCGATTTGAGGACCATCCCCGCGGCACTATGCTCCGTCCATGGTCCACTCTCTGTCGGCCCCTTTGATCTTTGTGGTCCCGATCACGTGGTATTCCGCCATGCACTCGGGTAGGATCCAGCGATGTGTGGGTGTATACGTACTTATCAAAGCCACACTGTCACACATATAATTTTTCTCTCATTGGTCTGCCCAGAACAATGTCGGATGCGCAGAAGGGATCGACGCAAAACGAAACAAATGACGGTGTGGGCCTACTAGTTATACTATGGTGACGTCGAGGAGGCTGTTTCATTAACGAAAACTCGCCGCGTCAAAAGCAGCGAGAAGTGCGTGCGCCCTGACCCGCTTTATCACGGGGATCGCGGCGCATGGGAAATGTGGGGGAAGGAAGCGCAAACCGCGGCAGGGGCTCGCGGGGGGTGGGTGCCCCGCCCAGACGCGTTGCATCGCGGAAACTATCGGTCGTCGTAGTGGGCCCGCGGCCGTGCCTGTAATCACCGCGGGCCCCGTAACCGCTCCTCGGCCGGCGACAAAAAACCGGCGGAGAATGAAATACGGATTACAGTGGTTGGGTCCGGGGCCGGATAATGGCCGGATAATGATGACCCCGGCGCCGATTGCCCTCCGCTACCACCGCCCGTCCGCCGCGGCCCCGCGGATCACATTTTCCCCGCCTTTTTTCCCCGTTTCCCCCCTCCCGCCCTCCCGCCGCCCTCCTCGCTCCATCGCGCTTCTTTATCGCGTATCGAGATTTCCATACAAAGTTGCGCCCGGCGATATCCGCGGCGCGCGGCCCGCTGCGTTTCTCACGCGCATCGCGGTGCATACGCTCGCGCGAGTGCATCGGCCTCGCCGGCACGAAAAAGAGGGAGGGTATCGAAGAATTTCCGCGCAGATCGTAACCGTGACTCTCGGTCCCGACGACGGAATCTTGAACTCGATTTACTCAACGCGTCGGGTAAATCGCTGGCGAAATCTCCAAACGAGCCACGAGTCTGACGACGAGTTGGTGAGGAATTGTCGCGACAATCTCGATGTACCGGGGCAGCAGCGAGAGATCATAAGCCCGGATTGTATATGTTTCATTTCGTAAGAGTCTTATTTTTACCTCGCTACATCGTTGGCTTAAGCGCAAAGTATCGTAATCCACAAAATTTGAAAAAAATTGGGGTCTCGCGCTATTAGAATCTTTCCCCACTTAAGTTCTAGTTCCGAGAAATGTGTAGCCAATCAACTCGCAGCTTTTCCATAAAAAGTGCAAGTTGATTGGCTACACGTTTCTCGGAACTGGAACTTGGACACAGTTCTTGGATTGTGGACACGAGGCTTTACCCCGGTTTTCACCAATGTCGTTTAACTTTGATCTCAATCGAAATCATCTTTTGTCTCTTTCTAAAGGCCTGTGTCCACGATGCTAGAATGGTCCACTTGCTGCCACAGGCCTTAAGAGGATAGTTGGTGAAAACCGGGGTTAGTGAAGCTTCTAATGGCGCGAAAACTCAACCTTTCAAATCTTGAGGGTTACTACACTTTGCACTTGCGCCATCAATGTTGTTTTCTCTCTTATCTTTCTTCTTATTATCGCAATGTGCTATTTCTCTCTTATCTATCTTTTCGTTATGACAACGTACTATTTCGTGACGTCGAGGCTTAACGGGGAATGAGATCGAAATAGAACTCGGGATTCCCCAAAGTCGACCACACTGACACTGATTGCGAGCCACGCTCTACCCCTCATGTGTACAGTATTCTATATTACTTATGGTAAATCATATATGTATAGTATAAATCACGTTCGAAACACTCGTGTAGCTGTTCCCCGTCTCTCTCGTTACGTGCGGATGGATCAACCTCGCCAATAAATAAACAAATGAATAAAATGGCGGTCCCGCGCGGCACCGCTTCGGTCGACGCTTCGATTAATGCGCTCGAGCGTGTTCGCGCGTGATGGCCGACCGGCGCATAAACACGCGCGCACACGTGAACGCTAAGCGATTGGCACCGATGAAATAAATCAGGCATCGATCGCGAGAGCGCGGGGGAGGCCCGGCCGGCGCGGACGCTCGCGCTCGTACAGGTGGAATTAATGCGCGAAGATTTCCGATATATCGAGAGCGAGCCGCGAGAATAAATCAGTCCGCTGCACCGGGAACACGACTCGCCGCGCCGCCGCCGTAAGCGGCGCGCGAAAGCGCGGGCGACGAGGCTCGGCGTGACACGCCGGATCGTCCGGGCGAATCGTAAACCGCAAAATTCGTATCGTCCGTTAAAGAGATGCTGGACTGATTCGGCACTTTTTGCACCTTTTCCTCCTAGAACTGTCAATTCATGAAAACACTTGTGTAATATACAAATTATGTGGCTTTTGTGTACAGACCAACAGTGTCCCACTATTCGGACTGAATCAGAGAAATAAGTTACGAGTTATTTGAGTGAATGGACTTCCTGTTAGGCTTCTAAACTTAATTTCAATTTCAGTTCTCTGATTTAGTCCAAATAGTAAATGGACACTTTCGATCTATACGCATAAGACTTATAATTTGTGTACCCAAATGTTTTCCTTGAATTGACAGTTCTAGATGCATTTAATGCTAGAACTTGGACCAAGTTTCAGCATCGTGGACGCAGGCCTTTAGGGCGATCCCTCGCGATTGGGATCTGAACGTTAATTAAACGAGACCGATGATTCGCAACAAGGACCAAAATCCGCCCTTGTAAACTCCTCTCCGGAAACGTGCATTTCGCAGACGCGCCGCGGAGGCCCGGGACGAATCAACGATCGCGCGATCGGTTGACCGGAGATCGTTTTAGCGAGCGAGGTGTCGGCTTGGGCATCGCGGACGCGAACATAAATTCAAATTAGCGGCAATTTAACGCGCAACCGTGCGCCGATCGGTCTCTCTTCTCCCCGCGTCTTCGAATGACAGTAAATCGTGGAGGAGACCTATCGGCCTCGGTCGATCGCTCGAATGTCGACGCGCGTTTCCGAGGGCATATTTCGCGGATTCCTTCGTCGCGAACTCGGTGTCAGCGACTCGACGGAAAAGTCGACTCCTCGCAATTGTACGAGCGGGAGTATACACGTTTGCATAAATGCGTAGACATTTAAGAAATTAATTGGTTCATAAGCAAATGCATAAGCAAGTGGACTCTCCGCTTTACGCGCGACTGTCGATTTAAAGTCTCGCTCGGAAAGTCTTATGTCAAAAGAGATGCGCATCGCGATTCCGCGAATCCCATGCGAAGAAAGAACGTTCACAAATCACGGATGTCTTTCGAATATTGTGCGCCGCCTGGGATATTATGAAAGAAGATATAACGCTACATCCCCGTTTAAAATAATAGCTGGAATATGATCAGATTTTCTTCAATCACTTTTATTCACTTTAGCTTACAGCCGGAAAGTGGGACTTGGTTTACAATAAAATCTTATGTCATTCATTCATCCACCCCTCACTACTCTATTATACATTATAGAATATGATCAGATTTTATGTCACCGGCTGAAAACTTAATATCAACAGTCAATACCTTCGATCACCTGCGACTTACCCGAACGATAATTACCCAGGTTTACCTTATGTCGATACACAGTCTTCCATGTGCGTCGAATTAATTAACAGCCGCGTGTCAAACCGCACAGTCTACATACTCGTCGTCGTTTATAATAATTTATGCGGCGAGTGAATCCGCGTGAACGTAAAGTGAATATACAAAAAGTATTACACATACAATTTCGAATACCGACAGCACCGAGTGGTGGAGCTTGACGTTTCCACCGCACGGGACCTCTGAGTGCGTGTCCCCAGGCGCAGAGCCGCCACTTGCTGTCAGTGAATCCTCGCGAAGGTCACGCGGGTGACTCCGAGATATATTGGGAGCGTTGTGCCTCGCACGAGAATTTTCACGACCATTCGACGTGACGTCCGCTGCCTTCGACATGCTGCCCCGATTTCTCAGGCCCGCCGTAAATGTCACGCGACAGGGCGCGAAGCGGTTGTCGACGAGCGCCACGGTAATGTACCACTAAAGTACACCGACCAGTCTGATCGCCACAAACCGACCGGGAATTAATTTACGTTGACAAACGTATCGCGAATAGTGGAATAACATTGTTACTTACTTCGCCACGCCAAGTGTCGCACGTGCGACACGAATCGGCGATTCGGTGGAGCGACAAGTGTACAGTTTCTTCAAAGGGTTAGCTTCAAGAATTATATTTCGTCATGCATATCTATTTCGATATGCTTATTTTATGCGCACACGCATACACATATATAAATTGACGTGTCCTCATATTAGCATACAAGTCGCTGATTGTGCCACGTTTGCTTTATCTGGTGGATCGCTGGTGATAACCACGGAATGTCCCTCGACCTTTCGCGACACATATGGCGCGAGAGATATCACTTGTCACCTATCAGTTACGCAGTCCTGACATCGTATATCGTCGGGCCGCGATGCTGCCATCGTAATCGGAACGTCGTTATGCAACTGCAAATTCGGCGACCAACGCCGACACATTAAATTGGCACGCTTTCGGAACGCGATTGCGAAAAAGAAAAAGAAGGAATACTTCTGATCTGTCGTATGCGATTTTCGTTTTTAGTGCAGTTAGAATCGATTCTTTACGTCTGCATGAAAATAATGAGCCAAAAATAAATCGGGCGAAGCATTGAATTTAACGGGTGAGAATTTGAGGAATCTGCAGGCGAATCTCAATTGGGAATGTAATTATTTAAGCTCGGTTTCGCCGACGTCGCTTAACTTTGAGCTTGGCCTAATTCAACCGTTGTCTCTTTCGTCAGAAAGTGGCAAACAATAAGTTAAACTCACAACAAGGTTGAGCGACGTTGGCGAAACTGGGCCTCGCAAGATTTAACGGAGGCAAAAAGATTATTTTCTCAATTTCTCAATTGTCTCCTTCGACTGGCTTCAGTTCTAGGCGATGGTTTCTTTGCTGATGTCCTGACTGTGTTTTTTTTCCAGCGCAATGCAAAAGTCAGCGTCATGGGAGCGAGCGGTGGCATTGGCCAGCCACTGTCCTTGCTCCTCAAACACTCACCCCTCATCACGGAATTGTCACTGTACGATATCGTAAACACGCCCGGCGTCGCCGCCGATCTCTCACACATGAACACCCCTGCGAAGGTCAAGGCTTACAACGGTCCAGAACAGCTTAAAGATTCCCTCAAAGGGGCACAGGTAATGTAGTTACGATACAAAGGATTATATCATATATATTTGATAGATACAGTTTGCGCCACAAAGACTTGAAGCCTGACCTGTGTACAAATGAGCCCTTTGCGTCTAGAAGCGTTCTATTTTGTTGCCAATACATACGTTTGAGAAATTTGTGCAAGTTGATAAATTATGCATTGCTCCTAAATTTTTTGACCATTTTGATTTACGTATCTATACGGAGAGAGTTTTTCTGTAAAGTTTATTCTAAAAATCGTGTCGGACAACATCGCATTTTGAAGAACTTTGTGAAAATGTTACCGTACATTTTACTGGTAAAATTTCAAAGAATTCTCCTAAAGTCCTTCGAAGTTCCGTGTTGCCCCACAATTACGTGATTTTCAAGATAAATTTTAAGAGAAAATTCTCTCCATGTATACATACAATAGAAGGTTTCTAGACGCAAAGAGCACATTGCAGATCAGGCTTTATACTTGTATTAAAAGATGTTTATGCTCTTTACTTAATTCATTAAATTGGAATTAATCGACCTTGTCTTGAGCGTTCACGATTAATGAAGCTTTTTAGTCGACATTAACCGGCTAGTGTTTTAATACAGAAAATTTATTGCGAAAAATATTACCTCAGCCAGGGTTTGAACCTGGACTTCCCTTCTCTAAGACTCCCCCTCTCTAGAGAGAAGGGAAGTCCGGGTTCAAACCCTGGCTGAGGTAATATTGTTCGCAATAAATTTTCTGTATTAAAACACTGGCCGGTTAATGTCGACTAAAAAGCTATTACTGGCAATTAAAAGAGATTTCTATGCTCACGATTAAGTAATGTTTTCGGGCTTATTTTTAGGTCGTCATCATACCTGCGGGCGTTCCACGCAAGCCGGGCATGACCCGCGACGACCTGTTCAATACGAACGCCTCCATCGTCCGGGATCTCGTCGTTGCGATGGCCGAGGTCGCGCCAAAGGCCTTCGTGGCGATTATCTCGAATCCGGTCAACAGCACAGTGCCAATCGCGAGTGAGGTGCTACAGAAGGCCGGTGTTTACGACCCTAACCGTGTGTTCGGGGTAACCACTTTGGATATCGTCAGGGCAAACGCGTTCATCGCGGAAGCGAAGGTACTAAATATAGCAAATATATTTATAGTTGAACTTGCGCTCTTGATACGCCCAAAAATGATCTCTCGCGATGAACACGTATACGTGCGTTTTGAAAGTTACTATAGCAACCGTGATAAGCCGGACTTCATCTGTTTCGACATACGCGCCTCGGTTATTTCTTTCGCCCATATTTCTCAAGTACGAACATTCGACTTCAGCTTTTCCATGCGCAAAGAATTAAGTAGCTTGGTAGTAGTACGAGAAAAAAGATTCGTAGAATTCTTTGCTTTCGATATGATCCCATGGATGCAATAAATAATTGAAAAATGTTGAACGCAACGGCATTGATTTTGTTTATAATTGAGCCGGGACGATAACCATATATCGCTTTATTTTCCGTCCGTCGTAATGGGCGGGGGGGGGGGGGAAAGAAACGGCTGCTAAGATAGACGATTGATTTTTCAGGGTCTTGATACGCAGAAGGTCAACGTCCCAGTCATCGGTGGACACAGTGGCATCACTATTATTCCGTTGATCTCGCAGTGCACGCCGTCGGTTTCCTTCCCGGATGACCAACTTAAAGCGCTCACCGGGAGGATCCAAGAGGCCGGTACCGAGGTCGTTAAGGCCAAGGCGGGGACCGGATCCGCGACTTTGTCCATGGCTTTTGCCGGCGCGCGATTCGGTCTCTCGTTGATCAGGGCGTTGAATGGCGAAACGGGTATCATCGAATGCTCGTACGTCAGGTCGAGCGTCACCGACGCGAAATACTTTTCTACGCCGATCCTCTTGGGCGTAAGTAAACGCATAAGAATAAACCGCATTACCCGTTATCGTTTATTTCGGAAAATGTGACTTTGAACAGAAATTTATCGTTTTATATTTGCTTTCAGTCAGTAGAAAATATTATTTTTTATTACACCATCTGCTTTTAGGGTGTGATATGACATATTTCAACTGTAATATTCAATTATTGTTACATGGGATTTTGTAAAAAGTATAAACAATTTTTTTTTTAGGGAGACTGTTTCAGATAGAGAGTGCTATATGTATAATATAAAATATATAGGCTTTATTCTTTAATTACATTATAAAAGATCAATACTTAATGGAATTTCAGAAAAATGGAGTTGAGAAGAATTTGGGATTGGGTAAACTGAGCAGCTTTGAGCAGAAACTGCTGGACGCCGCCATCCCGGAGCTCAAGAAAAATATTCAGAAGGGAGAAGATTTTGTAAATAAAAAGTGAATTCTCCGTCGGGCCTTAGCCGAATAGAACACGATCTGTCGTAATTGCGCGTGAAAATTGTCGGCCTTGGTTGCACGCCTCGCAACTGTCACAATAATCGAAGTCTTTTTGACCGGGAATATATCTTCCAATTTTACCGACCTGCTGCCATGCATGTAAACGTGTAGAACCACGGAGTAGATGATCGAATATTGAGATTATGTAAGTATTGTAAATGAAAAATATATAAATTGCAGAGAAAGAAAGATTATATATAAAGTATAACGTATGAAACATGTAAAGAACGTATAAAATATTAGGATTTTTCAAAATGTCCGCTCGAACAATTTCTTGTATAATGTAGCGAAGATTGGAATAAACGCTCTTTCGGCTAAAGGTAAGAAACTTTCTTTCCACATTTATAAAAATCTTATATTTGTTCGTGATTTAAAGTACCACTTTTCTTCAAATTGAAACTCGATCTGTCTACGCATATTGTGTCTTTGATAATCAAATTAAATAAAATTTACTCTATTTTGATTTTAAACCGTAGACCTTCTGTAGGAACATAAAGTTTACGATATAACGTATTTAATCGGTAGATTTGCACGCGAATAACAGTTATCATTGTCGTCTCTCGTCACGTGTAAACACAAAACCATAATAATACGTGAGTGGGCAACCTTGAGACAGGCAGTGGTAAACTCTCAAGCGTGTAGGTAACAACTAATTTGCCCGTCTCCGCGATTCGTGTGAAAGTACAACGCGACAATCGTGCTTCGAATTAAATCGCGCAACTTAACAAGAGCAATCCAAGATTTATATAATTTATTGCGAGGCAATCGTGTGTACAGCGTATATATAGCGATTGCAAATCCTTGATGACGAGACGCAGGCTGCGCAAGCGATCGCGGCAGGCGGTCCTTCAGAAGAACGTCCGGTCGAGGCTTTCCAACTCGAAGAATGAAGACGAGGAGAGGAGCGTCTTGTCGCGTACGCGTTCTCCGGAATCGGTGCTGTTCGAGTCGCAACACGTGGACCCGCTGTGCGGCGATAAACTCAGTCCGGAGCTCGTCCCCAGGCGACGTACAACGAGGTCGGAAGACCTCAAGGACGATCGGGAGATCGACGATGGGGTCGTCGCGCAGATGTTGAAGCAATCGAGCCCGATCTCGCGCAAGGGCCACGAGTTGGATCTATCGCTGTGCGACTTGAAGCGCGGTGACGAGCGCATAAATGACTTTCCCAATTTAGAGGACTCCAGAGAACGCGAGCTCCGGGACGCCACCAAGTCGATCGTCGACGACCCGTTCGACCTCACGAAAGACTACTCGTTTAATCTATCGTCCTCGAGCAACGAACAGAGTAACAACGGAACCGTCGGCGAGACGGCCCGTCGAAGTGTCTTGGGGTCTCGCTTGGTATCGAACTCGCGCGACGATGTACGCGCTTTCGCGAGCGTCCCGGGGCCCGCGAGCTTCGAAAAGGGATCTTTCGGAGCGAGAGCGGATCAGGATCGTTATAATATACTTGAAACGATGAACGATTGTTACATGTTGAACAAGACGCTTTCGGTCAACGACAGTCTCGCGCTCAAGATGAACGGCTATCCGGACGGATGGACGTCGACGGCCACCGTCGGCGAACCAGGAGGAGATCGTGTCTCGGAACTCCCGGCTCGCAGACCCGACGACGCACCGCGAGACGACCCGGACAGAAAGAGGAGGGCGGCATCGAGCTGCAACAAGAGATTCGACCTCGCGCTCGAGAGGCTTGGCGAGCGTTTGACGGCGAACTGGCGCGAGTTCCGGAGGATCTTCGCGCATCTGCGGCGGTCGGGCAGGAGGACTCGCGGCGGGAGCGCCCTGGACTACCGCGGTGAGTCCTTCCTGCACAGATACAGGAGATTTCCTTACGTCTCCGTCTCGACGTTGTCCCTGCCCGCGTCCGTCCCTCGCACGCCCTCGCCGAAGCGGGCGAGTCGCGACAGGGCCCGCGAGTCCGCGGGAGCGAAGCGAGAAGCCGAGGCAACGGGGATTCCATCGGAAACCACGACGCCTCGTATCGGCCAGGTGAAATACTGCCGCCGAACGATCTTGACGTTCGGGGACGAGGACGAGGAGAAGGCGGCCAGGCACCGGCAACCGGCATCCCGCGCGAACACAGCGGATCCGCTTTCGGCGGGCAGGAGGAAGGGCAAGGGACGTTCGTGTCTGCTAGATCCACCGATGTTCTCCGATGAAGCGCGCCGGGACGACGGTATTCCGGAATCGGCGGTCGCCTCTGAACTGTCCGATCACGATGGTGACGGCGGTTCCCCGCGAAAGGTACATCTGCCGTCGGGTAATATGAGTATTGTACAGTGTTTCTTGCTCGCGACATTGTAATTCAATACGACATGCATTGAGGAAAGATAGAAGCCTTGTGTGGAATCTTGTTCGAACTCTCTAAGAATTAATCGGCGAAATATTCACTGAAGACAGTGAACAGTCACGGACTCTTCAGTGGTGTACTTATAACTGCGAAGTGACCATTCGCTGTTTTCACTGATCTACTTTTAGAGAGAAAGCAAATACATTTTTGCCTCTCCGGTTCTTGATTTTGCAATGAGTCGTCGGACGTGCGTTTTCACGCAAGTATGAATTTACGCTTCTTCTAACGATAATTCGAAATCCTCTTCTCCATGTTTGCGAATAATTAGATAGAACATCATTGGGACGACACTCCTTGTAAGCCCAAAACGCCGCAAAACGTCGCAACGCCTCGAGACTCCCGCGGCCACGTAACTCGAAGAAACACGGTAATCGCATGGCTGATCGCTGCCTGTATTTGGCTGATACAAAAATTGCTGGATCTCGTGAATGCCGTAAGTCTCCTGAAATTTGTGCAAATGATTCTCGTTTCCTCGCTGCGGTCATATTGAATTATAGTCAAATCTTTTACGTTAGACACAAGACTGACGTCAATTTTTTTTCAGAGTTATAACAAGCTACGACAGAAACTGACTGTGGTCCCGCCCTCGTCGAATTGTTGCACTGAGAAATTTGATTGTCTGATGGAGACAATGAGCTCCCACAGCGAGATGTTACACGTAATGTCGGAGAAAATGACGCGACTCTCCGAAGATTTTGTTCAAGTAAGACTAAAAGACCTTTCGTATTCAACGTTTGAATTTCACATTGCGAATTGAAGTACAAACGACGAATTAGAATGTCTGTACTGTGACTAAGATTTTTTACGGAAATATAAATGTATAATATATTTGTATGTTTATAAATCTATATATTAATATTACATCTTGGTTCGTTGTAGAAACAAAGAATCATCGAAGCAACCCTTAATGCTCTGACAGCCGAGATGAACGTCTTTCGTGAAGCTAATAAAAAAATGACGGACGATAATGTGGCACTGCTACGGGAGCTAAAGAAATTGCACGAAATGTTGGAAGTTCGAATGAAA
>NW_011967230.1:2527473-2532566 GCF_000949405.1 Vollenhovia emeryi | reverse complement strand
TCTTTACCTACGGTCACTTTACTCTGCTCAAGTTCTTCATCTTCGCCTCCTTCATCTTCACCACCGCTGCCACCACCTCCTTCTCCTCCTCCACCTCCACCTCCTCCTCCGCTACCCTCTTTGGAATTTCCATTACCTCCGCCTCCGCCTCCACCGCCACCACCACCACCAATGCCACCATTTCCTCTTTTATTTCCACATAAAGCACACATCTCGGAATCAGCATCGACGATACCACCACCGCCTCCTCCGCTCCTTCCATCAGTTCCCTTGCCATCTCCAATGTTATCGTTACAAACGACTCCCAACAGCAGCAAAAGTAAAAAGATTAGAACACCCACAAGAAAGTGCTCCACGCCATTGTTCAACAGGCCTAACATCACCGTCGAGGACCTGTTGAAAGTCACCTTGAGAAAAGCTCCACAAAGTATCAAGGTACTATCAAGAATCATTTGACGCCAGCAGATAAATAGCCACGATTAAGCAATTGATCGACCATGACTGGCGATGTGTTTTTTTTAACACAGAAAATTTATTGCGAAAAACATTACAGCCAGGGTTTGAACCTGAACCTCCCTTCACTCTAGGCGGGCGTCTCAACCAATTCGACCACCGAAGCATATGATATTTGTCGCAATAACAGTATAGATTGTCTATGCGTGTTTTCGACTTTTGTAAACTGCGCACCGATACAGATTGCAAAAATAGGAAAGTTACTTTTTAAAAATAACTAGTTACCGTTACTAGTTACAGAATTAAAGAGTAACTACCGTTACCATTATTTAAAAAGTAACGATTCGTTCCTTTTAATGCCAAAACTAGATAAGAGATAAGACTAAATAAGAAATAAATTTATTCTTAAAATGCAACTATAAGGATTATTATAAGATTTTAATTATATAATTGTTTGGATAAGATTATCGTCGCTGTATCCTGTATATCGCGTACTTGCGCACTATCGTCTAAAGCTTCATAAGCTTTATAACTTATAAGTCTTATAATATATACAGTATCAAAACTTGAAGATCGATTCATAAAGTATATAAAAGATTTATAGAGTATAAAATATGAAATATGAAAAGTAACGATAAAAATAATTGTTATATTCGTTACCGTTACAGTTACAGAAAAAAAGATGTAACGCCGTTACCAATTCGTTACCAAAGAAAAGTAACTGTAACGGTGACGGCGTTACAAGTAACGCGTTACTTCCCAACCATGACGGATTGTCGGTTGAACACAGCGCTATCGAAACGCGATTTTTAAGTATCCCCGTTCCCTTTACCCTCCCCCCACTTAGACACTATTATTCGGTCTAGGTGTATAAATGCTGGTCAAATAATTCTTGATGTTATTTATACTGGTGTCTAAGTGGGGAGGGGGGGGGGGGGTAAAGGCAACGGGGATACTTAAAAATCGCGTTTCGATTGTGCTGTGTTCAACCGACAATCCGTATCGGTGCGCAGTTCACGAAAGTCGAAAACATACGCGTAGACAACATCTATACTGTTATTGCGACAAGTATTATCATATGCTTCGGTGGTCGAATTGATTGAGACGCCCGCCTAGATCGAAGGGAGGTCCAGGTTCAAACCCTGACTGAGGTAATATTTTTCGCAATAAATTTTCTGTGTTAAAAAACCACATCGCCATTCATGGTCGATCAACTGTTTAATCATGGTTATCAAGATACTATCCAAATTTTGCGGAATTAATAACACTGCATCTTTCACAGTAAAATATAAATTTCCGAGAATTAAACTGAAGTTTAATTAGACGGATGAATCTATAAAAGATCGGGTTGTATCGAAAACTGATGTCCTAACATTCTCTGTTATCCTTTCCTTTTAAAAGACGCGCGAATGTTTGGAGATTAAGAATAACTAAATCGGTAAAAATTAAAATATTTTTAATTTCACCTTTGTTAAATAAAAAATTCTGTATGCAGGCGCGTATGCATGTGCGACAGATTAAAAATTTCAACATTCACTCACACTCGAAGAGTATGAAAAATAGTAAATTGTCTCGTTTCATACATTTCAGGAGAACAGGCGGAACACTGCGTCAGGCCCAAGAGGTCCGGTCGTGTCCTTGGAAATGTTACGCAATGTGAAGCTGAAGTCTGCGAAGCGCAGGCTCGCCGACCAAGGGAGATCGCCCAGAAACGGCCGAGTCGTTAAAGGACGAATCATGTCGAATGTAAATCTTTCGCCGATCTTGACCGGATCGGAAGGCGATCTCGAGCGGATCCTGCGACAAGTGGATCTGAACAGACCGAGGAGACTCCTGTCTGGCTCAAACAGCTTCCGCGAGCGCGATTTTGTAAAGGAGAAGCCGCATTACTCGTTGGAAACGTTAATGTGTAACCAATCCACGCTTGAATGAGTAACCGCAATCTCGAGTATGGATCGTGACATCAGAAGCGAGAAAGTTACGTGAATTTTTAGACTTGTACTATACATCGAAATAATTAATTTCCTTCTTGCATATCATATAACTCGCATTGAACATATATTAGATTTATGAAATTTTATAAAGACTTATTGATCAATTTGTATTATTAAACATGACTAGGAAAAATTAATTTGTCACAATATGTAACGCAAGGGAAAAGAAATTGACCACTTCGCTTCTGATGCCATAATCTTCTATGACAATGCAAATGGGAGCAAAACTTTAAAAAAATTTAAATTACATTAATACAAAAGCTACCTAATATAGTAACTATCTATATAACACTATAATGAGGGATCAGAAATATTAAAAAATTTAAATCATTAATACGGACGTATGACACTTATCATATAAAATTAAAATATTCATATTTAACACTTAAATTAATATCTAACTCGAGAGCTCCAAGCTCTTCGCCGCGTAGCTTTCCTACATCTGGCTGGCCGAAAATTTAAATTAACTTCTTTAATAAAACTGTGACCAAGGCATAGATTCATAATTACTTTATTTGTAGCTTTCATGTGTGTGGTTTTACAGAAAAAAAGATTGTATCCGGTGTGTATTCGCATCGATTGTAATACAGAGCGTAAAAACGCATGGCGGATCCAAGAATGTAAAATCAATTCCTCCGAACGATGATGAAAACAAAGCATTGCTTCGCGCCTACTACTCGTTCATGGCGATCCGATTCTCGTCGAAACCAATGAAACCGAACAGATTAAAAGTTAGCTTGAAATTTACATAGGTTTCGAAATTATTCAGATGGTCTCTGATTTATGTTCTACGAACATATAACCGGGATATTGCCCAACAGGGCTAATAATTCATCGGCGTTCAGAGATCGCTACCATCATTTGTTGCCACCTGACGCGTTCCTCTCTCGTTTGTTTTTTGCTTTCACGTAGCTAAATTCCTTAAAACACTGCCGCACAGATACATGCTATGTACTTGAGAAATATATTTATATATATGCGCGTGCGTTTTACAGCCTACGACGGCATCCGCCTCGCTCCGCAGTTCTTAATTTAGAGCTCTGTTTACCTTGCACACAGTTTTCGCGCGATTTAATCTTCACGATTATAATCGACTCCGATCATATCATATACTCGAGTTGATCCTACCCGAGTTACTCGGATGATCCCTCGCGTCGAGATTTATATTTCTTCGTTTTCTTCTTTCCCTTCTCTTTAGCCTACTTATTACGTTCTTACAATTACATTCGCGAATATACTTACTTACTTTACGAGAGCCGGTTGATATTATTTTGAATTATTCCTCATAACGTGTCATTTGTAACATGATTATCAATTTTTATCGTTACAATACCTAAATACAGGGGCACGATGGACACCAATTATTTTGCAGCTTTTTTTTCCCCGTCTTCCTCGCGGAAATTGCGATCCGCGCTTTTCTCGCCGGATTATGCTTTTGTTGTCGTCGAACGCCTCGCTTCTACGCTGCGTTTAAAACTCGGCGTCTCCTCTCCGTCACGTTATCAGCGAGAAAACTGAGTGAGCTTAAATGGATTTTGGTAGTTCTAGCTATATAATAAGTAGATAAGTTTAATGCGTAAAATGGTCAGTAACTAGCTAAGCTTACCTCATCGATCTGAAGAGAGGGTACTTTTTCACTGTAAATCTCTACGATCCCGACAGACTCCTCGTTTACAAGAACAAATGGAATGTCTCAACGTAAAAATTGATGGAATGGCTCGTCGATGAATCCGCAAATAGATAATTACAAATACTGATTCCGATAATCGTCCATCCGGAAGGGAAAGACGAGGATAAAGAAATATATATTTACAATATATATTTATAATAGTATAAATATATATTATAAATACATACGTATACATATATGTATATATTTATATAGAGCGTAAATTGTGTGTAAATGTGGTGGAAAAAGTCGGGGTACAGTCATTTATTCTGCTTCTTATACCACAGCAATTCGATATTTAGTTTACACAACGGGCGTATGAAAACGTACAACCACATTACAGACTAGCTAGATAGTTACTTTGTTTGCTGTGAGTAACGTAACGCGCTAAAAAGGCTCACCTACGACAACGTAATCTTGTTCATGTTCCCCCTTCTTTCTTTCTTTTTTTTATCACGACGCTGCTCATCGAGCTGACGCGATGGGACGCACTCGCCTCGGAAGAGATACGTAAAGGGACCGGAAATCAAGAGATCGGAGAATTTACGATGATTTACCGCTCTACCGCTTCTCGCTTCGCGTTATCGACGCCTTCGCGACGCGGTCCCCATACGAAAGCTCACGAAAATCAGGCGTTATTGCATTTTACGAGGTACAGAGGGTGGGAGAGGGGGAGAGGAGGCAATCGAAGTAAGCACATTCTCTTCTCCTCAACTCGGCTATGCCAAGAATTCATGCATTTAAAATTTCTCTTTTTGGCTATCTATAACATTACAATCGTGTCGGAAGTACATATCTTATTACAGGGTACAAGCTCGAAAGCGAGGTCCGTCCTGACAACTAGCAATGAGGGCGCCGCCGTTATTTCCGTAAAGAGAGAGAGAGAGAGAGAGAGAGAGAGAGAGAGAGAGAGAGAGAGAGAGGAGGAGGAGGAGGAGGAGGAGGAGGAGGAGGAGGAGGAGGAGGAGGAGGAGGAG
>NW_011967230.1:2518532-2527141 GCF_000949405.1 Vollenhovia emeryi | reverse complement strand
AAGAGAGGGGGGAGAGGAGAGCACGAGGGGAGGGAGGGAGAGAGAGAGGACACGCGCGAATTAACTTCAAAATAAATCGATTTTACACGCATTATTACGCTTAACAGACACCGTAGTAATTGCAGTGCGCGCAGTGAAAAAACAAGGGCGAGGAACGAAAAGGAGGAGATTGGAGGAGAAGAGCTCCATGCGGTGACGTGAAGAACGGACAGACACGTAAATATATATCCCTGGTATAATGTGCAATCCATACGCCTTTTTGTTCCTCTTCCGTTATTGCAAAACATAGGGCACACGAGCTCGTTCTTCATTCACTGCGTGACGGAAACCAAATCCGAATTGCCGAGGCTGGTAGATACCGACCGGCGCCGGCATCGACGTCGGCTCGACGCATTCGACACCGTTCGTCACGTAATTGCAGTCGGACGCATGCGAGGTGCAAACACGGCGTTTCCTCTCGATACGCAAAAAACGGGGGCAATTAAAAAGTGCCTTTCTCCTAAATGCTTTGCAGTCTCTCTATTTACCGCAGGGGTGCGTGTCCTTTTGTTTCGTTACTTTCTGCTGTGCTCTCAACTCAATCGTATATATATATATTTTTTTTCATGTGTGTATGTGTGTGTGTATGTAATATAATGCCGAATAAACTGAATGAATTTATTTATTATTAATTCTGTTGCTCTTGTATTTTGTTGCCATTGCTGCTGCTGCTTTGTTTTGAAGTAACCGTACGGTGCGTGCTTTATTATTTTTAAGGGTCACGCAAATTTCTAAAGATCTCCCCTTCCCACCCCGAACTGCCACCTGCTGAATTGGTTTTTTTTCTTTTGCTTACGAGTTATTTAAGAGTTTTTTCTTGTGTCTCAGTTTTATATGCGCAAGATAACACTCACTACAGCTAGAGTTACGATACGTCCTGGTCTTCCACATCCTGCAGCTGCTCCTTTTGTTCAGCTTCGCCTGTGCAAAAAAAATACGGATGTTATGTCAGTGAATAATCTAGTTGAACGCACCTAAATAATGCACGTAAAAAATAAATTACGTTTGATAAGCGAGGCATTTTGGTTTGCGAGATTCTTTTCATTTTTTTCCTACCCTTTTTAATATGGTAGGAAAAAAACGGATTGTACAAGTATATTACAACAATTGTATAAGTATATTATGTCGCTCACCAGGTGCAGACATGCTGGGAAGATGAGGACGTTAGGAAAAAGGGGTATATCTACGTTCAGGCATCGTGGGTACCGACGATGTTTTCATCTTGCTGATCAGTCTCGGATTCTGAATTACAAAGTAATGATTCTGCGTTCGAAAACTGCATGCAATTTGTCATTTCTTACAGGTCGAAATCGATTGAAAAAAAAACGGCACACGTGTAAATACGATATGAGAGAAAGCGAAAGTCCAGAATGTCCCACAACTCGCGATTTTAGCTTCAACGATTGTCCGTTAGTGTGCACTGAGGAACTCGGGGGGTCAATATTTCTTCAAAGAGAGGTAAATTAGAGTGAGAAGGGAGATGAGATCATTATATCACGACGCACGGTATTTGTCTACGCGTCGATTGATCGAGGACAGGCAGGGTAACATGTCACACAATGCATTCTAGCGCAATCGAGACATCAATCTATGATGCCTTTTTGTCTCCGTATGTTCTGTATGAAACAAGTGAGACACTAACCATCTCCCTGCATATCCGACGTCCATAGGGTGAGGTTGTCCCTGAGGAGTTGCATTATGAGGGTGGAATCTTTGTAGCTCTCCTCAGACAGCGTGTCCAGTTCGGCGATCGCGTCGTCGAAGGCCGCCTTCGCCAGGCGGCACGCTCTGTCAGGGCTGTTGAGGATCTCGTAATAGAACACGGAGAAGTTGAGCGCTAATCCCAGACGAATGGGATGGGTTGGCGGTAGCTCCGTCATGGCGATATCGCTCGCTGCTTTGTACGCCACCAGGGAGTTCTCCGCCGCTTCCTTTCTGTCGTTACCGATGGCAAATTCTGCCAAGTAACGATGGTAATCACCTTTCCTGAAAGCGCATCAATGGATTAATAACAATTTCCATCGAAATGCAGCACGATACAGCATTCAGCAACTTTTTTCACGTCTTTCTTAAAAAAGATAAAAGAGATGTAAGGGTCAGTCGCGTTTTAATTAGTGCTAGCTAAAAACGAAGTGTGTCAACGATTGATGTAGAGCGCCTTTGAGAAAGAAAGTGTGTCTTAAGTCAGTGTTAAGAACCTTACGGCTACTAATCTAAAGAATATTAGGTCGTTGTAATGCGATTGTACTTTCAGAATTTTTATGAAACAATACACACACACATACACCGTAAGATTAAATATTAAAAGTGGAAAATTATACTTGATACTAAAAATATGCGTGTAGATAGACAATTCCAAACATTTCGTTCCGAGAAATATAAAATGTTAACTAATGGACGGACTTGTATAAAGTGGGATTGTAAGCTGTACGAACGGACTCTTACATTTTATAATAGAAGACTTTGGATTCTCCCGTAGAGGCGCACGGTATCAGATGCTTATCCAAGACGCCGAGGATGTCGGCGCAAATATCCCTGAGCTCTTTTTCCACTTGAGATCGGTATTGGCGGATCATCTCTAGTTTTCCCTCGGCACCCTTGTTCTCCTCCTTCTGCTCGATGCTCGAGATTATTCTCCAGGAGGCTCTCCTCGCTCCGATCACATTTTTGTATGCTACCGAAAGAAGGTTCCTCTCTTCAACAGTGAGCTCTACGTCTAGCGAAGCCACCTTCTTCATCGCCTCAACCATCTCTGCAAATAATACCGTGGACAATAAGTTCATTGACACTTTCGTGCGCTGCAAGACGATACTTGATCGTCATATGACAAATTGTAAGTAGAATAAATGTAAAAGTGGCACGTGATACGTAGAAAAAAAAGTGCAATTACGACGGAAGACAATTTCTTTGCATAAGAAAGAAAAACAAGACGCGTATCACTTCTTTAAATACCAATCTACCTAATAAAAACAATCTTTGGAGTAACGGAAATCACTTGAGGGGCAAAAATACTGTTTTTATATATAGCGCCTTGATTTTTCCGTACGTTGATGGTATATAACATTTTTATCTACTCGTGACATTTATAATAATCCTTAAATAGCAGAACTGTCGAAGAGATTCTTAGATTATCAAGGTTCCCCACGTGAAAATATAACATAAAAATGTCCCGACGATTCAACGTGAAGCAAGTTTTTGTCACACGTCGACTCGATCAACGGTGAAACCTGGCAAGATATAAAGTCAATCCATTCGCTTTATATTGTACGTCTTCCGAGCCTCTCTATGTTTATCCTGCAAAGTTCAGGTTGTCAAAGGATTCCTCGTAAATCACCGCGGAACGAACTCTCCGTGCCGCTCGTGAACCTGTCCGCTTAAATGGCGTATGGACGTTTGGCCTATAAAATGTTATGTGCCTATCGCGGGTGAAACGATAGCGCGGAGTGCATGTGGAGTAAAGGGGATGAACGCGTCGGTATATATTAATCCGCTGCCCCTTGAACTTTGCACGGAAGTTACTAATGCGTATTTATCGGCACATATTCGAGCGATATTCGCTCGGAAGCGCTGCTACTGCTGCTGTTTTTGGCTTCCAGATGTTTTGAACGGAACGCGCGTTTCCGCCTGGTCCTCATTGGTCGAACCGGCCGATGTGGTCGCGGTCGAGCGAATTATCCAAAGGACCAAGTCAAGGAATTGCGGGAGGGAGGAAAGAAGCCAGACGATGAATCGAGGCGAGGGAGAGTATTAACATAGTGTAACTAGTAGGACCACTCTCTGCCGGCCCTTTGATCTTTTTGGTCCCGATCACGTGGTTCTCCGCCAAAATTATTTTGGACAGAAAGCCAGCGGCGTGTATATACACACGGCGCTATTAATGCCTAATCTGTAGAGTTCCTATAAGTAGAGTTATGCCAGTGTAACGGAAGTCGCCATTTTTCGTTAAACAGCGTATAAAGAACAGCAAATTTTTAATACTTGTCGCAACTATTATATAAAATGTCAATGTAATCTATAAGATAAAACAAAGTTATTCTATTTTTATTTTAATAAACGTAATAAGTTAATATGGAAAAACAGAAGATGAAAGTAGATTACAAATAAAAAATTTTTCAAGTTATAAATTTTAACCTAAGACGACAGTAAAAATATTAAAGCCGTGATATAATTTAATACACAAGTTACATTCTCTTAAAGTTAATAGCGAAAATAATAAAAGTTATTAGGTAAATTATACTTTTAACAACAAGGGAAGGAGGGAAATAAGAATTTCTACAGTAAACTTGGTAAATGTGGTTTGCTTTGATAAAAAAAAACCCTTTGTAAAGTTTAACCTCATGTCTACCCTAATCCAATTAGGATAATTAAAGAGAGCGATCATAACAGTGTATGTAGAAAACGCAAAATACTGATTTTTTATTATGCTGACTTAGGGACAGAGCATAAAGCAATGTAACAGCTTACGACAAAGACGCAAGCGTAAACGTAAATAGCGCACAAGTTTTGGCGTAAAAGTAACGTCATGTGTAATTGGAGGTAAAAGGGCCATCGCACACAAAATTGCAAAACGCAATCCTGAATCCAAACGCACGTGCCTAAATTAATTAAAAGCAAAGAGTGCTGCCGACCATTCTGTCCATTACTACACGTACTCATCAAAGCTGTACTACCACACGTACAACTTTTCTCTCATCGGTCTAGCCGAAATAACGACGGATGCGCAGAAGGAACCTACGCAAAACCGAATAAATGATGGAGTGGACCTGCTAGTTGTACTATGATACTAATAAAGGTGGAGTGCTAGCGACAAAGTTGCATAAGATCGTCGAAGCGCGAGCGATAAGAGCTTCGATTTGAAGCCGCGGGTTCCAGGAAGAAGATCTCGCGCGGCATCGGTCTCTCCATCGGAGATAAATGACAAGCGCAAACGCTGACTGTGCCATGCGGCGCGCACAACCGCGATCAAACCGTTTGCCTTCCCGTATAACTCGGACGTGCAAGTCGGGAACTTGTCTTCACCTCGACCCGAAGCCGATGTCTCCATTCAAAGCGCGAAAGTCGGAATTCAAGAAACTTTCCGCCCTCCAGTCCCCGCGCGCTCGCACTTGGCCGCGCTTAAAATGGCACAAGTGGCACGTCGCCACCTTTCTCGCGCGGGGGAGGAGGAGGGAGGCAGAAAGGGGGAGGACGAACCCCGGAAACCCGGAGACCCATAATAACGGCGAGGGGAGGAAAGGACCCGCAGATCGATGCGTGGATCAATGCGTCGCGACGCGACGCACGCACCGACGTTACCGACCAAGCCGGTGCCGTCAAGTTCACGGCGGCGAGGGGGAGGGGAGGGATGTGACGTAAAGCGGGACGTTACGGTGAACGCGGTATACCGGTGTGCGGCAGCACGGGATAGCAGGCAGATCAATACTTTCCTTCTGCTAGCCACCCTCTTCCTCCGCCACCTTCTCTCACCCCTTTGCTCACCTTCCCGCCCCCGTTCCCCGACTAAGCCCACCCCGCTCACTGTCTCGCTTTCCTCCTCCGGCCACCCTCGAATTCCGAACGTCGTCGCTCCTCGCACCCCGACACGTCCTGGGAGAGTCACGTCGCTACGTCGCATAGCCTCCGCTCTCCGACTTCGCCCTCGGGACCGATTATGCCAACGTGGAGCCGGGTTGGTTGACAAGGAGCCCGAATTTTCGGGATTATCCCGCGCGCCGTGAATAGTCGAGACAATCCGGCGAGACTGTAGCAGCCTTGGACGCGCACCCACGGCCTCTCACGAGCGTCCCACGTGCACGGCGCCTCGAGAAACGTGAACAAACGCCCGCGTTTAGTCATAATTTTTCATACGATTCTTTGTTGATGAAGCGGGGAAATGGTCGGATACGCGATTCAAAGAGAAGCGCACCCTCGGCGCGACGACGAGGAGCGAATCGATTTCCATTCATCGAACTTTCAGCAATTACGCTCGGCATCGAAATTCCGATATTCCATTTTCCGAAGGAGATCCCGCGAGGGCGATACGACGTTTTTCAAAGCGGTGGAAGCTGAAATGTACAACGAACTCGCGCGCTCGGACCGACTCGGCGCCCGGTCGATCGAAAGTGGTTCCGCGCAGAACCGCGGAATTCGCTAATTGGAGAAATTCCGAAAGGAGAGAGAAAAAAGCGAGCGACTCGCCAATTAGAACGGCACCGCGGGAGGAACGAAGATTCGTTAATCAGCGCCGCGAGATCTCGAGAGCTCGTTGCACAGTGATGGACAGAATGGTCGCGGCACTTTTTTTTTACGCGTACGAAGAACGCGCATTTAGATTCGGGGTTACGTTCCCGAAACATTGTCTCCGGGGAAAATTTTACTTGAGAAATAGATTGAAAACGCTCCAAATGGTTTCGGAACGGCCATTGAGTAAACTATTTCTCGGAGTAGACGATTCCGCAACGTAACCTGAAACAAGCGTCGCAACCATTCTGTCCATCACTGTACAGTGGCGGACAGAATGGTCGCGACCATAGACATAGCAAATATAGACCGAGGCCGGTATTCATAGTCGATTCTTGTTTCAAAATCATCGCAAGTGTTGTCTTAAGAGACTAATACGGCTCTGTGATTGGTTAAAAACACATTAAGAGTATACTTAAGATGATCTTAAATATAAGAACGGACTATGAATACCGGCCTGAGCGTCCCATTGAATAAGCTGAAACTTGTGAAGAGAGAGAGAGAGATAGATTTAAGAAGACTTTCTTTCTCTGTCTCACCATCGTGACAAAGGAGGCGCAGGCACAATTTTTTTCTTTTACAATGATATAAGACAGAGAAAGAAAGTCTTCTTAAATTCTCTCTCTCTCTCTCTCTCTCTTCAAAGCTTCAGCTTATTCAATGGGACGCTCAGCCTTATTTACTATATCTATGGTCGCGACACATTTTTTAGGTTACGTTCCACAATCTTCTTCTCCGAGGAATATTCTACTAATTACTGTACAATGGCGGACAGAATGGTCGCGACACCTTGTTTAGGTTACGTTCCAGAATCTTCTTCTCCGAGGAATATTTTGCTAATCACTGTACAGTGGCGGACAGAATGGTTGCGACATGGTTTCAGTGAGTTTAGAAACGCGCATCTGGATTCAGGTTTACGTCCCAAGACATTTTTTCTCTGAGGAAAATTTTACTTTAGACACAGATCGAAAACGCTGAAAATGGTCTCGGAATGGCCATCGAGTAAAATATTCCTCGACAAACAAAATTATTCGATGGCTATTTCGAAACCATTTGGAACGTTTTGGAATGCAAACCTGAATCTACATGCGCGTTCCTAAACTCATTTCAAAAAGTGCCGCAACCATTATTCCGCCCATTGCTGTGCCCTGGAAGAAGCAGCTTCGCCTCGAGCCGTAGCGTCGAGAGGACCGAGAATTTTTAGAGGCACAAAGAAAGGTCGCTACATTCGTTACGCTCCTCTTCACGTCGCTCGCCGTCTTTTTAAATAAAAGATTCGCAGGATTCCCCCTTGTCCCGTCCTTCCCCGTAGAACAGGAGTTTGTGCGCGGAAAATAATTAAGTGCGACGAGGGTCGCATCACATTTTTTATCCTCCTTGAAAAGGCAATTTTGTACGGGTTTCTCTTTACGTCACCGACCGCTAATCTCTTTCTTTATTACCTTTGGCAGAAGCCAAGATTCGTAATATCTTTTATTATTCCCTTATCGCTGATAAAGTTATCGATGCGACGAGCTACAGACTTCTCGCGTTACCCGGCGCGCCTCGACCTCCCCCCTTCCCCTCCCGAGGTTAATGCGCGTCACGTTATCGAAGCCGCGTGTAGGTGCGTGCGGGAAAACGTACGCGTCTTACGTACGAGGAGGAAGAAGGGAGGAGTCGAATCATTATTGGAATCATTATTTATTTCACGCTCTGGGACAAGCCCCTTGAACCGTACAGACATTGGCTGCTCTCCTCTCAAGGCCTGTATCCACGATGCTAGAACTTGTTCCAAGTTCTAGTTCCGATCGTGTCGTCGATTCGTGTCTCCTAAAGCCTCGTGTCCAAGTTCTAGTCCCGAGAAATGTGTAGCCAATCGACTTGCAGCTCTTTCCGTAAAAGATGCAGGTTGATTGGGGCTACGCGTTTCACGGAGCTAAAACTTGCGACACAGTTCTTGGATCGTGGACACGCGGCTTTAGGAGATACAAATCGACACGAGTTAACAAACTCGAGCACAGTTTGCCGCCGTGTAGTGGCGAAGATTTAAAGAACAAGATTTTAAGAAAAAGGTTCTGTATCTCGAAATACGTTATTCGGCCGAAAACTCCCACGCTCCCACTGAGCGGAGTCGAAGAGCGTCGATTGAGTGTTTGAATCAAGTTCTAAATGGAAAGCGACACGTGTCGATTTGCGTCTAAAACGCCGACTGTTCTATTAGGCTGGTATTACATTCGTCGTACGACACATTTTTCTTTAAGATAGAAAACTTCCAGATACTCGAGAACTTTACTATCCTGGAACCAATCAACATGCTCGAAAATTTTCTCGTACGACAAGCGCAATACCAACCTTAAGGGGATGCTGGA
>NW_011967230.1:2517048-2518270 GCF_000949405.1 Vollenhovia emeryi | reverse complement strand
TGCAGAGTCACTCCAGCATCCCCTTAAGGCCTGTGTCCACGATGCTAGAACCTGGTTCAAAATCTAGTTTCGAGCAATGTATAGCCAATCGACTTGCGGCTTTTATGGAATAGCTGCACGTTGATTGGCCACACATTTCTCGAAACTTGGACAAAGTTTAAGCATCGTGCACACAGGCCTTTACAGAGGTGACAATAGACCTAAGGTCCAACGCATAGAAACGAGTAAACGAGACGAAGAGAGAGAGAAAGAGAGAAGAAGGGAATGCCGGAGGATCGACGCCGGGTTCCTCGGGAATTCCCGCGAGAGAAGAAGACACGAGGCGCGCACACCGAAACGCAGGAACGAAGAGGTTTGACCGTCTCTCCTCCTCCTCCCCCCCCTCGCGCGCCGCGTCTTTTCTCCCCGTCGCGCCCGCCCCTCCCCCTCGACGCCGCGTTCGCGCGACCGTTCTCCTCTCCGCCCTCCGTCCCGCCGCTTCCTCCGTCGCCCGGAACGAAGATCATGAATCGGGCGTGCTTTTATTGCCGAAAGATAGCGATGGAGAGGAGAGTGACAAGCGCCGCGCGCGGGATGCGATCGATACGAGCGCTCCGGAATCGCCGGACGTGTGTGCCGACGCTCGATAATCGTCGCGGGTCCGCGGGGCCGCGTCGATATATCGAGGACGCGGGGAGGAGATCGATCGGATCGCCGTCGTCCTCCTCGAGAGCCGGCGTGACGTCCGCCGTCTCGCTCGGAGTCGCTCCGCGCTACGTCCAGGGTACAGTGGGAAGAGGGGACGGACGGAAGGGACGGAGGAAGGAAGGTGCGAGAGACCCGAGAGAGAGAGTCGGCAAGAGCGAGACCCGCGGCAGGTCCGTCGCTACCTGACGCGGTCCGCGCGCCGCTCCGAGCGGCACCCTGCCATCTCGTTTCGTTCCCCGGCGCGCGGGAAGGAAGCGGAGGCTCCGCCGAGGGCAACCGAGGGCTGACACAGTCCGGCGATCTACGGCGGCCGCGCGGATCCGAGAAGATTCGGGAGAAGAGGACGCCGGCCGTTTTCTCTCTCTCTCTCTCTCTCGCTCGATCGAGTCCCGGTCGGTGAATTCTCCGCGCGCGTTCAAGGCCAGATGCCACGAGCGGAACACGCGAATTACCGCGTGTACCCGTTCGGCCCATGGCAATAACCCGCCCCGGCGCGTCACGACCGAGAGAGAGAGAGAGAGAGAGAGAGAGAGGG
>NW_011967230.1:2496051-2516525 GCF_000949405.1 Vollenhovia emeryi | reverse complement strand
AGAGAGAGAGAGAAGAGAAAGAAGAGAAGGGAACGGACGTGCTATCTGTCGAAGAGAGACTTATAGCTCTTCAAAGGGGCGGGGGACGGCGGAGGAGCGATCGTGAGGCGGAGAACCGGGAGCACGCCTAGCAACGCGTGGCCGCCACCGCATCGTGTCGCCTGATCGGGCCTGAAACCGGGGGGGGCGGGGGGCGGAGAGACGATAAGGAGATATCCTCGGGCGTTCAGCCGTCGCGCCCGTCCCGCGCGGATTTCGGAGGCTCCGGAGGCGAAAGAACGAACGGACGGACGGGCGGGCGGGCGAGAGAGAGAGAGAGAGAGCGAGCGAACGGGCGGGCGGGCCTCGCCGGATCGACCGTCGCGAATGACACGAGTCGATATCGCGTCCGGCGCCGCCACAAAGGAACGCCGCCGCCGCCGGCCGCGACGAATACGCCGTAACGATCGGCGCCGTCCGAATCGCGGATTTTTGACAGGCGCGACGCGAGCGAGAGAGCGAAAGAGAGAGAGAGAGAGCGCGCGGCCGCCTCTCGGCGTTTGGGAAGTAAAAGGGGGCAGGGGAGGTTATTCGTTCAACTATCGGGGAGAGCGGGACGTTTTTTCCCGGCGAGCCGCGAGATGCGACGCCCGCGACGGGAGGCCGGATTGGGACCCCGCTGACGCGTAATGCACGCGGGGAGGGAAGCGGGATAGGGACGAGGGAGAGAGAGAGAGAGAGAGAGAGGATGGCCCATTGACGCGTAACGCGCGAGACGCGGAATGGATCGCGCGGCACGTAGATCGGTTTCGCGTACTCGAACCGGCTCAGGCTGCCCCCCTGCCCCGCCCGCCCCCCCTTCTCCCGCCGCCGTCGCCGGAAAGAGGAATAATCTATCTACTCACCATCGTAGCGTTCCGCTTGCTCGGCCAGTTTCGCCTTGTAAACGTTGTCCTCCCGTTCAGACATCTCGGACGCGCGCGGATCTCACGGGTTAAACGGATAACGAGGGGCCCACGCGGGGGAGAGACGCGCGCACGGAATGCCCGTTCGGCAAACGACCTGCCCTAAATACGCACAACGAAGCCACACCGCACCACGAAGACGTACAGACCACTCGCAGGCTCACTGACCAAGATGGCGGCGCCCGCCAACAATCGAAAGCAGTTCCCTTCCCAGTCTCTCGCGCAGCAGCTCCGCGGATGGACTCCGCTCGCCATGCGCTCGCGCCGTGTATTACTACGCCTCCCGTGACGTCATCGCCGCTCCGCCGCCATCTCGGCGGACGGGCCGGAACGACGGCCGCGCGCACGCGCCACGTATGTACGTCGTACGGGACTGGTCACCGATAAACACACCGTTTCTTTCTCCCTCTCTCTCTCTCTGGCTCTCTCTTTCCGGACAACGAAAAACCGATCTCGCTCGTGCCGTCGCAGACGGCTCGGCCGACGCGTGCTCCCGCGAATCGCGAGATACGCTCGCTTTCCGGCCACTCTTTCGTAAAGGGCCCGGCGCGAGGAACGCGGAACGCGAACCGGGAAGCCGGACGAGAGCCCGACGGTCACGCCGACTCGCGGGCCTCGCGCCTCCTCTCCACGGCGAACCGATCGAGCGTACTCGGGACTCTCGGAAAATCGTTGCTCGCGCAACAAGCGCGCTCCTCTTCGTGCTCTGTGTATTGGCAAATATTTAAAAAAAAATTCAGCTTTGTGAAAAACAATTTGCCGGGAAGGGACTGTTTTACCGACCCGCGCACGACGTTTGCAGAACTACCGAAAGTCGAGGGGGAAACGTCGCCAATAAAAGTGTCTCTCGCAACGACGAACACCTCAATTTGTACCAATTCGAATCGCGCTTATATAGCTCTCGTGTAATTGACTTAACATAATTTATTCGCCGGAACGGAAAGCCGCTTGCAGTACGATTAAGCCCGATCTACAATGTGCTCTTCGCGTCCAGAAACATTCTATTTTATAACAATTAATTTCTAACTCGATTCTTTTCAGATATAAATCATCAAATATATCAAATTGAAACTTAAACGCTATTTAGGACCTGGCACAGGTGGTGGCCGTTAAATTACTAAGTGAATCCATGTAGTCTCTTTCCCACCCTGTACTGCGCGCCGTTACTATCGGACATACAACACAGATTTCCCCTAGGTGGGATCGTTATAGTCAGTGAATTCACGTGTTCTAAAAATCGCTGAACGATTTTTGTAAATTATACTAATTTAATTTTAATGCTGTACTTGGCATTATAAATTTTTCCCTTTCCCCTATCGATTCTATTTTACATTTAGGCAATGTGAACAGTCACCCCTTGAAAATGGTGAATCACGTGAGTTCACGTGTTCTAAAAATCGCTGAACGATTTTTGTAAATTATTCTAATTCAATTTTAATGCTGTACTTGGCATTATAAATTTTCCCCTTTCCCCTACTGATTCTATTTTACATTTAGGCAATGTGAGCACCCCTTGAAAATGGTGTAAAAAAATTTATATATCGCATTGGTATTAACAGATTTTTAATCTAAAAAACCACATAATCTCAGAATACAATTTTTTACACCATTTCCAACGGGTGACGGCTCACATTGCCTGAACGTTCTCTAACATTACTTTCGTTAATTTAAGTTGTTCTGTACAGGAGCCTTACACTTACATTTTATATTCTATTTTACAGCCAATAAACATTTAACCAATTTATGCGAGTCGATAAACCGCATATTATACACTGCACAATCGTGCGTTGTCGACAAATTTCTTAAGCGGTATCGATTCGCCTGTACAAAATTAATGTATAAACGTTTCTCGTTGCAAAAAGCACATTGTAAATCAGACTTTACGGGCTTTCACGCGATCGACGATGGGCGGCTGTGAGGGAGACGCCACGAAATGAATATCCCTTTGTAGCGAAGCATATTTGTATTTTTTTCTCTCTCTCTCTCTCTCCCCCCACACGAGTTGGCTAATGTACAAGCGCTAATGATCCGGCTTCACTACTCGGCTCTCTCATGCACACGCATACACACGCACGTACATGTACACACGTCTCGCATCCCGTTAAATTATTTAATTCTTGTATTTATATGTATACAGATGTGTGTATAATATATTTATATATAATCATTTCAGGTTTTATAAACTATTAAAATTATAATACAGCCAGAGGACTTAGCGTAATGATCATTGTAGACGTTGGCTGCAAGCTAGCCGTTCCGTTCGGCCCGTCGAAGATACGCTCGCGCGCGTGCCCGTGATATCCCGATAACATCGCGAACGGAACGGCCTATGTGCTCATAAGTAAGAGGGATATACAATAAGTTTCATCAATTAATCGTTATATGTACATACTGGCATACATACATACAAACACATACGTACACACGCGAATCCACTCGCTATAAATCCGGTCGCACGGTGCCTACGGGTGCACGCGTGTCTCTATGCTACAGCGATAATTTCGAGAAAGAAACGATCGTTACGCTCCGCGCCCGATTCCCCCGGCTTCCTCCGATCGGGCGGAGCGGCACTTAGGAGCCTGCGATTCGCCGCCTCGCGTAGTTCGCTCTTCGAATCGTCGTTCCAATTCGGTGATAACGCGTCGCGCACCTCCGCGCGTTACAGCTCGGCAAAGGTATTCGGAGCGTAGCTTCTAGCGTGCTTGAAATCTGTGCAGACGTGAAATGGCATGGTTTCCTTTTTTTTCCTCCTTCCTCCCTTCTTCTCGCATAGAACGCTGGCCAGACTTGGAAGCATCGTCGTCATCGGTTTACAATTACGCGTGTAAAATGTTGAACAAACGTCGGCCGTCGCTTGCGCGTGTATCCGTAAATTACTGAACAAACCTCCGAACGTACATACGTAATTGCACTGTTCTTTCCGTTCACATACAATACCGTCGGGATTTTACTTCCACTTTGAACTTAATTATTTTCAGACTTTCTGGTTGCGACACTGGGTTGAATAGAAAGCGCGCGCGACGAGGGAAAAATTGCAGATACCGACGCGTGTCGGAATTCTTAGCGCACGGGATATCCTTGTAAAAATAACTCGTATGTAAAAGAAAAATCAGCGCATCCTGTTTCATATTAATTCACGTCAAGTGTTGACTCGATTCCTCATTGCATATCTCTCTGCATAACACAGACACTTTCAGCGATGGATTAAAAATCATGAAACGCACAGAATTTTCGTAGAATAGCATTGATTGTGGTATAAACTCGGATTAATCTCTAGAAAATTAGATTCGTCTAAAAATAAGTTGAAAATACTGAATATATTATTAAGTGGAACATTGAACTCTGAAATCTTTCCTCTCTAATGACAGTAGGTTTTCCATCCTCTTTCCTCGCGGTCCTATCGCTACCTCTCAGCTTAAAGGCCATTCTACAATTGCGTAAACGTGATTGTTAGCGGTTGTACAGTGTTGTAAAACACAGTTTTAAACTAGCATTTCCGATTGTAAAGCCTGTTGTAAAAGATGGCTGAACTTCATCTTTCACGACTACGATATAAAACGTAATGGCTAACCAATCAGAATTCTGTCACGTGTCCATACCGCTCTCATCAAACGCTAAACTGTACTCTGATTCGTTATCATTCACTTCAATTACGATGTATCTTATTCTATTGTATATTACTTTGTTGTACAACACTTACTACTACTTCTACTCCTACAACCCTACAACTACGTTTACGCAATTGTAGAATGGCCTTTAGGCTAAAGTAATGAAACAACCGGAATTCATTCGACTTGCCCGAGCTTCGATCTTTTACGATCTTCACACATACGGCTAATATAATAAAACGCACTTAATCGAATTGAAAAATTTAAGATTGACTATTCATTAATTCAGCGCAAAGTCCTATCGCTACCTCTCAGCTTTAGGCTAAAGTAATGAAACAACCGGAATTCATTCGACTTGCCCGAGCTTCGATCTTTTACGAATTCACACATACGGCTAATATAATAAAACGCACTTAATCGAATTGAAAAATTTAAGATTGACTATTCATTAATTCAGCGCAAAGTCTTACAAAAATAGCACGCAGGCGCATGTTAATCGAAAAACGTTGGATTAAACGCTGGACTAAATATTACTTCATTACTGGAGAAAAGAAGATACGAAAAGTAAGACGGGGAAGAAACAAGGGGAAAGAAAGGGAGAGAGGTAGAAGAGTTAAAGAATAGGCGAAGGCGATGACATGCAAGTATAAATTGCATATTGTATGTCAAGTTGCCAACGAGTTTCGTTCACTTCATTGGAAGAATTAATTGCTAAACCATATCCCCGTAACAACCCCATTATCACGTCAACGTTATTTCATAAGCATTCAAGTCCCGACCACCAAACGGTCGCGACTTTTATTCTCGGCCTACAGTCACTTTTTAACAATTCAAAATCTCTTTGCATACTGCGTGAGTACGTGACGAAGTCGCATACGCAATCGAGTCTACCTAAACAACTAAAATATGTTTGGACATCTCGACCAGTCACCTCTGCTCTTGTAATCCCAGTATTCGCCATTATAAACGAAACAACGGCTGTCCGTGTACGGATCTTGCTTCTTCCTGAACCACAGCGGTTCGTACGCCTCGTGAGATAATCCTGCGGAGAGACACCAGCCCCCGTGAGCAAAAGGATCTCGATTGTCGCCGTTTGACGATATAAACCTACCTTGCGCGGCCGCCTTTTCGAGGTCGTGCTCACGAGCCCGTCTAACAGCTCTTTGTTTCTCTTCTAAACGCAACTTTTCCGCATTAGCCTCGTCCCACCGTCCGTCCTCCATTAATCGCTGATCAGGCCTCAACCGAGAATCCGTCGGAGCTACGCCTTCTTCCGGTTCGTTCAATTGACACGCTAGTTCCGTGAACGAATAATATTTCTCACAGTCGTCACTGCAACATTATATCGGGATACTGAAACGTTTCTCATATGCGTTGACGATGTTATCGCTAAATTTGTATCACAAAAGAGCCCCTCGATTGATTTTCGTCTCGAGACATTGTACTTTTTAGCGTGGAAACGAATTCCATCGGAAAATATGTAAAACTATGCCTCGCTTATCGCAGACGTCGGAACGCTGCATTTGAATTCATTTCAAGTGCAAAGTGAGAAGAGCGAATGTAAGAGCGACGTTTCGCCGAACGGACACAATGTCTATGCGCATATCGCTACATACTTACGTAGGCATACGGCGTTTCCAAGCTAATATGTAAGGACCCGTCTTATAAACTGGATTATCCGGCGTGCCAGATGTGCTGATTACCGGCGCGATTTCTATCTTCGAGTCCCACGTACCCTGCACTACCCACTTGACCTCTTTGTTGGAATTCATGACTACGCCCTTCACCTTGCGCTGGCTGTCTCGCGAGAAGTACGAGTACGGTATGTACTTCAAATGGCACTTGATACCCTCCTTGTGATTTACAATATCCATATCGCCGCTCTGGTCGACCCACAGCTTCCCGACTATAATATTATGTACTGTAGTAGTAACTTTACGCCATGTGTAGTGTTGCTGGCCGCTGTTAAATTCTAGATGAGCGGTGCCCAACGGAATCACCTGGTGAAACAAAAAAAAAAGCTCAATTCTCAGAACCGCGTTTCGACGACACAGTGGCTCGTTGCGCGATCGGTACTTTATTACCGCGAGACATCGTACCTGCAGATACTTTCCACGAAATTTAGAAGCCATTGTAAACTCTTGCCAACATCGCCACTTCTTCCCCTCGCAATGTTGAGCTAGCATAGGCGGATGATGAGACACTTGCTCCGAAATCGCGCGCCACCCGAGATCATCCGTACGATCGCACTCGTAAGTCTCGCCTAGAAGGGGATTGAACGGCTTTCCCGTTCTCGCTGCGGTTGTGGCGTAGCTAGACACGGTGAAGGCGGCTACGAAAGCCATCTGTTCGTAACTATCCGTACATTCTGCAGCCCTGTTTGAGAAGGAAAAAAATCAGATCGATCTTTTCTCTGAGAAAACAAACGAAGGCCCGTAATCTGAGTCCCATTTCATCGATAATAAGCGCCCCTGAAAGTGGCTTGTAGCCAATCGTAAGGCTTATTAGTAGAGGTGTGACATTTTCATGTTATTTTTTGGTATCTTTTGCGTTTTGTTTTTCCAAATTTTGCGTTATTTTGATGTTAATTTTTGGCATCTTTTGTATTTCCGGATTTTGCATTATTTTGATAATGTTTCTGATAATGTCGTGGTCAGAGGCGGGCAGGGCTTCAATTAGGCCCGGTTTCACCAACGTCGATTAGTTTCATTCTTTCTTGGTCTCTTTCCAACTGTTACTTTAGAAAGAGGCAAAGGACGAATTAAGCTAGGCTTAAAGCTAAACAACGTTCGTGAAACCGGGCCTTAATGTTTAGATAGAACACTTTACGACATTTATTAAGGCTAAACATATGTTAAAAAATGTAACAAAACATAGCATATTGAAATAGCATGGCACAAATGACTGAAATTACATATTATTTTCAGGCTGTAAAGCAGTAACATGTCTAAAAAAAGTAAACAAACTAGTCTTAGGCATAAATCCCTTTGGTTTAGGATACAACATCGACGTTAGAAACGTTTACTAAGGACAATTGCGATCTTTGGCATTATTTTGCGTGTTGAGGATCATTTGAGTCATTTTGCGTTTTAAAAACGTGTTTAAACGAAGTTGGAGGCTCCAAAGTGTAAAGAAATGACATTAAAAACGTTCCTGGGGCACTTTGCGATACTTTGTGTATAAAGATAACATCAAAATGTCACACCTCTACCTATTAGCTACTTTCAGAGGCGCCTTTGTCGATGAAAGGGGATTCAGAGTACGGGTCAGAGAGTACAGACGCGACGGCAATTGTACCTGTCCAGAATATCTGCATATTCGTAGTCCTCCGTCAGTCGTTGAAGCATACTAAGCGGCTCGGAGAAGTTGACCGGCATGGGAATTTTCGACAGGTCCTTGCCGATGCAGTTCTTCATTATGCTCCACAGGTTCAAGGGATAGTTCGGTTTCTCAGGTACCCTAATCCTCCGCTTCCGTTTGGTGGTCATCCCGGTGCCGCTGCTGCCATTGTTGGACCGCCAAGCCGCCTGTTGGCACATGGGAAACGCATGTACGTCCCGCTTTACGCTCAAAACGTGAGGAGAGAAAATGGCTATTCGCTCACAGTATCCAGGTCGTCCGTGTTTGCGACGGGTGAGGGGGTCTGCGCCGCTGTGGAATCGGTCACAATGAGGAACGACTCGGCGCCAGTGGAACCGGAGACGGGCATGGGCGTCGGGTCTCCCTCCGAGCTAGAGCCATCGTCGCTACCCTGGGAATCGTTGCGGTCTCTCGCGTGGGAAATGGAATTGCTCGCGGCGATGGGTATGGTTAGCGTGAAAGTGTCCGATTCCTGCGCGTCGTAAAACTCTGCGTTGTCCTCCTCATCCTCCGACGGCGACGTTGTGACTGCGGGATCTGCAAAGTCAAAACTTTCCATTGGACGGGCGCCGCGCGGAAGCTGGAGCGCGTTGAACAAAGACCGCTTAATCGCGCCGAATAGCCCCGGATAAGCATCGAGATAAGGGACAATCGTGAGTCTTTTATCGCGACGCGACGCGACTTGTCCGAACGTGACGAAGGGGGGAAAACGCGCGTGCAAATTACGACGGCGAGCGCGCGACACGCGGCTGCGGGAGTCACGCCAGTCGACCGCGGTCGCGAGATCGTATCGCGTTAATAAAGAATCGATACGACGTCCCGCGAGCTCCGCGCGCGGTCAAGACCGCCGCGTGGATCAGTCGGTCGGTCTCGCCGCGAGAGCGAGAGCTCTCGTTCCCGCGTTTCACTCCTTCTTTCGACTCCCTCGGCGAATCGAATGTGCCGCCGCGCGACCGCGCTGCGGGTCGCGCTCCGCGTGCACCCTCGAGACTCTCCCCCCTCTCTCTTTTTGGAGCGCGCACCGTTGATCTCGAGTGTACGAGAGACGTAACGCGGTTACGGGCGAGGCAGGGCGAGACGCGAGCGAAGACGCACTCCCGCACACAGCTGTTGTCGCGCGCGTCCCGCGAATCTCGCGGTTCCCCGAATTGGACTCGGCTCCGCGGCCGCGAGAGACGTCAGCGGAACGTCGAGCCCCGCGCTCGTCACAACCTCCCGCGGGGCGATCTCGCCGTCGGCGCGAAAGAACGTCTGCCAACGCTGTCCGGGATTTAGGGGGAAGCCGCGTTATCGGAGATAACGGGAGGAAAGGGCGAATCCAATACCAATTTACGGCGATCGCTTGCCGCCCGTCGATCGAGCGTCGGACTCGGAGACGGAAGCACTCCCGACCGTGTCATGTGCGAACGTATATACACAAGTTATTACGTTACCGTATATATAGATATATATATATATACACAAGGAGCACAACGCGGGGATAAACGCTCTTTTGTCCTATGTATATAGAAACGGCACACGGACGGTGCATACGTAGACCACGGATGACGTAATCGCGCGATAATCACCGCGCATCGGCGCTTCCCTGGGGCCATCTAGCGCGACCGCGGGCAAGCGACCGCGGGCGCCGAGATTTAAATTTCCGTCCGCGCTCCGCGAACGCGCGGGACTCCGCGTCACGGACGATTTTATATATTCAGGGCCGTCTCGGGCCGGTATTCATAGTCGATTCTTATTTCAAAATCATCCCAAGTGTTATCTTAAGACGCTAATACGGCTTTGTGATTGGTTGAAAACACATTGCCTGCGTTCGTTTTCTCCCACCGGGAGCATAAACTATACTGAAAGTCTATAATTTACGTAACGTAAACTATTTCAGCATAGTTTATGCTCCCAGTGGGAGAAAACGAACGCAAGCATTAAGAGTATACGCAAGATGATCTTAAATATAAGAACTGACTATGAATACCGGCCTTAGGCTGGTATTACGTTTGTCGTACGACAAATTTTTCAAGTGTGTTGATTGGCTGGAAGATGGTGAAATTCTCGGGTATCTAGAAATTTTCTATCCAGCGGCCAATCGACACGCTTGAAAAATTTGTCGCTTCGCAAACGCGCTAGACTCCGCGTCACGGACGATTTTACATATTCAAGGCCGTCTTAGGCTTGTATTACGTTTGTCGTACGACCAATTTTTTAAGTGTGTTGATTGGCTGGAAGATGGTGAAATTCTCGGGTATCTAGAAATTTTCTATTCAGCAATCAATTAACATGCTTAAAAAGTTTGTCGTATGACAAATGTAATAGTACCCTTAAGCTTTATCTATAATTAAAGTTAGTCTTTTAATTGAGTCAATGTTAAACGTTAAATATTTGAAGACAATAGGGGCAATGTGAGCCGTCAGCAGGACTTCGGTGAATAAACAACTTATATATAGTTAGAAGATAAATTATATGTTATTTACATGATATTCAATAACAATTTGTTACATGGAAACGTTTCGGTCAGTATAACATGGGCCAAGACACACTTCATAGCGAACTATTATACATCTCCGTCTGTCTCCTCATCATATCACATGGACTAGCCCTTCCGGCACCATACAAAGTGTCTGACCACTAACATGAACTATGGTGAGGGACGTGACGGCGACCGAACAGGCATCTAATCACATATTCAGATAAACCTTCAGAATAGCGAATAAAGTATGTAGTGCCCTCACAAACCGGCCTGTCATATAGACATAGGAAAATTCCAAATAACTCATCGCGTTTCTATCATATGTTAACCTTTGTTTACAACGAAATCAAATCCCAGTGAGAAATGATTCGTCGATCGATGTCGAATCGACGCCAATTTGACGGTATCGATGTCGATTCGACATCGTTTTGACATCGCTCGACAAATCATTTCTCACTGGGATGTAGGACTGAAGAGAGTCGCATGCGCTGACCGAAACGTTTCCATGTAACAAATTGTTATTGAATATCATGTAAATAACATATATTACAATTTATCTTGTAATTATATATAAGTTGCATGCATGCTAACGAAACAGAGAATAAGAAATATAAAACTTATTTACGTGAAGGTCTGTGTCCACCCGCGGGTGTCGCTGAAGGAATCGCGTGTTGCGCGGCTTCCTCCAGGTGGGAATGTTGCCTAGCTAACTGTTCGACCATTTTCTCTATCCGCACCTTCTGGTCGCGCTCGTGCTGCAGCATCTTCTTCCACTTAGGCTCTTGTTGCTGGGCTAGTTGCAAGTAATCGCTGCTTGTCTGCAACAACGTGTTCAATCTGTTCTCGAGTTGCGTCTCGCGTGAGATTACATCGGTATTAGATCACATCAGTAAAGAGAGAAAGAGAGGATGCCATTGCCAAGGACAATTCCGTGAATGAGGCAACTCTGATTGGCATGAAAATTGAACTCTGCTCTCCGCAAATCTTGCGAATTTCCACGTAGACTTTGAACGGCATCGTTTCTACATGCAGCTAATTAACCACAGTGCTAACTGTATCTCAAGATTGTCCCCCTCTCTTCCCTCTCGTTAAGTGAATCACCGCTTGGCCATGTATTGTTTCGTTACGATAAGATTTACGAGATGTTCACACAAGGCAAGTTCAAGAGTCCATTGAGTCAAGCCCAATAAAAAAGTGACACGCAAACAATGTTCATGCTATTATCTTCCGAAGCATTACTGAGATCCGCGGATGCGAATGTATTCGACGTCCTTTTTTTTGCAGGATTATTGGAGAATTACGTCGCATCAGACTAACGTTGCCGCATTAAAAAGCTACCGCAGTCTACGATCGAATGTTGATATCTTGAAAAAAAGAAAACAAGGTTCTCGCACAGTAATGGTTGCAACACTTTTTTCCGTAAGTTTCGTAAAGGCTATTCTACAATTGCGTAAACGTGGTTGTTAGCGGTTGTACAGTGTTGTAAAACACAGTTTTAAACTAGCATTTCCGATTGTAAAGCCTGTTGTAAAAGATGGCTGAACTTGATCTTCCACGACTACAACGATATAGGACGTAAAAGCTAACTAATCATTCATTTCAATTACGACGTATCTCACTCTATTGTATATTACTTTGATGTACAACACTTACTACTACTTGTACTCCTACAACCCTACAACTACGTTTACGCAATTGTAGAATGGCCTTAAGGCCGGTTCTACATTAGTCGCATCGTAGCGTCGCAAGGGTCGTAGAGCAGTTCTAATTCAACGCTGATTGGTCGGATCTATGATTTGCGACGCTTGCGACGCTACGATACGGTCAATGTAGAACCGGCATTTAGATTCAGGTTTATGTACCAAAACGTTTTCTCAGAGGAAAAGAATTTTCGCAAGAAATAGATCGGAAATGTTCAACATGGTTTCGGAATGAATATCGAATAAGATGTTCCTCGGAGAAGATTTTGGAACGAGCCTAAATCTAAATGCACGTTCCTAAGCTCATTAAAAGAAAGTGTTGCAATCATTCTGTCCATTACTGTACAGAAAACTAGAATTTGTAATCGGACGGTTCCACTGTAAAGGCCTGGGTTCACGATGTTAGAACTTGGTCCAAGTTCTAGTTCCGAGAAATGTGTAGTCAATCAACTTGCAGCTTTTATCGAATAGCATCTTCTCGAAACTAGAGCTTGAACCAAGCACCGTGGACACAGGCCTTTACGGGACTCGCTGACTAAAGACACGAAGGAAAAGAAAAACAAAAGTGTGATTCTCGCGGACACTTAACGTCGTTCAATTTCACGTCGAAATGATCGACTGGACTTACAGTAACCATAGCGTTCGCCGCAATCCGGAAGAGCGTGGCTCGCTCGCTGACGATCTTGAATTTCGCCGCTAATTCCGGGGACGGAGGCTCTAACATTTCCAAATCGGTTAAAGCTCGTTGAAGCGCCGATCCCTGCTTAAGCATCAAGTCATTGCACGCCTGTAGATCGTCCAGCCGTCGCGTTAGATCCTTAATCACAGACGCGGTTTCTACGTTTTGATTGTCGTTATCTTGATATTCCTCCTCCTCTTCTTCTAAAAGAGATTTCGCCGCATAACGTCGCCGAAGTACTAAAGCTCGATAATATACAAGAAAAAGACAGATGCAGCACGACAATTACAGGCAAATGTATAGGCATCGTATCGATGTTACAGTCGCTTGCGATGCAAATCAAATTCATAAATTATGCACAGTGCAATAATCTATAACTAGTATACATATAAGATGACAGGAACATTCATTAAATTATTTATAACGCAGAAACAGTCTATTTATTCCGCGCAACAGTCTCAAATTCCATTTCAAAGTGGAAAAATTTCATACGACTAATATTAATACAATTCGAGTTCTATGTCTGAAACGCATAAATTACATAAATTTGAATTCAGTATTTTATACCTTTCCATTCATTACGTTCTCGGACATTTTATTAAGTGAAGAAAAAAAAAAGAAAGACACCGGCCTTCATGACGTTTCATTAATGAATGTTAATAAACCAAGCCTATTCGTATACGAGTCTATTGACTCTTTAGAGAATAGACTGAATTGAATTCTTTCGCTAAACCGCAATTTAAAGTACTTAGACTTCAGTTCTTTAAAGTATCCGTTAAACTGCTAACCTGGAAACACTTTCAAGCTATTAAAATTGATTTAATAAAAATTTTTGATGTTTAATAAAAAAAAGTACTTATCGTTTGTATATGTCGTGTTGAAAAATTTCCAATGTTTATAAAACCGATTTCTGACACAGCGAAAGTTTTACTATTTCGATTCTTCGCGTACGCTAAAATCTTTTAAATCATATTAAAACATTTTAAAATAAATTAGAGCAAAACACCGCCAAAATAATCACGTCAACATGCTTTCTCTACTGGTACTCTCTGCTAATGTATGTACGTGACGTACATCCGCAGCGGAATAATCAAATTTTTGAAACCTAAGCCATTAATCCGTCAACCCTTTCAGTCACAGTGATGCATATATGCATCCCCTTTGTGATGTCGGTATTGTCGCTGTAGTTTCTACCGTTTCAAATTTTTCTTGAATGTTTTTTACTTCAGGACTTCCTAAGGATTAAAATGTGACAATAGAATTATTAGTTCATCGATATTGCTCCGTCCTGAATTGCACGACCGAAAGGATTAACGGACAAGTGGCTCAGATTCGAAATAATCTTCTACACATCGAGTCGAAAGGGAAAGAGGCGCCGGAAACTTGGCGAGATGTACAGGCACAATCGTACGAACCAGATTCCATCGCTTGGATCGCCTTGGCTTTCGCCAGCTCGAGGGCTGTGACCCACTGTTGTCGCTCCACCTCGGTCGACGCCTTGATGTGGAAGGTCTGCGTGCCGCCGTTGCTCACGACGAACGTGCAGGCGTCCACCGTGTGTATTAAGGCCCCGTGTAAGGAAATCGTGCCGCGGCATGTGTGGGACATCTCCGCGGGGTTTCTGAAACAGGCGGTAACGGAGACGCGACAGTTTCAGGCGCGCGTCCCTCTCGGGGTCGGGATCGCCGAATGACACAGAGAAAGACAGACGTGAGTTTGCAATCGGGAGGGACTCGACTTCTCACACACGACGATCCGGAACGATTCGGCTCCGTGAGGGAGGTTTGTCCAAGCGGCCACCTCTTCTCTATCGATTAAAAAAAAAAGAAAGAAAGAAAAAGAAAGACAGAAAGATCGGTATACAGCAACGTTTGTCTGTGTTGATCTGTGACACCGTATCGACACCGATCTCCGACTCGGCGGGAGAGACGAAGGCAGGTGGACAGGATGCGAGAGGGGGTGGGGACAGTTAGCACTGAAAGGGTATGGATTTATTGGCGTAATCCAGGGAACATAAAAAACACTCGATTACGCCCGAATAAAAGCGATCCCATTACCATAGATAGAACTGGTTGGTCCACTCCGTCACTCCTTCGGTTTTGCGTCGATCCCTTTTGCGCATCCGCCATTATTTTGGTCAAGCCAGCGAGAGAGAAGTTGTATGTGCGGTAAGGCCTGGGTCCTTTTAGCCCCGAGGAACGTGTAGTCAATCAATTTGCAGCTTTTACGGAATAGCTGCGAATTCATTGGCTACACACTTCTCGAAACTAGAACTTGGACCAAGTTTTAGCATCGTGAAGACAGGCCTGTAGTGTAGCTTTTAGTACGTAAACACCCCCCCCCCACACACACGCGCGCGATTGCTGACCAAATCAATGGAGGAATACCACGTGACCGGGATCGCAAAGATCAAAGGGGCCGACAGAGAGTGGTCCTACTAGTTATACTATGCCATTACCATCCCAATATCACGGATCCCCGGCTGCTGCTCCCCCATCCCGGCGCGTCCGCATGAACGAACGTCTCTCGGTCGTACTCGCGGTCGGCGGTCAAGAGCAATCCGTGGGAGTTATTCTCCGTCATACGAAACGACGATCCAAAGACCGACGGGAGGGGAAGGGGGGGGTGGGTGGGAAGCGGAGACGAGGGGAGGAGAGCTCTCAATCGGATCATGCACGTGAGGTCGCTCGGGTTAATCGGACACGCAACAATCGCGATTCCGCGTGGAGGAAAGAGAAAAAATATATAGTCGCGCTGGCGCGGAATCGCAGAAAACGGGGTGTCGCGGAAACGGATCGCCGAGCCCCGGGCTGCGCTCTTCCACTCGCTCGCGGGGATGAACGGAGGGAGTCGCGCGACGGCTCATCAGCTGCTGGTCCGAGAACTCTCCCTCTTGCTTTCGGAATCGCGGACGTTCTAGCTCGCGGGCGGCGAGTAAAATTGAATTAAAGTCGTATTTCCGTCTGAATAAACGAACAAACAATGACGCCCATTGCGATCCGACCGGTTGACCCGGCGTTGCGAGTAGCGGTGAATCTATACGTCGGGGCCAGAGGACGCGTGAATTCTTCCGCCAATCTGCGCGCGAGTCTGCGAACGGTGCGGGTCGTGTGAAAGGACCGGCTTCGACACACAGTCGATTTAAAAGGAAGGACCGCGTTCCATTTTACGAACAGAGTCTTCGCAAGTTTCTTGAGAGATTCTCGCAAAATTCTGCGCAGACAGGAAAGTGTAATTCGAGTAATGCGATTCCGGAGCTCGCGTGATCGCGCGATCCTCCTCCGTTCTCAAAGCGAGTAAAACGCACGTCAAAGGTCATCGATCTGTTTAAGGACGCCCTGTACACGCGCAGATATTGGCGGAAACGTGTCTCGAGATGTGCCCGCGTATATTAATTTCCAAATCTTACAGTGTACCGCGAAAAGCTGTGCGAATTATTCGAATTATCGAATCATGCGAATTGAATCGAATCGGGCGAGACTCGATTCGGCGCGAGTTTGAATTTCTGTGACTCGAATTCCAACTGTTCGAACATTTCGAATCGTAGAGGAATGTCCTCTATATGAGATAAAATTCCAATTTGAGACAGTAGGTTTTCAACGTCCAAATTCAATCACAAATATTTTGCGCAACGATTGCACAATCTAACAATCAATTGTCCAGAGAAAATTCCCTCCGTGTACAAAATCGTATTTCCCATTAATAAGCAAAACAGCATGTTATGTTAACAGGTACGTTCGGTACAATCGCTCACTGAGTAGCAATAGAATTGGTTCTTGCCTTAGGATCCGAATTAACGATGATTGATATCAAACTAAAAATATTGTTTTATTTTAGTTATTACGTAATGTATCCTGTAACAATTGGATAATGTTATTGGACACTTCGGAGTACTTTAATAATTTATCTATGATTTTTCGCTCGATTCTTTCGACCAGCGACATTAAATAAGGTATACTTTACTAGTTTCATATAAAATATTTAAATATTTTTTACCTTAAAACTAAGTTATATTATTTAATCAATATTACTTTTCTACGTCGAAATATTCTCTTACTGTCTACACACGTTAAAATTCAATTTAATAATAATTATATTATTAACTAAAAATTATATTTCAACGATTCGATTCGATTGAATTCAATTCGCTTTGTTTCGAATAAAATTTTGTCAATTTATTTCGATATTCAGAATCGAAAAAGAAAATAAACTCCGATTCGATTCGACATACAAAAATCCTTGATCCGCACATCTCTAGTATCGCGCGTAATGTCGCTCGTTACGTAACGCCCGATAAATATTTGCGATGATGAAACATCTGGACGAAAACCGACGGATTTTCACAATGAAACGGTTCTTCGGAATTTACTGAAAAGAAAGAAGACAATTGCGTTGAATTTTATGTATCGCGAATCGTTACAGCCCATTACTATGCCTGATACCGCTGATAAAATTCATTTTATTCGGCGGCGACACGTTGACCCGATTTTTCCAACTCCGCGATATTTATACAGGGTGTCCCGGCGATACTTTCCTGCAAACCGCAGATTCTTCAGCGTGTTCGAATTAAACTTTCACTCATCGGACACGTCGAGACGCGCGTCCATCCATCTTTCCGACATTCGTATCAAGGAGAAACGGATGTGTCACATTTATGTAAAAACTCGCGGCTAATAGAAAGCACGCTGTATAAATCTTGCGCCGAGTCGTATCAAAATCAAGAGGCGCGGTCGTGTCTCGCGCCAAGTTCACGCGCAGCGAGATTTCAAAAATATATACGAACAGTTTTTCCCTGAGGATTTACTTCCACTTGATGCCATTTTCTCACATCATATTTTTCGATAGACAGAATATACAGTAGTTTCTTTCCACAGATTTTTATGCACGTCAGTATTTTTCATCGTTGTTACACAGCAATGACTCGACAGGCGCGTGTACTTGGCGGTTTTCTTAAATTTGTGTTTTATACGTGAGGGAGAATTTGGGCGATACGAGAACTCTCTAAACAGAAAGAAAACAAAGAAATTATATTTGATCGAGAGGAAAGGAGGAAGTCGTTCGGCGGAGATTATGAAATCTTTCGTTTCGTCGATCGCACTCGGAGAAAGAGAGAAAACGTAAAATTGATCTGCGATCATTGCGTCGGGTACAACTTTCCAGCATCCGCCAGAAAGAAGATGGAGAAAAACAAAACCGTCTAACTTAAGAGAGATACCGGTAGACAGCTGTCTCGTCGATCCGACAACGACCATCAGACCGTGTACACTTGTCGTACGATAAATTTTTCAGGCGTGTCGATCCGCTGCACAATAGAAAATTTCTAGAGACTCAACAACACTTTTCTATTCTGCAACCAATCGACACGCTCGAAAATTTTGTCGTACGACAAATGTAATGCCGTAGGGCCTGAGCAGACTGGCTGTCTTGTACTCTTAGGACATGCGTTACCTCAAGACAAAGGGTTCATTGTAAAAAAAAATTACGTGTAAAATTATAATATTGGGACCATCTATTAAAGGTGTACATTTACATACGTCTGTAAATTTACACCTTGTAGGTAAAATTATTACCTTATATAATAAGTAAACTGCTTGCTTTTAATTGTGTAAATTTTCAATTTGTTGTAATTTTTCATCAAGTATAAACAAGTATTTACACAGCAAAGAGTAAAAAAAATTTTAGGGGGCAAAGTACACAAATTTATATATTTCCATTATTAATAGTGCAATCGCTACACTTATTATGCATGTAATTTTACGTACTTCTTTTACAGTGTTAAAACATAAAACATTGTCTTAAGGCTGTCTTAAGAGTATAAGACAGCCATTCTGCTCAGACCCTTAGGGCCACTATTACACTTGTTGTACGGCAAATGTAATACCGGCCTTACACTGCGTGAGATCGCTACAAAAGTGAACAAAAGTGACGATAAATCGAGACGAACTGGCACGATAAAGGACACGACATAGAGAAGCGACACGTTTCATTGCAACGCGGCTGCGTCGCGTACACACATAAAAGTAAGAGAAACAGAGAAATGAAGACAGAAAAAGAGAGTGAGAGATAAGGACGATGGAGAACACGAGTGTTACGTTTATTAGCATACGGTTTAGCGTACGAGGACACGTTTAATTTCCAGATTTGCACGCACAGGCGATACGTAGCGTAACCGCCGATACGTCACAGGTTATATAGGTGGAGAAAGCGGATGAGATTCATTTCTTTTTGTCGAAGCCATCGATAAGTTAAAATTGCTCGAAAAAGAAAAAAAAACAGTTAAGTTACATGACGTGTGCGCATGTGTGTTACGTGTGTGTGTACGTGTGTACACGTACGTGTGTGTGATCGAGTATCAAAAATGAGAGATGGGGACAACGTCCTGAGGGGGGGGGGGGGCTGTTTTTAATTACAAACTCGCGAAGAGAGGTAGGGGGAAATCGGGATATGCGATTTCGCATATTTTGTCTTTTTCGTTTTGTTTTTCTTTTTTTTTTTTTTACTTACTCGGAGGCTCTGCCAGCCCTCCGCTTGCGTCGCGATGATTTTGGCCCCCCTGTTGGTTGAGCCCTAAACAATCCATAAAACAAATAGACCCCGTTCACATTGTGTAACACTGTGTGCAAGGATTATCACACGAAATTTCGTTTTCTCCTCGGTTCCGTTTCTCTTTCGCCTCTTACCGCAAGAAGTAGACAAGAGCACAGGCGAGCTTTTCTCTTTGTCAAGTAGCTCCAAGTTCGCGAGATCGTGGGGGGCAAAGAGCAAAAAAAAGGGGGGAAACCGTCGACGCGAGACGTAAGGGTTCACTCGGTCTTGCAAACGCTTGCGGTGCGTGATATTTTTGCGTGCTATTACGCGTGTTTGTACACTAGGAATCGTCGATGCCTCCCACACGGAGACAAATTAAAATTTACCATGAAAATTATGTAACTGTAAGACAACGTGGCATTTCGAGGAACTTCTTTCAATTTCACTGTACATTTTACCGGTAAAATCAGGGTCGGGAAGTAACTCGTTAACGAAGTTACAGTTACAGTTTTTTTTTTTAGTAACTCTAACTTAACTTCGTGACTTTCTCTACATTTGTAACTTAACTCAGTTACATTTTTTCGATAACTAGTAACTAATTTAATAGTTACATTAATAGTTACTTTATGTATGTTTTAAACCTCCGCGGACTGCATCAGGCCTTGCATTTACGCATAAACGCCTTTATCGACGCCTTTACAATTCAAGTGCAGATTTGATATTTTTATTTTCATCGTAAGAAAGTAACTGCAATGTAACGAGTCGTTACTTTTTGAGTAACTGTAACGCGTTACTTTTCAGAATTAGTAACTTGTAACTGTAACTAGTTACATTTTTAGCGAAGAAACTGTAACTGTAACCAGATACTTTTGTAAAGTAACTTTCCCAATCCTGGGTAAAAAGTATAAAATTTTTAAAAAACCCCCCTTCGCGAAATGCCACGTGGTCCCACAATTACATGACTTTCAGGATCAATTCTCTCCGTGCACATGAATTTGTGCACATTTATACATTTTGCATATACGTACATGGAAAATGTATGCGTGTTCTACACGTGCTTAAACCAACGTGGGAAGGTGCGTCGGTGATTCCTAGCGTACGCTGTGCGAGAAGAAGCCTCACGACGGACAAATCGGGTGTAAAATTCGTATGACGGCGGGTCCGTGTGACACGCGCCGGTGAGACAATCCTCCT
>NW_011967230.1:2491143-2495930 GCF_000949405.1 Vollenhovia emeryi | reverse complement strand
CCTCCTACGAGGAGAGGCATTGCAAACTCAAATCACACAAACTGTGCCAAGCGGAGCTGTTGAAGATGAAGAGAAAGAAAAAAAATACGAAAGAAAATATCCTAGGAAGCCGGGGTGCGCAATCGTTCGTCGGAGAAACGCTGTTCTACTTGCGAAGATAACGAGACCGCGAGATACAGACTGTTGTTTGCGCTCGTGTCGTAACGAGTCTTTCGTTCCGCTATTAATTACAAGAGCGAGATTCGCGCAACAGTTGCCCAGCTAGGGAACGGACGTTGTCGTTCGCGGACTGCGAAGCACCACGAGCGATTCTCCTCCGGTGCGAGTCTCTCTCTCTCTTTGTGTGTAGACACGTGGTAAACTCCCTCCGACCTGCCTCGTCGAATGCGAGGGTCTGCAATGGGATCGTATCGTTTTCGAGAGATGACATTCTCTCTCGGGACAACACGTAGAAAGTCGCGCGACGCGAATGCCTCGCGCTCGGAACGATTGCAATCTCGAATGACTCTTAAACCCTGTGTCCACGAAGCTGGAGCCTGGTCCAAGCTCTGGTTCCGAGAAACGCGTAGCCAATCGACCTGCATCTTTTACGGAAGAGCTGCAAGTTGATCGGCTATACATTTCTCGGAACTAGAACTCGTACCAAGTTCCAGCATCGTGGACACGGGCCTTTAGGCCAGTATTCATAGCCAAATCTTATATTCAAGACTGTCTCAAGATCATCCTTAGATACTCCGTAGCCAATCAAGTGTTCCGCACAGCATCTTTAGATAAATTCAAGTCGGTCTTGAATATAAGATCCGACTATGTATACCGGCCTTGAGCCTCGCGTCCAAGAACCGTGTCCAAGTTCTGGTTCCGAGGAACGCGCAGCCAATAAACTTGCATCTTTTACGGAAGAGCTGCAAGTGGATTCGCCACACGTTTCTCGGAACCGGAACTTGGACACGGTTCTCGGGTCGCGGACACGAGGCTTTAAACGCGATATCCCCACTCGAGTCCAGGACACGTTCCTGCCCGAGTACGGTCTCCAGGGGGACTCGGACTCCTCGAAACTTGTCGGGGGGGGGGGGGGGATCCCTCCTGCAGATTCCCCGCGCATCTCGCGACGGATCCGCGAAGTCATCCGTCTCGTCACGCTTTTATGTAATCGTCGTATACTCGCGTGGCGTCAAGCGCTGACGAATGCGCCGCGAATGCAGGCTGAAGCCGGGGACGAGCGCTGTCGTGCGACTCCGGTAAACGGCGTTCCCCAATTCGACGTTACCGGGCGAAACCAGACGGTGCAAACTGCGGCACGGAGAAACGGGAGAATCGCAAAGACCTGGGTGTTACGTAGAAGGAGAGTCCCCTATTGCGAGACAGCGGCTCGTCGACATTGCCAATTTCGCGGGTCTTCTGCCGCGACAATTACACGCGCGATCTAACAATGAATTTCCCGCTGAACAAATTCCACTCCAAGGACAGCGAACATACGGCGGAATCGACAAATTATATACCTATTCAGTTTAACAGAAACCACGCTGTCTCGTATTAGGAGCCCATCTCATAATAGGACACCATCCTCTACTATATGTACAGCGATGGACAGAACGGTTCAGATTTACGTGCCGAAATTTTCCATTTTCTCGGGAAAATTTCACTCGGAAACGAAATGGTTTCGGAATGGCCGTCGAGTAAAGTATTCCTCGGGGAAGAGGAGTTTGGGGGGTAAATCCTGGATCTAAGCGCACGCTTCTAAACTCGTTAAAAAGAAAAGTTAAGACGGGAAACTTATAGTCAACCCAACCGGCCAGTTATTTAATTAGTTTATTGCACACAACGTTTCGACCCTATTCTTTTCGAGTGATACTAAGTCAGTCATCGTCGTCGAATAAGACAGAGTCGAGTTGTAAAATGTACACGTGTGAGCGCTGTTGTAGCTGGGCTCGAACCCACGACTGACTGCGTATCACTCGAAAAGGACCCAAAAGAACAGGGTCGAAACGCTGTGTGTAATAAACTAATTAAATAACTAGCCAGTTGGGTCGACTACAAGTTTCCCGCCTTAATTTTTAATCATTACCGGTGACACTAAGCAAACTCTCCTTTCGTTAAAAAGCAAAGTATCGCAAATAGTTTGTCCATCGCCGTACACGCGCTCTGTCTCTCCAGGGTGTCTGAGGCCGGGATTCATAGTCCGATCTTGCATTCAAGATCGCCTCAAGATCATCTTTAGACAGTCCGTAGCCAATGAAACGCTCCACGCAGCATCTTAAATAAATTCAGGACAGTCTTGAATATAAGATCCGACTATAAATACGGCCCTAAGACTGCGATTCACAGTCGGATCTTACGTTCGAGACAGTCTCAAGATTATCTTTAAGGCTGGTTTACGCAGGGCCGTGACTGTTAACTTATGCCGGAATCGGTAAAAGTTGTCCAATCGCCGTTAAAAGTGAAGCGAATAATTGACTGTGATTGATTAATTTTTACCGACTCCGGCGTAAGTTAACGGTTACGGCCTTGCATAAACCAGCCTTCAGACACTCCGTAGCCAATGAAACGCTCCACGCAGCATCTCAAATAAATTCAGGACAGTCTTGAATACAAGATCCGACTATAAATACGGCCCTAAGACCGCGATTCATAGTCTGATCTTACGTTCGAGACCACCTTTAGACACTCCGTAGCCAATGAAACGCTCCGCACAGCATCTTGGATAAATTCAAGACGGTCTCGAATACAAGATCCGACTATGAATGCCGACCTGTACGTTCTCATATCCAGTACTTTCTCTCTCCCTCGCTAATCGCGCCGAGCTCTTGAAGACTACAATGTCACGCGGTGGACACGAGAGCGAACCTCCCGGGAAGGAGTAACAGGGGAGCTGCTCCCCGCAGGGCGTCGGTCGGGCCGAACACGCGGATAAGAAGAGCGAGGCGCCCGAGGCCCCGCTCGCTTTCCCTCTCTCTATCTCTCTGTACTCTTATCTCTTTAACGGTTACGGCGCAGAGCCTGACAGATATATCGCGCCCGAATTAACGTCGCGCGCAAACCGTTCGCGTAGAGCGCGTCAATCCCGCGGTATCGTCTGGAGGCTTCGGCGACGCGAACGTCCCCGGCGCGTAGACGATACCGCGAATACATGTGACAGCTGTTGGCCAGGCTATTTCTGACCGGGAGCGATCGAAAAAGAGTTCTGTCACCGCGCACATAACCTAATCGCGATGCGCGACAGAGAGCAGCTCCGTGTCGCACCTTGACGCTCAGGTTCTCCCTTTTGTCCCGCTCTCCGGGTGTTGACCGCCGTCGGGGGATCTCGCGATCTCGGCGCGGCAACGACGACGACGGCGACGGCGACGTCGAGAGATCGATCGCGCGCCGTTAAGAAAGTCCCGCGACACGTAGATCGCGACGTCGCGCGAGGGGTGCGCGCGGCCTCGACGTCGGTCGACGTCGGCGGTTCCGACGACACGTAGGGAACTACCTGTAGTACGACAGGAGGCCGTTTGACAGGACGAACCATCGCCGTTGGTAACCTTTCAGGTAGTTCGTCCATTTGAAAAGCCAGCCTTTCATCTCCTGCGCGCCGTGCTGGCTCTTCGGGTCGCCCATGCTGTCGCCGTCGGCCTCGCGTAGTCACGCTCGCGTACCTCGCACCTCCCTGAAACGAACGCGATGCGAGCCGATATCTGCCTACACATCACCCGCGTTGTACCGCGCCACCATTTTGGTAATTCCTCGTGGAAGGAGGAGTGAGTGACAGAGAGAGAGGAGGGGGGAGGAGGCTGACCAGCTCCACCGTCGCGTCAAGACTCGTCGCGGGGGACTGGGTTCCTCGTTGTCGCAGGTGCGGCGCGCGGAATCGCGCGCTCGAGCGACGGGGGACGAGGGCGACACGTCGAGAAGAGGCGACACACGCGCTCGCGAGACGGTGCGGGATTCCTTCCTCCTCGGCCGTACGACGCGCCACGACTCGCGCGCCACGTTCCACACTGACGGCTCACCTAACCTTCGTTACCGTCGTCGCCACTGATGTAACGCGTTCATGATTTATGTGTGAGCGCGCGTACAGTACGCGCTCGCACGATCGCACGAACCATACGTACAATCGGGAGCAAAAGTATTCGTCCCGCACTCGGAACGGAGTGAGTGGAAGTACACCTCCTCGCCACGCCTTCTCCTTCAATGATTGGCCGACCAATTGGCCGCTGGAGAAAGGGGGGGAGCTCGGGGTGCAGTTCGTCTCGTTACGTCACTGGTGAATGGAACCATTGAACTATAACCATACTGGAAGGAGCACTGCCTACCCCCTCCATAGGATCGAGCGGTCAGAGAGAGATAGTTGAGTGGGAATGGAGCTATTCTTGTCTAACTAACTACAGCGAAGATCGCTATAGTTAGTTAGACAAGAATAGCTCCATTCCCACTCAACTATCTCTCTCGCACAACTCTGACCGCACGACAACAATGGAGTGCTCCTTCCAGTATGGTTATAGTTCAATGAATGGAACTTTTGCTTCTAATTGCAACGCACGACGATGAATTGCGATACGCAGGTGTATGTACCTTTGAACCACGGTCAGTGCCGGTTTCAGCGACACTGGCACCCTGAGAAAGATTATCGTGGCGCCCATTCGAATTCAAGGGGTCGACATTCATGAGAGAGAAAAGACCAGGTGATAATATCGAAACACAGTATAACCAGTATGCCCACTCGCTCTTTTGTTTCACGTTCGCGCCGATCCGTACTGCGCATCCGACATGTTTTTATTATAACCAATCACAGGATTTTTGTACGTGCG
>NW_011967230.1:2428456-2490421 GCF_000949405.1 Vollenhovia emeryi | reverse complement strand
ATCGAACGGCGAATATTTTGTTTTTATATTTTAGGGAATCTCTTTCACTCTCAAACTAGGCGAAACACCAGGCAGCGGCGCCCTGGGCGATTGTCCAACCGCGCCCCACCCTAACGCCGGCACTGACCACGGTCGTATACACAGGAAACGACATCGAATTTCGAGTGATGGGGATGTGTCCGCTAATGAGTTAAGGCCTTTGCACGTAAAAAAAGCATTAACCGTAACTGTAATTTTAGTCCATAACCTACGGAACCTACGTAATTTTAGTCCGTAACCTTCGGAATTTTACTTGGGTTGCTCCATCTGTCTGTACGTGTTGAAAACTACGATTACGGACTAAAATTACGGTTACGGTTAACGCTTTTTTACGTGCAAAGGCCTTTAGGCTTTCGTTCGCTTTATCGTCACTGTGCATCGCTGCTGTAAAGGAATACGTAGAGTACGTATCTCTAGTGATGAGTATGGACAACGTCCGACATTGACAGGGAAACTGTGGCGCGCTTTTCAAATTCATTCCTGTGATATTTTTCAATTGCAAGCCTCTTCATATAGGCTGTATCCCGATATTCACTGCCAGTGAAAATCTATAGTGAACGTGACGTAAAATATAGATTTTTAGTACTGGTAGTGAATATCGGAACGCAGCCACATTAACTTCTATATGTGAATCTGAAATACTACTTACTATACTTCGTATTTCGTACTTCGCTGTCGGATGTCGGGACGTAGCCAACGGTCGAATGAGAAAATTCATTTTTTTGAAAGGAACGCGTACTAATAAAATGGCTGTGTTCTCCAGAAGTTAGCGCTTAATAAGCGCTTTATGCTGATTGGATAGATCTAGAAGAATAGCTCTATTTCAGCACAGATCTGAAAGTATAATCCAATGAACGCAAAGCGCTTAGCAAGCGCTAACTTCTGCTGGACACAGGCACTGTGCGGCAAAATATTTCAAAAAAAATTCGAGATGCGCTTTCGTCGATAAAAGAGGAATACGGGCGTTGAAGTGTAAAAGAAATTCGTGATGTAAAACAATTGAAATTGAAACGCGTCAGATTTCGCCTACCGCGAAGCGTGGCTTGTCGAAATTGAGCTGCATAAATCTAGACAATCCGAAGAAACGGGAGGGAGAAAGCAATTCTCTCGTTCCGTCGTGTCGTGCCGAGCGGATTCGCCGCGAGGCGACGGCGTGTTCCGGACACCCGGTAGACGCGCGCGCGCTCGAGTGCAGACAGCTGCGCCCGCGTTCGAGCAGCGGTTGACCCGCGCAGTAGTTCTCATCGTGGTACGGCGCGGCGGCCGTGTCGTGGTGGTCGCGACCGCTCTCACGCGCGCCGACGGACGTTCAGCGTGTCGTCGGATACGGTTTTCGCGACTCGCTCGTAGGGGCAGCTCTCGCGTTGGGCCGATGAGGTGATGCGCGGTCCCGCGGCGGGCCCAGACTCCGGATCGCCCAGGTGAGAGCCGCGTCGCGTGTCGTGGCGCGGGAACTCGGTCGCGGTTTTCTGGGGTAAAGGGAGTAGCGAACCTCTTGGGGGGGCCCAGGTCCAGCGGGGGATCACGTGACCCGTGTGTTTACCAAAATGGTGAACGTCCGTGGTGCGATACGAACGGCACTGCGTTCCGTCCGCACGGGAGCGGCCGCGCGGCGCTCGGATGCGTAAATAGCCGCGATCAGCTGTGCTACGTGCGCGGAACGGTGAGACAGAAAGACAGCGCGGGGCAAGAGAACGAGAGGGATAGGGGTGCGCTCGCAGTCTCGGCGTCCCAATCGTACGGCGTCGTCGCCGTCGTCCCGACACGGCGTCGCGTCCCCCGGACGAGTCGATCCGCGGCGCCTCGGTCATCGCCGCCGTCCCCGTCGGCCCCGCGTTCCACGCTCGTTCCCTCTCGCTCGCGGGCGAAAGTTCGAAAGTGGACGCGCGCGATCGCGGGAGATGCCAGGAGCCGACGCGGAGGCGGTCACGGTACGACGATCGCCTCCTAGTCGCGCGACGGTGGCATCGCGCTAGACCGGAGTCTCCCGCGATGCCGCGCGCTCGTCCCGCTGCGCCGAGCTCGTCCTCGATCCGCGCGTCGTCCGCACCGTGAACTCGCCCCCGCCCCCCCCCACCCGCGCTCCGGCGATCCTGTCATCCTCCTTGTGTCGCGCCGCTGACGAGAGGGTGACCCGAGGCTTCCACAGGCCTAATTCCATTCGCCAATGATGCTGAGCTCGAGGGACACCAGGTACGTTCCCGGGCGGCTTGATCGGGGGAATTAACGCTCATGTCATGTCTCTTTCTTCTCCTCTCTGGCAGATGATCTCTGACATAGGGTAGTGCGAGCGAAGAGCACTTTGACAACAGACATCTAAATGTCAGGAGGTGTCCTCGCATAGCGCTGAGTGCTGCGGCCAGGCATTCTTAAACATGGCCACGTATCAAGTCGACTACCAGTGGTTAGTGCACGTCGCATACGCCTGTACACACGGCTCTTCCCCGCAAGCCACACGCAAACGTTGTAACTCGTTTCAGGGCTTATTCCATAATGGATTCATCCAGGATATCCACTTTCCTAATATCAATTCTGCTGATAGTTTACGGTAGTTTCCGATCTCTAAACATGGAGCAGGAGGCGAGGGAAAGAGAAAAGGAGAAGGAACGTAGTAATTTATTGACTGGGATTACGAGTAACAGCAGCGCCGGCAACCCGGACGGCGCCAACGGAGGAAGAGTCCAAACTCTCGACACGATGCATGCTCTCTGTCTACCTCTCGGTGCTTCCATTTCTCTACTCGTCATGTTTTTCTTTTTCGACAGTATGCAGATGCTCCTTGCAATTTGTACAGCCAGTACGTTCGGTAACAAATTCGATTTGAAACTTGCTCTGTTGCGACAACATGGCTTTGGCGCCAAGTGGCAACACTTGGCTTGTTAATATCGTGCGACGTAAGTTACACCGTTTTCTTTTGCAGTTATAGCTACGGTTGCATTGGCGTTTCTTTTATTGCCCATGTGTCAGTACATCATTAGACCGTGTTCCGATGGTAACAAAATATCCTTCGGTGTCTGCGGGAGATTCACGGGCGCGGAACTACTCTCGTTCTCGCTCAGCGTGAGTATAGTATGCATCTGGGTCTTGACCGGACACTGGCTGCTGATGGATGCGATGGGTATGGGCTTGTGCGTGGCATTTATCGCATTTGTTCGACTACCTAGTCTCAAGGTATCCACACTGTTGTTAACCGGACTGCTGATTTACGATGTCTTCTGGGTTTTCTTTTCGTCCTACATATTCAGCACAAACGTAATGGTTAAGGTGAGATTTTTTTTTTGCAAACTTCCCTAAGGCACTGTGTACGACGAGAAACACGTCGTGATCTTTTCAAGCAAATTTCCGACATCGTATTGATTCTGATATTATTTGCATATTTTTCTCACGACGACGCATTGTAAAGTAAAAGTAAACTGAATTGCACAATGTGTCTGTGTAATCCGTTCATAGAGATTATTCTATCACGCATTATTACACATGTAACGATGATATATATATATATATGTATTATCATTGTAGGTAGCAACTAGGCCTGCGGATAATCCAGTAAGTCTCGTGGCTAGAAGATTACACTTAGGCGGCGTGGCGAGAGCCGCGCCGAAACTACCATTACCTGGAAAACTAGTTTTCCCGTCGATGCATCAAGCGGGACACTTTTCAATGTTGGGTCTCGGCGACGTAGTCATGCCGGGTCTTCTGCTCTGTTTTGTCCTGCGCTACGACGCATACAAAAAGACTCAGCTATTGCCCGGCGGTTGCGAAACTGGAGTGCCACCGCCGCGCCACTTCAGCCGAATTAGCTACTTTCATTGCTCCTTGATCGGTTATTTTCTTGGTCTACTTACCGCCACTGTAAGCTCTGAGGTGTTCAAAGCTGCGCAGCCTGCCTTATTGTACCTTGTGCCCTTCACTTTGTTGCCGTTGCTCACGATGGCGTATTTGAAGGTACCGTTATTTTTCTTGCATATATTCCAATGACTTAAATATTAAGTATTGCGAGATGAGAGTAGGAAATTTGGATAAATTCTTTGGCCGACTACTCTGAATACACAAACGTATCTATATAGATCCCCTGTTCTCAGTTTTACAATTTAAAGTTGAATTGCTAGCAGTAAAGCTACAAAAGAACTGTAAATAGAGAATAAAGTCTACCTTTTGCTTAATCATGAAACATTTTAATAAAGCTATGATTTAAGGCCTAAATATAAAGATATTTGTTCAATATTAAATTGTAAAATCTTGCGAGAAACACTTTATACTTTTTTTTTCTTAATTATTCGATTTTAGATTGATTCGAGAGAACGATGCACGATTTGAGACACTACATAGAAATAAATCTAATTGAAAAATAATTAAAAAGTTATATTACAATTATAAAATTAAATCTTCAGTAATACTTTGCTTTATGAAACGATGTAAATATATGTAAAATGTTGTACAAAGTAAAGTACACAATTTTATGTACATGTTAATTCAATTTAAATTAATTTACTTTCAGGGAGATTTGCGTCGGATGTGGAGTGAACCATTCATATCTCAACAACCTTCTAAGCATATAGACGTTTGACAAGAGTCATGGGTCCCTATACATTGTGTTGCATTGGAGGCAAAACTCTTGCACGAGATTCACCGTCATTTAACCTCACACTTTTATTTTCATCAATGTCATTTAATGTAAGTAATTTTTTCTACGCATACTCACATGTGCGCAATTCATTCGCATTCTTTTTTCAAAGTCAATACGACGTACGGAGAAATTAATCGGATCTAAGCATCGATTATGATTTTGTTTTGCGACGCAAAAATTCATGTAAATGATACATTGTACCGCGTAAATAATTTAAATGTAATATAATGTCACGAATGTAATGTTAGCGGTGCAAAGAACTTTTTACCGAAACGAATAGAGAACGGAAAAGTCTCTGAGAATATTTCTGGAATGCCAAATGACACGTATATTATTGGCATTCTTTCTGTGTCTTAACTTGATGTTGAGTATATGGATAGACATTGTGCACAGTAGATAACGCAACCGATAATTATCGTCATTTCGAGCTAATAAGTAATAACTAAAGACTATGTATCATGCGGTTAATTTAACGAATGAAGGAAGATTGTTTTCTTCTACTAGAGTCATCGTAAGAGAAAAATATTCTCGAAATACTTTTGATCGAACAAAAAATATAGAGAACTAAATACTACTCCCGTACAATTGAGTTACAAGTGACTGAAAAGAGGAATATCGCAGAGTACCATTTTTTTTTGGTTTAACTATCACTACTCAATCAGAATCGAATTACTTGCGAATGTGTAGCTATGAATAGGATAATTTATAAACTGTTTGAATATTTAGATAAGAATCCAATACACATGTACGTGTAGGTTGTGACTTTGTTTTAAAGTTGGTTTAACGCTGAGCAACGTAGTAATACTAAAAGCAATTGTATATATTTATTATCGTTTTCATCAACTTTTAAGGGGGCACAAAGTTTTGCGATAATCAACGGCACGCTTTTCGATACCATGTTTCGTTTTGCTACTCGTTTGTTAACAAGTATCATATCTATTTCGGAAGTACAGTTCATTGTCATTCTCAATGTGTAAGTAGAAGACGAAGTACGAAATTGCGTTGTTGAAGATAACTACAGGAACGTTTGAACAAATAAGGCTTTCTAAACGAGCTCTTGCTATGGATAGGCCATCAGAAAGACTTTATATGTTTATTTAAGGACAAGACTGAAGATAATATGTATGAAAGCCAATTTATTAAGTAACTCTTCTGAAAGATAAACGAGTTTTTCCATTCTCTTAGATCAATCTATAATATCGTAGAGGTTAATGAAAAATAACATAAAAAAAATATATATATATTCTAATATAATAACATTACTGTGTATCTAAGAGAGGTGGAATTATAACTGCTTTCATATTGTTTCTTATAATAGGTTACGTAAAACTCATAATCATGGTTCAATTAGATATTTAACGATTGCCTGAATCATTTTTTATGTCGTCATACTCAGCGAATTTCTAAACTATACATACGTTGGAACAATCTTTCATAATTTACGGCTCTTCGCGTAAATATTATCATCACACAAGTTTTGTAAGACTACTTTTTCAGTCCAGTTAGAGAAAAATATACAATAGAGAAGCTAAAGTATTCGGCATGTTGAATTTAATCTGTATTAATAGAGAAACATTATATTAACATAGGAAAAGAAAATCCAAGTTTATTCTTACGCAGAGAAGGCATTTTTAACATCATCTCGTTAGCTTTGTAATGTTTTTAATATTATTTCATTCTTCATTTGCCTACCTGTCCATAGCACAAGCAATTTAGTCTCCATCGTATATTTCAGTATCAGCTAAACCATTTTTTTTACAACAACTACTTTTATAAAATAAGTAATAAGATATATTTTACTTCCTACTTCCTCCTATTACTTTATCAGAAAATTACGAAGATACGTTTGTAAAATGGTTTTAACCAATTTTCAACCAATTCAACATATACATTTTTTTAAAGAGTAATTTTCAACCGTGACTAATGCTCAAATCATCAATTTATCTCTCAACACCCACGATTTTTCTTTCTTCTTTTTTTTTATCAATTACGTACACTGCAACATGACATTTATGTTTCTGTAATGTACATTTTGAATTTTTTTTCTCTTCCAATGTACATACGAATAATCTCGAGAGGCAGAGTTCACAGTAAGATCTGCGTAATGCCTCCGTAAAAAGATTTTGCTTATCAAGCAAACAATTGAATGCAATGAATTTTGAATACGACGTAGCGTGTATCTTTAAGGAAACGTTCAAGTTTTCGGACATAGATTAGTGCAATATAATTTATAATTTATATCGCAAGAGATATCACATAATACTTTCGTCGTACTGAAGTAATTGTGTATTTCCCCGTTTTGCTTACAACGACTCCTTCGAGCGACGAGTGTTTTTGTACAAACGAAATTAAAGCATAATTATAGAAACTGTTTATAATAAGATTACAACTTAGTTTATGGTAAAAATGAGAGGTACATTAATTATATAATACTTTCGTTTTCTTCTTCTAATACAAACGAGAAACCGTGGTTTTTCGCTGGACATCCTAAACTCTGACGACTTATTTATTGACTAGAAAAGTTATGTAAATTTCAGAAAGTGTATATAAAATAAGTACGCAATTGTCCTTCAGTTTTTCCCACAAACTAAGTGACGCGGTAAAAAAAAGAACAGATACTATATATATATATACATATATATATATATTAGTGATATGACGTATGATAGTGACAGAATGATCAAGGAACAGGTTTAAATAAAAATCAAGAGTTAAACCGTATACACACAAATATTATTAAATGCTGGATATTATATAGGTAATATACTAAAGAGCACTCGCTTGTACCGTTGCAATTCTCGACTTGCATGTGTACAGCTATGTACATTTTTATATATAATAAAACCTGACCATTTTCACATGGTCGCGTTTGAAAAGTAAAGTTATTGATAACAAATCCGCACATAGTGTTCTTTTCTTGTGTCACTCTCATTAAGATATGTCTCAAGTTCAAGAGCAACACCTCTCTATTTTATACCTGAGTATTCCTACCTGCCACAAATTAATTTACACTCTGGTAGAAATTATACGATATAATTCTTATTCGTTAAACTTCAATGCATTCTCTCTTGTTTAATCATTTGCGTATATATTTATATATTTCAGATTGTGTTATTGTCTTGAGCTTACACGCTAGTTTGTCCTATCGTCACATTGTCCAAGTTCCTCTTTATGCTTTCCAAATCTTTCATATCCGACACCGCGCTTTCGCACTTGTAAACTACCAAAGAGTGATAGAAGTGAACAGCGAAGGCGACGAACACTATGAGCACGGGAATGACTATCACGGTGCTGGCAGTGGCGGCGGTAAAGGAGTAGTCCCAGAACTTGACCCAGCAGAGAATGGCTACCTCTACTAGAAAGAGAAACAGCCCGAGTATCGTGGAAAACACCCAGGCTAATTCGATGAAACCGCGCATCCTCTCATGGGGCGACTCTGTTATGAGGCGCGAGACCTGGAGCTTACTTATGGCCTCGATGTTGGGTAAGAGATACGTGCTGATCATCAACGCGAAGATGTGCACCGACACCAAGAAGGTGGTGCAAACGGCGAACATTACAAACAGCCATTCTGGCACCGCAGTCGGCTCATTTATTTGCAGCTCCACCATCGCCACCTGAAAATAAAAAAGTGAAATGCAGTTCACTAAAATCCTCGGCTACGCTAGAGGATATCTACGTTAGGTGGATGATCGAGCGAGAAGTGAAGCGGATTAAAGAAAGTGATATCTGCCTTATATAACCGCACAGATGTGCATGAAGATTACATAGAATTGTCGTCGACGTCAATTTAACCATTTTCAGGAAACGTTGTGTAATCACGTACAGCCCGCCGTAAGGTGGAGATTTCCAAGAAAACAGTCCATTTGAATGACTTTCAAAATATCATAACCGATTGGAAATATTTATTGCTTGTCACATAAACAGGAAAACTTACTTAACCGCCATTAATTGTACCAAGTCTTTTGCACGAACGTTTAACATATTTAATTTTTAATTCGATATTCAATATTCAATATTCAAATTAAAAGAGGCTGGAAATCTCCAGAAATCTTCACGGCTGTAGACAATGTTGTTCTGTACTTGAAAAGTCGAGCGACGTAATGTATGTAGTTAAAAAATAGATATATAGTTTGATAAGTAATTAATTAACATTCGTGTTTCTTTAAATATTATATTTACAACAAACTTTTTATTTTATTTCTCTTTCTTATTGTTAGGTGTATATTTTGTATATTTTTCAATTCATTTTTTAAATCGCATTAAGTATATTAATTTTAATAATTTTAATAATTTGGTACATGCGTAATATTCGTTGTTTTAGAAATCCTACACAGACATTTACATCATAAAAATACAGCGATCGCACACAAGAATAGATTAAAGAAATTTTCTTATGCATAATTACAAATTTTCCCAAATTTATATTTATTTTTTATGTTTTCTGCCAGTTTTAATGCTTAAAAAGTATATATTTAACGTATTTTGATAATATTCATGAAATTGACAAAGTTATAAATATCTAATTCGATAATCAAGTGATTCGAAAGGATCGATGAGACGAAGAAGGTCAGAATCGAAAGAGGAGGCAAAAAAATTGGAAAAATATTCGAGGAGGATATAAAAAAGGATATCTGCATAGCCTTGGAATGACTGATGAAGCGTAAGTATGAAAAAACTGATTATAATATTAAAACTACACACAGAAATTGTCTACAATATCTCAGAAACGGATTATTCGACTTCGAACTTTACCAAAATGTAGAACGTACTTCTTTTATCTCCCTATCGAATTACGTTCAACTTAGTTCCTCAAAATTTACTTTTTCATAATAGCAGGCAGAAGAGCAAGTTTTTTCAAAGTGCCATTTTATTATTTTTACGGTTGTGACAATTATATCGGTACGGATGGGTAGACACGCTCGTGGAAAACAAGAGGCACGTTGCTCTGACATTTCCTACTTCAAATAACCGACGAGTAATCACGAGCATCATCAATCAAACGTTTGCATCTCACCGTATCATTGCATCTTCAACATTATTAATAATAAGATGTAATAATAATTCACTTTCTATGCTGATCAAAGAGTTCTGAAATATTCGCAGACACAATGAACACAGAGTAAGTCGTTAGCCATAAAGATTTTTTAATTTGAAAAAATTTGCCGAAATTGTGCTTGTTTCGTGCTAGAAGGAGAGAAAACCACCCACGCGTCTCAATGGCACGCACAATCGCTTTGATACTGATATTTAATGTGAATGCAATTATTGTTCCGCTCACCATTGCGAATCCACTAAGAAGCTCGGATGTGGTTGCAGTTGCTTTCAGCTTTGCCCTGCTCATGTGAAGCCTCCTCCACGAGAGACTCTCGGGCCCGTCGTGGTCTTCGGACTCGGCTTGCGAGAACGATGTCTGCGGCGGCAGCGGCGGTTGCGGCACCTGCGAGCCCGTGCACGTACAGCAACACGTGTACGGTGCACTGTTGCCTAAAATCTGGCTGTTGGTATACGGACTAGGATACGAAAGATTGCCGATCGGTCTCATGTCCAAGGACACGTATCGATTGTTGTTGTGCCTGGTTCTAGACGACAAGACCAGCTCGCTCTGAACGGGGTACAGCGTGCTCCTGGAGCTGTGCGTGGAGAAGCTCGACTCGCTCATCGGGGTCTGCTTCGTCGACAGATACGCCAAGGACATCGGCCTGGACCTCTGCCCGCCGCAAGGATACCTCCACGCCGATTGCGGGAGATCGCTCTGCGTCGACTTGTTGAGCTTACCGCCTCTCACGTCCTCCCCTGTATCGCTGTTCGTGGCGCTCATGTTTAATCTCGCGTGATCCGCGACACTCGGTGCTCTCTCGTCCTGAGCGCAGTCGAGGAAGGCGCTCATCTCTCGGACGACCCTTCTCTCCCCCGTTCGAACCGGCGGTTCGGGTTTCGTGCAACGGGAAATCCTACGGCTATCTCTTGGAGCGTTTACGCATTCGGGACATCGTTCATCACTTTCAACGAGACGTCGAGCGATTCGAACGGATACTCGGAGGCACGCAGGTGTGTCAAGGTGTATCACATCGCAGGCAGTTCACTCCTGCTGCTCGCACAGAGTCCCTCATACGGTCGCATAATCGTTTGGATTACAAGTTAATCGTCTCGACATCGCCGACAGCGGCGATTCATCGCACAGTCAGGAATGTTGTGTATTGGACCATGTCGCTGTATCGCCGGCCACGAGCGACGCGTTCTGTTGTTATCTCTCTGGACGGTGTACAAGGCGTCGGGGAGACACGCGGCGGCGGATGCATGTGTGTGGGCACCGCACGGAGGACGCGGAGCGGCCGCGAGACTGTGCACCGGAGCTCCGACCGAAGACTGAAGGATCGCCTGGCCAAAGTACGGACATGACGTACCTGTCTGAATCATAACAATAGTATTAATTACCTTCGAGCCATATCTGCGACATAATAACCGGCCGTGTGGCCTCCCGCGCGTATCCGTGCGCGATTGCGTGGCGGGGCGCGATTCACCTCTCACGTGCTCGCCAAGAGACACCAATGCTGCGGCCAATGACGTTTGTTCCGCCTGTCTTTCGGAACGAGGCGATAAGGCGATCGCGGCGAAACGAGTCCGCCGAATGACGTCCGCGAGACGACGAGTCGCTCATCCTCGGAGGATAAATCGGAGGATCAATGTCGACTTTTCTTCGGCAATGCCCGCGACACTGGGATTGCAGATCATCACCGTCACGCTGTGGCCATTATTATGAGAAAATCGGCCCTCGCAAAAGCGCACGGCGCGGAATAAACGGCGGTATTATTTATGGAGGAACCTGCATTCTGACAGGCGGAATTAATCACCTGTATGCCACGTTGCCTCGTATGTGTGTTTACTACGTAATCACTGGAATATGCGGAGACCTGGTATAACACACTCGCTGGACTACGTCAGTTTAGCAGTCGTTTTATCTTCTTTGTTTTTCTGTTTCAGGAGGGAATTACCGTGCTTCAGTAAGTAAAAAACCCACGATTACCATTCCCAAAGATACTTTTGTATTCAAGCGGCGTCGATTCCGTTTGCCTCCTTTCATCTGACGCAAGGATACTCCGACGGCCCGTCGTGCGCTTCCACGTTGTAGTACGTGCGACGTGCGGAGAGAGGTTGAAATATTATGATTAATTGAAACATACAATGTTTTTTTCTCACGATTCCTCTTACCAGATATCCTCTGCGAATGTAGATTCCGCGATTGTAATATTAATGACTAATTCATCGAGGAATCTGGAGTCAGTCATTAAAATCTTCCCAGCAATAATCTCGGAAAAGGTCGTCACTTATCATATGTTCAATGTGAAATATTTTTCCAGTGAAAATAAAATTCGGCGAGGAAGTTGATTTAAGTTAATCGTGGAGAATGTGATTTTATTATCCTTTCGAAACGTACTTCCGTACGTTTGCTCTTCCGGCTCTTCCGGCAGTGAAAAGTCTGCCGATCTTGCTCAGCAGCTTGTAATTTGACTGCCTACACGCGGCGTTTTATCTCGAAATATTATCGGTTTGAAGCGACAAAACTATTAAACGATTTAATGATTTGGAAAGATAATTTTCATTCCAATAATTTTTTCAGCCCAATTACAATAAATTACCATCCATGAAAAATCAGATAAGTAACCGGCAGCGTCGATGATATAATGCGTACCTGCGGAAGTACCCGTATATAACATGCTTCTTGGTAAGACCAATATACGAGGATCGTCACAGATAACGAGCAGCGAGACAATGTAATACCGCGATGCGATAGTATTTTATGATGCGGATAGTTTTGTACGACGCGCCGGCATTCCTCAAAGTTAATGTATCCCGCGAGGAGAAAGGTTTCCCCGATTCTCTGCCTTTCACGCATCGACCTTTTGCGATAAAACTGGTTTTAGTATAGCGATTAACGAAAATGCAATCTGTCTACATGCGCTTTTAGACCGCAGCGACGTCTTAATTAAATTTCCGTAAGTGGCGTGTATTTACGTTTTTGTTTTCTTAATTAAGTTACTCCAAAATGTAGAACGATCGGTGTTGTTAAAGTGATTTACAAATATTTGCCTCCTTACGTTGGAACTTTCAGCAAGTCTTGTAATCCGTGCATACGCGAAGACTTTGGATAGATTGGCAATAAAAATAAAAATTATTAGTGCAACCGGAAAGCAGAACACAACAAGTTACGCAATCCGTGTGTCTTCGTGTGTATAAAAGTTACGTGGCTATTTGCGTGACAAAAATGCTGACAAAATCCTGTAACAAACGCGTGACGGGATCATAGGTACAGCACGAGAGCGGCAGAATTGATTCTGTTATGCCAAAGTGTTTCGCACGTGCTTGCACAGAATACTATTACATAAATAAAATATATACTTTCGCGAAAGAAACGTTTAATTCTGTGATAGGCGGTTCTTGTATAATGAGGATTAATTTGATAAACTAGCGATTATTGACCAAGATATGCATATAATATATTACTAATGATTTTAGAACTATTCCAAATGTTGTGTGAGTAAAATTAAAAATGTTACTCTTAACATATAATATAATTAAGAGGTACATAGAAAAATATCTGCAGTTTAAAATCATATGCTGCAAAGTTTTATCTTTTATATAACGCCATGTAAACTATAAATGCTCTATGATTTTATTTTTTACGTAACATTCGAATACTATTCATATTACCTTTATTGTTATCGCTGTAGATTCGTTGTATCTTTGTTGCTGTTTGATATAAAGTAAAAAAAAAAGACAAATGAAAGCCGTATCATCATTAGATCGGAGATACGATCTATGCCATGTGCGTACAATAAAGCTGAAGTGTTTGTCTACTGTCGCAACTAATAATTACACGTACATCTTTTTTCATTATTAAAAGATACGCATTGAAAGCATGAGATATCTGCCATGAGTTAACTTTTTTTTTCTGTCTTCAGTATCGATCCGCATTAGAGGAAAGTGCACAATTTACATCCATTTCTACCAATAGAAATTGTCTAGTCACGATTTAATCAATTCTTTCTAATTCTAAAAATTATCGATCCGGATTAAGAGGAAAATTTCGTATACGAACCGGGCAATAAAAACTGCACAATTTACGTCCATTTCTACCAATAGAAATTGACTTCAATCACGATTTAATTTAGTTTTTTTATTCTAAACATTATCAGAGTGATTTGAATCAAACTTGGATTACACATATTGTATATATAATGTTATTTACTTGTACATATTATTTGTACCTGCACATATAAGTAACGAGAAAATAAATTACATGTTAGAAACTCTGTTCTTATTTTTAAAAAACGTTTATATGGCAATCTAGCATGAAAAGCAAATCATTTGAGTCTGAAAATTAAAGAAATCTTTCAAGAGCCGAGGTTTTTATTGTTCAGTTTCGAAAAATTTTTTTCAAAATAGGAAGAGAGAGAGAGAGAGATGGGAACAGGTGATGGCGAGAATCCCCGCGCTGTTGTTTGTATCGCTCTATCTCGCTTTCTCCCTTGCGCTTTGATACTTCTTCGTTCACTGTCCCCACTACGCGACACTTTCCACGTGATCACGCATGCGCGGAGCGACGACTCCACGCGGTGCGCGTGAATCGGGGCCGATCCTGCGCACGCGTGGTCACACGGTTGTGCATGTGTGCGCGAAGTGGCGCAGAGTTAAGAATAGGACAGAACGGCGAGGGGGAGGGGGGGGGAGCGCTCAGTATACACACAGGCACGACTGAATTGGAAACTGGACTCGGCCGTATAAACATTGCGGTACGGCGGTGAGGTTCGGGCGGAGGAGAAGGAGAGTTTGTCAAGTTTTGCGAATTTTCCGAGGAGCCCGAGGCGCCCGCGATTCGCAGGTCGCGCGACGAGAAACGGTCGTCTCAAAGCGGTACAGCACGCTCCGCGCGAGGGGGAGGGGGGGGGGACACTCGCAATCAGGGTGAAAACGATTGAGAGACGCGACGCCCGTCCGCGATCATCTGAGACGTTGGCGTCTGACAGGTTAGCGTCAAGAGGATTCGCAGTGTAGATTCGTCCGTGCGGTGTGTATTTACCTTCCGAGTTCTATAAACAGGAAGCGGACGCTAACGTGACGGTTTCTGCAGGTAACCGAGCGATACCCTGGAGCCACGAGACCCTGTCGTAGACGCACAGCCCGGTACATCCCAAATGACAGTGAGTGAAATGTGCGCGACGGACGAAACGATTGTTGACTCTCGGCCGTGCGGTGTCTGATTTTCGCGAATTTCGTACAACAAGCTCGCGACGACGCTCGGATCCGCGCGTCAATTGCCAATCGGTCTTGAACGTATCCCGTCTTGTGAAATAATGTGACTCCAATTCTTTTTGGCATGCTAGAGAAGATGATGCTATTTTTGGCTTTTGTCGTGGCTGATTTTAGCGAGCGCGCCGATTTTGTTTTAATTAAATTGAATTGCAAAGGCTAATGTATATGAGAATGTTTCTATGCGAGAACGTACGCATTTTTATCGATAAGCCATCTACGTTCCGCCAAAAATGTGATATTAACATTGATTATTTTGTAAGTCGAGATGTTTCCATTGTGTTTTTATCATTAAACAGCTTCACGTTGAGCGAGCTTTAGCGTGCATCGGTGCGGAGCGGCGCAAGTGACTGATACTAAATATTGGTGTCATAAAGAAAAAAGTCTATATATTACTTGCAATATCTTATTTACACGCTTGTCGTTTCGTAGAATACCATGGGCGGAGCGCATCTGTGTACGCCGCCGTCCATCATTCAGCAGATGATGAACCAACAGAATCCACAGCAGCAACCGATTGGATTTTATATGCACACGCCGCAAGTACCGCCGATTACCTTTCCATGGAGCGTACCAGCGTTGCAGCAGGAATTGGTTAGATTCACCGGCGAGACCAGTTCCGGACCGATCGTTCATCAGAAGAGGAAATTGGAAGCGGCGGACGTTGTAGATATGTGAGTATCGCGCAACTCACGCGTGTCTACCGATTAATTGCGCAGCGAAATCTTGACGACGCGCGCTGTTTCTCCAAACAGGCATCAGACGAAGCAGTTTATAACCGAAGAGAAAATAGCTGCACACTTCAAAGATCTGCACATCAGTTCCAATTACGAATCCGAGAACCAGACGCCATCGACTTCCACTGTTCACGCGTCATCTTCCCGTCGTAGTCAGTTAGACATGGACGTCGATGTAACGAACACAATAAACGCCGAACAAACGAGCGAACTACATCCAAGATTGGTCCTCTCAGAGGAACTCAAGCGAATGCAAGAGGAACCTATTCTGCCATCAACCCTTATATCTAAATTGTAAATATAAATTAGTTACGTAATCTGTTAAGACCGGACTGAGATTGAGATTACATTGAAATTTGACCACTAATCTCAAGTTTAGTGACTTTTACTCTAATTGGGCAAATTTAATCTAATTTTAATATCAATCCGTAGTCTGATATGAGCTTTGAAAGTATGATACTATACATTTGAGAGAGAGAGAGAGAGAGAGAACTAAACAAACTATATAAATGTATTCGTCTTAGGAGTTTATTTTTTGTCTCTTTCAGAGAGAGGCCTTCTATGGCTCTGGTCCTGTGGGAACCACCAAATAGGCATCTTCGTATCTTGCCAACGAGAGATACTCCAACGCCAATCCCAAACACGTCTGATGACAATAACAATAATAACAATAATAATAACAATGACACTATTCCCGATCTAAATAACATATTGTCCAATGCCACATCAGCGTTTGAGCCAATGGAATTATGAGAATCTTTGGTTAGTGCAGCTTACTTCCTCTTCATATACACTAAAAACAAAAAGAGATATAAATATAATACTTTGAATTGGAAAACAGTTCCAATACTCTGAAAGGATGTAAAGTAGATTAGGATAAGAAATAATATGTTCTGCGGTTTCTTCTATTATATATATAATAATCGTTTGTGTGATGCTGCATTTGTATCAGTTTGAAATCTCTGTTATGTTATTTCCATTCAACATGCATGGACTTTATGTCATTTCATGGTACTTTATTATAATTTTGCTATGTGAGTATGGTATGGCTTTTCCTTTATTGCATGTAGTCCTTATTGTGCATTATGTCGTTATAATTTCTTATTTATATCATTTAGTGTGTAATAAATTTATAAGAGAAATTATTGTTATGAAAAGATACGTAACTACTATATTTAGTGAAATAATATGTTGAAATGCACATATATATATATATATATATATATATATATATATATATATATATATGCATTTCAACACATATATAGTGTCCAAAAAATATTGAATATTTTTAACAATACATTGGCCAATTTATTTACAAAAATGTGTGGCAAGATTATCAGACATTTATTGCAATTTTTAATTTTCTATGTACATGTTTTCATAATTAAATTTTATATATAATACAATTAGAAATTCCATTATATAAGTTTCAGTTGAAATGAAATGACGAATACTGCTTTGTTAACCATCTAATTTCCCAAGTTTAATTCGCAACTAAGTTCTTTTCTCAATCGCTTCTAATTTATGGATGATTGATACCTAGGCATTATTGTTAAAGAAAGATTAACTTCATTGGATCATCGAAGGATCAAAGAATAGGTAGCGGATTTGAGATATTTTGTATATTTACCATTTTCTATACTTGTTTATAATAAAATGATATTATAAGAGAGTTATAATGAAATTAATCTCGTCTATTTTAAATTGATACCGAGTATTTTCTTTATTTAAAAGATTTCTCATTTTCATTTTTGTTAATGATACCAGTACAAAATAAACATGTCTTTTTGTATTTTGTCTTCCTTGGTAATGAATGTTAGTAGTGGAAGAACAACAAAAGAGCCATAAGTTAAAGAAAAGTCAGCGACTCTGAACAGAGATTTGTAAAATAGAGGAAATTAAATATACAAATTTATATCTCTAGCAACTTTCTCAGTTTATATTTTGCACGTAATATTGAGTGAGCGAAAGATAACTTACAAAGCGAGGATAATAAATGATAACATGTAATGAGCGTTTATTAGGAATGATTGGGTATATATTGATATGTATTAGTTTTTGCATTAAAGTACGATTATGACGATAATAAAACCTGCAACCAGAATTTTAATACCTTTACCAATTTTAGAACACGCAAATTTATATGAATTTATTATTTATTTTATCTCTTATTAGTTATTTTTTCTAAATTCCACGTATTATTTTTTGAGAATTACCGTTCCCTTTTCAGGAAAGATATGTTAGCCATTTATTTTAAGATCAGTTTTTGCCAACGGTAATGAAATACCGTTCTATAATATTAGGTTCTTTTTTTCTACAATTTGACCTATAATTAAGTAGTTGCATTTGATAATAACAATTATTTTCGGTGGATTTAAAAAAGATCAGTAAAAATATTGGAAAAAATATTTAACACATTCCACCTCTTGTATTCCTCGAGAGAAGCTAGACAAAATTAAAAACTAGAAATTTCAAGAAAGATCATTAAATTAAAGAAACAATAACTGTACACACATAAGCAAACTTTATATCAATTTTCTATTTATTTAATTTTAATTTAATTTTTTGCTGACTTTGTATCAATGTGATTTTACCCTGCAAATGAAAAACCGGTGTCACCTATAGATTTTTGTCTCTTAAATATATCCGTACTAGGATAGACGTCTCCTTCGCCACTGGCGAAAAAGTCATCAGAAGCCGAGAGTAACTAGCAGCCTGGGAATCGGGATAAGGCTGTCGCCGGACTTCTGATGAGTCAACCCTTGCTAAAAGGTCTATCGGACTCTCGACTGTGACCGAAAGAAGACTGAGAATAAGTATCGGTCTCCTCACGGGCCATAAGGCTCTCAGAGCTTACTTATTCGTCCTCGGACTGGCGGAGCAGAAAAAAATGTCGGCTATGTGGAGAGGAAAAAAAGGACAGTATACATACAGTGTCCTGCGCTAGACTGTTAAAAAACTCAAGTCCCGGACCGTCCATTTCTAGAGCCCAGGAACCTGGGCGCAATGTAAGGATGGGCAGCCTCTGCAGTCTGATAGAAAATACCGGACTGAGACTAATAAGCATACCTTAATACCCAGCGGATAGTTACAAAGGAACTTTTAGATCTAGGTGACAGAAGAAGCTATATTAGTTTCACCCGTTTACTTTTATTGCCACCATTATTACCACTACTACTACTTTAATTACACTTTCGTTGTACATAACTTCAATCAAGTTTTGCATTTTAATAATGTTATTAATTTTCTACAGAGGGAAGAGAAGAGAAGGAGTGAATCCAACCTAAGGTACTTGCAGATTCGATTGTTTGAATCACAAACATTTTTACAGAACAATTTAAATAGTTTCAAATTTAAATAGTGGAGATAATTCGGTGAATTAATTATTCAGATATTCAAATATCCACATCGGCAAGTCTAGATCGTATGTATGTACTCAGTCCTAGTCCAACTTCGACAAAAATATACACATTCATACATATATTGTTTTTAAGTTAAATATATTATAGGCCTTTAATCCATAATTCAGGCTGTACGTTCCTCGTCCTCGTACTCGAACGGTCGATCTTCTGATAAAAGTTTTCTGAATTCTTTATAATCCTGTAACAATTCTCCGTTGATTGCCCTTATGACCATGTTGCTGTTCAACATTGTGACATGGTTGCCTTCAACGTAATGCACTTCCACCCTGTCTCGTGTGACCTAAAATGTTTTTCGCGCTGTGTTAGGCATCGATTATGAGAAATTAAACGCTTATAAAAAGTACATGAAAGTGTAATACCTTGTGTAGGCCATAATCTTCGTCGATCGTATCGACAAATTTTAATGTGGGTTTCAAAAGTGTTATAGGCGTTCGTAGTCGTTCCAAGGACGAAAAGTCGTATTTTCGGAGAGCGAGAATGTTCATATAAATAGCTGTACACAATGTTTTCTTATCTGCGACGGAAAGTACCATTTCGTTGTCAGGAACATGTGAAACGAAACTATTTAATTTCTCCTCCCAGGTCGTACATTTCTCGAGATCCAAAAGCAGCTAAGAAATAAACGGGATATTAGCAAGAAGACCGAAAAGTATGTTAGCAGCCAACAAGATCTACCTTTTCGCTTAAAGCTGATTGCATAGTATCCATGATAGCAAGCAAGATATTATTTTGAAGTTCTCCCTCAGTAGCGGATGGAAGGAATTGCTCTATTACTGTTTTCAGGATCTCAGGAGCACCATCAATCAGTACTAATCGACCGCTCAAACCTCGTTTTTCCAGTCGTTTCACTAACTCGATGGCAATTAACGAGCCGAACGAATATCCGACTATAGCGAAACCTCTTTGCTCTTCTGCCTTTGGTAAGATGTACTGGAAATTCCAATGAAATGTCAGTTGGCATGGACGAACATTTTTCGACTCAGCGAAAGCATTCATTAAAAAAAGAAATATATCGAATGAATGTCTTATTTTATTCATCATTTACGCTCTTCCGTGTATACGTACTGGTAAAAGAAAATCGGCGTATTCCGGTATAGACATATGGCTACGTCCATTATTTGTTATTCCATATTGCAAGACCGCAGCGATAGGTCTGATCTTCGACGCCAGTGGATTAAATAATTGTCCACAACCTTGTATACCCGGCAAAAGGAATACTTTGATCTTGCGCGGATCCATTCTAGTTTGTAATTCCATACAGGTCTCGGTAGACAACTTCTCGCTCACAAGTCGAACTATCAGTTGAATACCAGATATTGCGGCTGTTTGTTCAGTGATCTGTTGAGCCTGTGCTTGCTCTCGCTCCAATTCCTCATCGCACATCTCTGACAGTTTGGCAAAGCTCAGATTGTGGATGTCCCGCGCTGTGAGCAAGACATCGAACTCACGTTCCACTGTTTGTTTAATTTGCACAGACTTAATCGAATCTATGCCGAGTTCGGCCAACGATGTGTTCGGAGCCACAGATTTGAGATCTTTTATACCTGCAAAAATATCAAGAAACATATTTAGACTCGGTATCTTATCAATAGTAACGTATATTTTTTAATAACGACACGGTATAGAAGCAATTTTATTTGTGAAATTCAAATCAAGACCTACAAACATCTGATGAGAATAGTATAAATAAACAAAAAGATATATTTTTTCTCCAGGAATATTGATTCTATAGAGAATATACTTAAATGGTTTATAATTTGAAAACATAGAATTAACATCTTCATTGTGTAATACATGTAATTTATAGATTCCTTTTGATTTTGTTCTAGGAGACTATTCTAAAATGACAACAATCTTACCCATTATATCCGCCACGGTCTCCACAATGTTGACAGTTCCATGAACGCACTTCTCCGCTACCATCATGCTAGATACCACCGGACGATTCTGCAACAAGAAATTGTCGAGCTTCTCAAGACAGGAGGATACTCTTTGCTGTAAAGTACCGCCAATAAGCTCCTTGTTGTTGTCCTGCCACTCGGCGACAAGGCCAACTTCGCCTATCGAGCCCCACTGGATAGCCAGCCCCGGTAGACCGTTCGCCGCTCTGCGCTCGCAAATTCTCTCCATCACGGAGTTGGCCATACCGTAATTTGTCTGCCCAGCATTCCCTCTGCCACAAGAGACCGAGGAGAAAACTACAAACTGTTGCAGCTGCGGGCACAAACTTCTGGACAACTTGTCCAGCATCTTCGTGGCGTAAGCCTTCGCCCTGAAACACTCCTCGAACGACTTCGGCGTTTGGTTCTTGCAGACGCTGTCCTTCAGTACCACGGCGAGATTGAAAATCGCGTCCACCGGGCCCTGCTTTTCCGCGGAGTTCAGTATAAATTCGCAATCTTTGTGACTTGAAGCGTCTGCCCCCGTGACGATAAGCACATTCACGCCGTAAGATTTCCATTGCTCGACCTTCAGACGTTGATAACCGTTCTTTATTCCTGTTCTTGACGTCAATACCAAGTTTTTGGCGCCTCGGGATATCAGCCAGCCGGCCAATTCCAACCCGAAACCACCTAGTCCGCCCAGGATGAGGTAAGTTTTATTACTGTCGCAGTAATATCGAGGCTCAGCGAGAATAGGCTTCTTTTCAAGGACCTTCTTCTCGTCGCAAACTTTTACAAGTATCTATAAGACATGTAATATAGCCTTGTTAACTTTCTTTTAGCTTCTCGCAGACTTGGCTTTATTTTAATAAGTTTAATATTCTCTCCAAAGCGCTTAGGAGAATCGTTAGGTAACTATAATATTGTAATAGAACAGTTGATAGCAGTTGACCGTATATAATTCGTATTTCTAGCAAACAATGTTAATGAATAACTTTATGCAGCTTATTAATAGATTTGAGAAGAACAATTGATTACAATCAAACTGCCATCAACCACAGTTCTTTTTACCTTGCCTATGTGCTTTCCGGCTGCCATATATTTGAAGGCTGTTTCCAATTCGTCCTTTTCAAAGACTTTTCTAACAAGCGGCTTGATAACTCCATTTTTTAGGCCTTTGTTTACCATATCATGCAGCTCTCTCGTTTCTTCCTCCGCTGTAGAGACGAACAAGTTGTCAAACGAAATTCCGTGGAAACTAACTTCCTTCAAGAAGATCATCATTCCCAAGGGATTATTTGCAGCGAGATCAAACTTGCCGATCTCCAGGAAACGACCACCCTGTGCCAGACAGCGAACCGACGCTTGGAGCTTCTCCTTGGTCAACGAGTTTAAAACGATGTCCACCCCGTTACCGTTCGTTTGCTGAAGTATTATCTGTTCGAAGCTAGTGTCGCGCGAACTGCTAATATGATTATCTGGAATCGACGGGAATAGCTCGCGGATGAACTTGCGTTTTTCTGGCGTTCCGACGGTGGTGAACACTTCGCAGCCTTCGTGAAGAGCTAGATTTATTGCCGCCTGGCCGACGCTACTAGTGCCAGAATGAATGAGCACTTTGTCGCCTTCCTTCATATCAGCACGATGATACAGAGCCATGTAGCATGTCGCATACACGCATGGTACGGTGGCCGCGTCTTCCAGTGACCAATTGTCAGGCACGTACCAGCAGAATCTTCTATCAGCTTCAATGACATTCGTTATAGCTCTGAAAAGTAGTAAATATTGATCGTACAAATCTCAACTTCTATTTTAGAATACAAAATATCGTAGAGATGATAGTATATAATGATAATTAATCAATAAGCGGTCACTAATGTGAACATTAATAATTAAAGCTCATACACAGTATGAAAAATCGAAAATTTGCAAAAGCTCTCGCGTACATCTACGATAATCTAATCGCAAATATGTTAATAAACTTTGGAAAATAACGGAACTTGATAGTCTTATATTATTACAACACATTGCGTGATACATTTCTTCTTTTAAATAGTGTAATGAAACAATTTTTCAATGTATGATTTCGTGTCAAAGTATACGAAGTATACATTTTTAATAAGAACATTACTTTCCACGACAGCTGAGTCCCATCACACGACGACCAGTGGTATCGATACCAGCATACTCCAGGCCGATGATGCAATCGTCGAATCGGCTAGGCACGAATGAGGTATTATTCTTAGCGAGTTTGCCTGTGGACAACATCATATCCCTAAAGTTGAGAGACGAGTACGCTACATGGACTAGGTCCTTTTGATTGCTGTCAGGACGTATAGGGCCCTCGATCCAACGAAGCGAGCTTAAGTCGCCAATTGTCTAGTTTTCATAAATATATTAAAAATAGAATAATTATATTATACATTATATTATACAATATATATGATATATTATACTGCGCATATGTATAACAGTAATGACAATACAAATGTATGTGCGTACGCACGTTTATGCTTCAGAATTACAACATGTTTTCTTATTACAACGTACCATTTGATTGGCATAGGCGTGACAAACAAGCTTCGGCTGTGGACCCGGAAGCGGCTGATACCTGTAGGAACCCCATTCCTTCCCCGGTCTCAATACATTAATCGGCAAATCAAGCTGAAGCTGTTCCCAGTATAATATGTTTTGTAAAGAAAATTTAGGGGCTTTGGTATCTTGTATCAATACGCTTCTGATAATTTCTCCGCCTGGTTCTTTTCTTAAGCAGTTAACGAAGCCTAGCAAACCACTTTCCAATTCTCCCTCACCGATGAGTATTACCCTCATGTCGACCGCCTCACTCTTCGCATTCATGAGCGAATTCAGCTTTTCGAGCCAGGTAAACTGGTCGTTTTTAACATGGATGATTTCCGTTTTTCTGGCCAACTGTTTCTTCTTCTTTAAAAGTACAATAGTCTCTTCGCCAATACTCTTCTCTAGAATCACGTTTAAGTCGTGCTTTGAAGATGACGAAAGATTCTCGAACTTGGACAGTCTTTCTCGTGTCAATATAAAACCGCCGTTTTTCAGTTTCGACAGAATATTTTCCAATTGTTGTGTCTTATTCCTCGATAGCAGCCCGATACCGACAGCAAGCAGAATATTCTCTTCTTTGGGCACTTTACTCATATCTATGGGGATCACATTAGAGGGTAACGAATTATTGTCAAAACGATTAGAAGGTGCTGACAGATACACCTTCGGCTGAATCAAGGGCAAATCATCCAGAATCTCAGTAAGCACAGGTGACGCTAATTTATCCACTGTTACATTGTCGGAGTCGTCAATCAACTCGATGGTCTTTACATGAATACTTTGATGACATTCGATTGCGATATGCGTGGACAATCTGATCGCCTCTTTTAGGGACACTTGCGCTCTGTCACGATGAGCCACGAATTTGTATTCTTCGAGGACTGGAATTTTGGCTGGTGGTCGGCGAGGTATAGCCGTAGCTTTGACACCACGGATTTCGACTCCCCCTGACATTATGACTTCCCATTCTTTGTACACATGCACGGGGAATTCTGTAACAAAAATTGCAGTCATATTATCATTATTATTGTTGTATTTATATATTGTATGTGTAATTATAGTAATCATATCAGACTTATTAGTGTAAGAATTATGATAAGAGTAATGAAGAACTATTCATAATTTTCATTACATGATGCGTAATATATTTCTCATTAAAATTTGATATTGATTATATCATATATGACTTCTTTCTTAAACATTTATATACTTGTATAGAGTGAACTTGAAAGTTCAGCTTTATTGAAAATTGAATTTAACAAGATATCTCTAATTAAGTTTCTTTCTTTAAGAAGTTGAGTTCTTTAAGATTTATTCTGGTCTATACGAGTAGATAAACAGAATATAATTACATTGATAACGATTTAAAATCCATAGTTATCGCACGTATGTTACGTTTGAATTAAGAAATGTAGTTAATCTTCTTTCGCAAGCAAACCTCGTGAGATACACGAGAAACCAAATGTATGAACTTACGTTTGTCTTCTGAATTTAGATTTTGGCCTTCCTGTTGGTGAAGCTTAGTGTCAATCACGATCTTTTGTATTTTTGTAGGTACATATAAACTTTTCGTGTCCATTCCAAGCATCATTATCTGCAGCATGTTGTCGATGAATGTCACCCAATTACCTGCCCAAGTAATGTGTCCCTTCTTTCCTGATATGGATGCGCTTTTTAAGGAACAGAAGCTGCCTGAATATTGATAACCCCGTAATCGTAGCTCTTTATAAATGTCCTTGGTATTCATCACCTCTTCCTCGTCATCATCTTCTGGCAAAAGTGAAGCAGGTACCTTCTCTTGTGTCGGGTTCTTCACGACTCGAATGAATCCAGTTACAACCGCAGAATTACCTTCCGTTATTTCGAATCTTCCAGTGCCTGTAGAAATAAGTATTGCGATTAATTAAGGTTCATACTTACTCGATTGCCAAGTCTTTGTTGACAATGGTGACTTAATTCACAACGGTGAAAATAAGAAATGAATTTTATATCGACACAAAAATGTATGCATGCTTGTTGACACATCAAAAAACTACATTATTTTTGCAACGTGCAGCAGCATTTTTCATTTTAGCGCAGTATTTTTATGCTTAAGATAATTGTTGCAGTGTTAAGTTATATCGACAACTTCCATTTTATTACATAATTTAATGTAAAAGCAAATATTTATTTTAATTTAGCAGCTGTCAAACAATTTGTTTCCGTTTTTGATTAGACATAATTCAATTTGCTTATACGAGTTTTTATTATTAATTAAACAAACAAAAGGGAAAAGTTTTCGTCCTATTTTACACGTCTAGTCTATCGATTTAGGTTTGCACAGTTTAAAATTTAATTTTAAAATTTGGAATTTTGCTATCACATGAAAAATTGATCCAATCCATGAGTTTCAATAAAAAAATTAACTCTTAGGATAAAAATATTACGTATTCTGTATAAAAGTATAAATAAATGCAATTGTAATTGATGACTTTGTATTGAACTATAAATTAAATGACGCGTAAGTTAAAACATGTCGATACAGTGGCAGTAATTGTTAATTACAACAGCATTCTGTATATATTTTGTATGAATATAAACAATAATAATACCTTTTTGCACCATCACTGATAACTGAACCTCGCCATCTTTCGGTATATGGATAACACGTGTGAAGTTGACATCTTCGAAGACGACCGATACCTCTGTGTACATTTCCACATACAAGATACCTATAGTTTCCCAAATCATAGCAAGATATCCCATGGCAGGGATCAAATTCTGCCCATCGATAACATGACCGATCATATACTTATCGTCCTCGTTTGCTAGCGACAAAGAAACGACTCTCTCTCCGGAGGTGGTCTTCTTTTGCATCTTAAATGACGTTACGTACCAGTCGTCAGAGTGCTCCCACCTTGAAGGAAATCAAATCGTTTATCATCCTAATCTCTCGATGAAGCTTAACAGGATTCTCAAAGTAATTTTTATGCAGCTTTTCCTCATTCTTATCATTCATTGTTCTCTTCGTAAGAGAAGATGATCGAGGGACAATTACATTTTGACAAATTGAGCGTAAAAATGATTTTATATTAAATAATTGAATATGTAAATGATTTCGGCAAGCACCTACCTAATAGAAGGTGAGATCATTGGGGTACCGGCACTAACTGGATACTCGACAGGTGGATAGAGAATCGCAATATCCGGTTGTAGTCCTGCATTGTAGAGCTTGCCAATTGCTTGTAGGAAAACATCGACATTATCTTTATGACCGCGCTGAGTGAGCGCGACATTCGTGACTCCTGAACCGAGGGATCGCCTCAGGATGGCCTGCAGAAGACCGTGGGGCGCGATCTCAATGGTCACGGCCTCCTTCGGGATCATACGCGCCGTTTCCTCGAATAGTACAGGACTCAGAAGATTGTTGGTGTGGTACTCGGCGGACGACAATTTGGCAGCCGCGGTGGACCATTTGTTGCGTGGCACAGACGAGCTTACCCATTTCTTGCTGCGCGGCTGCGGTTGAGGAATTACCTCGTTCAGATAAGCCAGAAGTTTTGGGCCGGCGGGTGCGATGTAACGGCTGTGATAAGGTATGTTGCTGCATGGCACTTCCTTCGCGAAGATTTGCTTAGCCTGGTTAGATATATGTAGACTTAATTAGGACGAATATTGAAAGAAAGACACAGACGACAATTAAAATTCGGCAATAAAATAAATAATTAAACCCGTAATGAAAATGTTATATACATAATGTACAAATGTAGCATGTATCGTTGTATTTTAACACGTTGGTAAATGTCTTGACGTCGTTTTCAATCGATAAACTCTTACATTTAAATGTGTTTAAAATAATAAAAATAAATTTACATACATCTATATTATATTTTTTATCAGTACAATTTAGAATTTCATTATTGAATGAAAGTAAGTTAGTAATAGAACCTGCAGTTGGGCGACAAATTCCTTCATCGACTCAGCGGGTCCACTAATAGTGCTGCTGTCGGCAGCGTTGTGACAAGCTACTTCGATATCGGGTGGACACATATCTTTGATGTCCTCGTAGCCAAGACCGACAGCCGCCATCGAACCGTAAATTACTTCAGTTTCGATGGAAGCCAAACCTCTCGAGTACGCCGACAAGATCATTTGTTCGGCAGTGAAGCATCCATCTGCATAAGCACAACCGAGCTCTCCGACGGAGTGACCAATAATATTATCCGGCACAATACCCATCGATGTGAGAAGATCGACCAGACCAATCTATCAAATTCATATTGTATCAGAATACAATGAAGAATTATCAGAAATTTCTAAAATTTAATGATTTTACACGCTTGACACATTTTAATTATAAATTCTTAATTAAAATAATGTAATATCTAGTCTTAATTTTGAAAAATTGAATATATGTGACTTTTCATATAAAAATATTAATATATCTCATTGTACATTGCACTTTATTATTAAATTACTTCAATTTTTGTTATTCAATTTTCGAAATTTTTAAAATTTTATTATCATCACGCCAGTCGTTCTTTCATAATTTTGGCGCTTAATCAATATTTTTGAATATAGTTCATCAGAAGAAATAAAAATGTGAGTGTCACACTATAGCAGCTCACCTGTACTGCCGCGATACCCACAAACGAATGCAAAATATTGTCAAAAATAGTTTTGTCCTTGTTTGTTAGTATATTAATGATGTCTACACCGCGCGGTCGTAAGACAGCGTCGCATTTTTTAATAGCTTCGGCAAAGACGGGGAATCTCATCAGGTCAGTACCTATTTCGATTTAACAAATCAATAAACAAAAACGTATTAGAGTAAAATATAATAATTTCCATTCTTAGAGATTAAAACGAAATGCGATACGTACCCATGCCAGGCCACTGCGACCCCATACCGGAGAACACGAACCAAAGTGGTTTTACAGTTCCCAAATAATTTTCTGATTCTCTTAAGGCACGGTCCGCCGTTTTCGAGCCGATTACTGTGTATCCTCGATACAGATGCCCCTGAATATCCTCAGAATGAATGTCGTGCAGCAGATGAATATATTCAGTGTCTATCGGGTGTCTCTCGATCTACGAAAACATAAAAATAAATTTTCTCACGAATCTATACCGCATCCAATCAATATGCCTCGACGAGCATTTCTCTCTGTGTCGATTTTTCACCGAGGAAATCTACCAAACCTCGTAATTAAAGGAGAATCCTGTATGAGATAAGCCTCCTAATATGAGACAGCGGAGTTTCTGTTAAATTAATAGGCATCATTTGTTGGTTTCATAAATTTATTGTCCCTGGAGTGAAATTTGTTTAGTGGAAAATGGTGCGAGTAATTGTTTCGAAAAAGATTTAAAAAATTGAATGTTGAAAACCCGTTATCTTATGTTAGGAGCTTATCTCATAATAGGAGACCTTGTTCTATACATACGTAAAGATACCATAAACTATCCAATTTATTAATATATGGCTGATTTCATTCATTTTCTATTTTTCATATTACTTAATTTTGATATAATTTTTCTTTCAACATCGTCATTCTTCGATCTTTACTTACGTCGTCTAAGAATACTTTAATAGACTCTTCCGTACGTCCGGATACTACGACGAGTCTCGGTAAATCATCAGTTGGTGCTCCATTGTTGATTTTCTTTTTCGGATTCGATTTCAATATGACGTGGCAATTGGCACCTCCAAAACCGAAGGAGTTAATACCCACGTAACCGCCATCCCATGGTGTCGGCTCGGTGATGACTTTGAGCCTGCCATCTCCGAGAGCTTTCAAGCCTTCTCGCGGCCGGTTGTAATGTAAATTGGGTGGAATTAATCCAGTTTCCATTGCTATTATCATCTAGGATAAAAGTAGTAACATAATGAATTAATGTGGCATAAACCTAGCTACTTCCTTTTTACCATTTTAGTCAAATATTCGAATACTTACAATATTGGCAACAATTTTAATTAGGATTAAATAATTTAGGGCTAAATATAATGTATGGCATTTTTAATAATGCAGAGAGTTTATTGCGAAAAATTTTCAAAAGAGTTTGAATGTAAACGCTGATATTCCTTTTAAAAAAAGAGTCACCTTGACAACTTGACATAGGCCGCTAGCAGGCTCGGAATGACCCATATTCGACTTAACAGAACCAATTAATAAAGGGGTAGTTCTGTCTTTACAGATGATGTTCTCAATCGCGTTGATCTCCTCGGGATCGCCGACTTTGGTGCCGGAACCGTGGCATTCCAGATAGACCAGATCGCTCGTCGGTATGCCACAATCCTCGTAACACTCTTTCATCAGTATTCCCTGCATCTTGCTTGACGGGAACGTGATGCCTTGCTCCTTGTAACCGTCGCAATTCGCTTTACCGTAGACCAATGTGGCGTAGATCCGTCTCGCGTTTTTCGCCTTCTGTAGAAATATGACGGAAACTGTCTCGCTGCGAGCATAGCCATCCGCATCAGCATCAAACGCTTTACTACGGCCGTCAGGCGACAAAACCCCTACAATCATCATTATCATCAAATATACGAAAATAATCGCTTATTGTATCCGCAATACTTTATACAGTAGTTATTGATTCTCTTGAGAACAAGACGTTGTGTAAAAAAGGTCTTACTTTCTAATGTATTACATTATTAGCTCTTTTACCTGGGATCACACCCTATACGTATGATATAACTGTCAGTTAAATACATTCTTTACATCGAATTCTTATTCGACTTATTCGGCGACTTCGACACCGCAATAAAGCAAGTATTACAATAAAGCGAGTCACACGAATTTTTTGGTTTCTCAGTGCATGTAAAACTTAAACCTAGTGTTTACACTATGCTGTATTATTAAGTATACAATAGTATTATGTTAAAAAAAAAGGTGTACGTGCCTTAATTAAAAAATATTCTATTGCTAAAAAATGTGACAGAGATACGAAGTGACTGCATGCTGTTGAAAAAAATTACACCGATATCTGTATGTACAATATCTGCGAACCACAAGAAAACGAGATATGCTTGGATGCTGTGCAATTACGTAATTCATTGTGCTATCGTTAATATGCGACTAATTACCAGAAAGTTCTGAAATTGTAACAAGAGTCTCTATCTTTCTCTCCTCTTAAGCTCTCTTCGTATACGAATATTTCCTTTGGCACGACACAGATAAAGTATTTCTTTACAATAAATTTAACTTGATTATTAATTGTTGTAATTACCTTATTAATAATAAGTACAATTTTCTTTTTATTTTGTATTTCTTACAACACAAATCTTTACAGGAAAACATGAGTTTCCATTTCTTTCTTGTTATAACGTAATCGAGGATCGGGTTCGTACCGAGACGAGAAAATTGCAGCGATACGTAGGGATGAAGACATAGATTCGATCCGCCCACGATAGCGGCGTCGCATTGGCCGTCACATATTGAGCGATAAGCGTGCTCCAACGCAACCAAGCTCGAGCTGCAGGCGGAGTCCACAGTGTAAGATGGTCCAATCACTCCTAACCAGTAGGAAATCCTATTCGCCAGCATGGCTCTGCTGCACCCGGTAATTCCAAAGCCATTTACCTAATCATCGCAAGAAAATTAAGAGTAGGAAATAACTTTGTACCGACTTTAATTGCTGGGAACTTTGCCTCCTACATCTTTCGATTCTATTTTTAGCAATAAGCGAGCGAGTAATCGCAAATTTTGAAGAAATGTGAACTTTCCGACGTTTGAAATTCTCTCTACATCGAAATCTAAATTGATAAAGTGTGTAGTCTCGATTTAACGTTTGTCTCATTTGCCATGTATTAATGATGTACCTGTAGTTTTTCGTAAAACCAAGTCTTTTCAGATTCAGAGAAACACGCGCCTATGAAAACGCCGGTTCGCGACCCACGCAACTGCTTTGGATTAACTCCCGCGTCAACGACAGCCTCGTAAGCGTGCTCCAATAACATTCTGCACATCGGATCCATCGTGTGGGCCTGTTTGAAGTGGACCCCGAAGAACAACGCGTCGAATTTGCCGATATCGTTAATCTTTCCTGTACGATGAGGGATCTCCGGATGATCTGTTAGTATTTATAAAAATATAATAAATCATCGTATCTATCCTGGGAGCTTTAATTACACGATTAGAATAAAGATACATTCAACTGTGTCATATTTAGTATATTTAGTGTACGTAATAATATTTAGTATACGTAATATTATTTTATACTTTTTCCATAAAACGATATCAAATACATCTATGTATACGTCTCTATGTTATATAATATATACGGGTGTACCGCAATTCGTGACCGAAATTTTAATAACGTATTTTTGAGCAAAAAGTAAGACGAAAATCCTAATACGAAAATGTCGAGGCTATAATACTTTTATACTTAAATTATAATACAAATCAGGTAGTCTAAATTTAGACTACCTGATTTGTCTATTATAAATGCTTCCCATTTGAAAAGTATTATAGCCTCGACATTTTTGTATTAGGATTTTCGTTTTACTTTTTGTTCAGAAATACGTTATTAAAATTTCGGTCACGAATTGCGGAACACCCTGTATATAATACATATAAAATATAAAGTTATAAATACATATATTATTTGATATCGTTTTATGGAAAAAGTATAAAATAATACTTGTCTGCGTAAGAGATTTAATATTTAGTATACGTTACTGACAATAACGATATTTAATTGTATTTATAGCAGTTAAAACTCTTTTATTAATTGTAACTTATTAATTACCTAATTCCCACCGGCGATTATCATCCGTGACCAGGTCCACCTTATTCAATAAATTGTCTTTGAGCTCCTCTACATTCTTGGATTCTGGAAATCTTCCGGCAATACCGGAGATAACGATTTCGTTGCCAGGTTCAGGTGTCTTGTAAATCTTCTTACTCGATTTCAGGGCAGGCATCGTTTTCACCTTCTCGTTACGTTAATATGAAGAAAAGAAATAATGCTGCTGAAGTTGGTTGTTAAAATATTATTTTCTCAGTTAAGAAATGTCTCATTAATTTTATCAATTATGAGAAATATTTACAATTCCCTTAATAATCCTCGTACCGTATAAAACTGTATCAATCTGTTTATTATTATAGGGGACTTAATAAGCTCACGAACCGTTTCTGTGAACGTTGCATTACAACTGAAAGGTGAGACAACGGAAATCAGTGCTTTTGTATCGAAGAACATCCCTACCTTATGAGTTGTTGGAACTTTGAACTTCCTTTATACATTTGCATTGTTGGTGAGAAATGTATCAAACTGTTTTCGTGAGCGGCTAACTTATTATCTCAAGCGTTATGTAAGACAAGAGCACAACATTTTACAAGTAATCACAGAATTATAATAAATTTCTGGTCGTGAGTGTGCATAATACAATGAGAGTACCTATACTACATACATTTCAATTAACATATGCATTTCGTTAAAGAAGAGAAACATTATTCGCTATTGTAGAAATGCAGATTTGATTACAATAGATTTAATTAATATACATATAACTATAGAATTTAATAACCTGTATAACAAAGTTACAACGTATCTATTGGTTTTACTCATATGCGAAATGTTTAATCTTATTTGTATATTTGTAACCCAAGTTATTACATTGTATCAAAGTCACATGTGTACATTTTTCATCTATGTACTCCACATTTTTATATTTCTTACATAACTCTTCACTTTTAAGACAACGAAATAAAAGCATTAATATTTATAAAACGACATAAGTTGTTAATATTTTGTTTTGTACGATTCGTATTCTTTATTCATCGTGTCTAACAGTAAATGCGCAAATGATTACTATACTACTAATTACGTTTGTACATTTTTGAACATTTTTTTAATTGTGATTTCCTGTAGGCAAAAGAGTTTTAACCTTCATACATTGGGTATTAAAAAAGTCTGGACACGGTCAAATATCTCGATAAGTAAGAGTTTTACTAGAAAATGTTTCTGGCAAAAGTTGTTTGGTTCCGAGGGAGACATGGTGTAATTAATTTGATCTTCAACAGTTGCTTGAAGGTCACGTGAAAGTCACCTTCCATTTTTTTAATGGAATTAATGAAAACCTCTATTGTTTATTATACTGTCTTATTCTACTAATTGATATGAACAACTTTTGTCTGAAACATATTTTATTTGGCTAATACTTTTTGAGATATTCAAGAGGAAATTGATAACTTCCAATATTTAGCTTATGATATCTCAATAACTGTCGGAGGGAAAATTAGTACAGGACTTTTTTACTTGATTTGGTCTCAGAAATATGCTGTTGCAATAGTGCTCCAATTACTGAAAATTTTTGTATATTGTAACACACACGCGCGCGCGCATATATATATATATATATATATATATGCGCCGGTTATTTTATATATATAATAAAAACCGGCTGTTCGCCATCAAAATCAACTGTAGTAAGTCGCAGAACAAAATGTTTGATTTTTTGCTACCGCCCGTGTAATGAATATTCGGTATTGTAGAGGCACAGAAGTCAAGGGTGGCCGGATATCGCATCGGAATGCATAATATACCTTCATTAACGTCTCCTACTAGTTATGTACGTCGTAACACAATGTGCTGTAATGTTACACAAGTACACACAACTTTACGATTGACTTCTAGAACGTTCGGTAAAATATTTTTTCAGACTGTGACATGTTGTTTTAATGAGAGGAAAGTAACGATAAAAAGAAACAGAAGCAAAAGAAAAATACTTCTAAGCGTTAATATTACACGCAACTTTTTTTCGGAAATAGCGTGGAAGTACTAAAAACAGATAGTAGTGACATAAACTGCACAATGTACTGTAAGATATTTTTATTTGTCCTTACATTTCATTTTAAACTAAGTTATAAAAATACAAAAGTTTTTCTTTTGATATATAAAGAATATATTATGATATTCTATGTCGTTGTCGTATTAATTTACATAATATAATTATCTAAGTATTATTATTCTTACTCTTTTTATTTATAGATAAAAAATATTCTTATATATTTGCCGCGATTGTACTTTGAGAGAAACATAAAGCTTAATGTTACCTACAAACATTTTTTTTAAATTTAGAATTCCATGAATAAGTACCGTGTGCTATTTGATCTTTTTATCTTTCTGAATTACTCATGACCTCTGATTACTCATGACACACTAAATTTATTCAATTTTACTAATTCAACACAATATTTATAAAGCGTTCTGTTCGGTATATTCAATTAATTCAATTATAAACGTCTCAAAAAGTTTATGAATAAATAGATTAATGTAGGCAGGATTGAACGTACAAAAAAAAGACAACGATCAGAGGGTTAATAATATGGCAAGCATCTGAGATCTTTATTAAATATATAACTTATGTGTCTTTTATTTTAATGAAACGTTCAAGTTCTATTAAAGAAGTACGATAACTGATTATAAATCAGATATTATTCCGTTTTAAACTTATTTGCTCTACACACGTCGTATTTCTTCAGATATAAACAAATAAATATAGCCAAGAAACAATGTTAAGATTAAATTAAATGTTTGTGTACCTATTTTAATATTTATGCACTCCAGCAAAATGTACTTTTTTTCCCTGTCCGTCTAAAGTCTCCATTAAGCTTGACGTAAAACTAAATTCTGAGCTACTTTCGTCCTCTTGTCCCCTGACAAAAAATAAATGCAATTAGTAATTTGGTATATTAAAATATTTTTGTTTATATGTAGGTAATTTTTAGAAAAAAAAAGACGACTTACAATGTGTCGAGACTTGTTAAACTTCCGGTCAGTGTTGGCATACTGACAAAACCATTTATCTTCAGTAATTCAAAGTAAGAATTAATAGTAGCCACATAAATCCCTTTTGAACCAGTTGTGCCTAAATAACGCGGACTAGGTAATTCAATTAAGGTACGTTCAGGATTCTTTTCGGAAGAATTGTATGCTTCCGCGTCGAGTTTCACAATCTCAACAGACATGAAATGAATAATGAATAAGTACGGTTTGCAGAATGCTGAAACAACAAATTATTAACAGAATAATTTACATAATAAACAAGTTTGTCACATTAATGTGTAATTAAATTGATCGCTACCAAAAGCGAATGGTAAATGATTCCACACTGGATCAACAGCGCGAGTCCTTCTACCATTTTCGTCCACAAATACACCAAATTCATTGTAACACAGTAAAAGCTCCGCCGTGCCGTGTGTATTGGAAAGATTGAGAATACACACAGGAAATATGTCAAGTTTAGCTGCGCCCGATATTGCCGCTTTAATGGAGCTATTGTCCTCGTCTGGAAACTCTGTGAATAAATGCATCAATTGTTTCGAATTATAATATGTACATATATATTTTTAATTATATATTTTGTTCAGACGAAAATTATGACACGTTTACTACTGGGAAATTACTAGATTTACGAATTGTAATATATAAATTGTATTTATACGAATGTGCCTACCGTTTACAACATAAGTTCGCAGATCGATCTGCATAAATTTTTGACAACCTACAATAAGGAGATTTGCAGTAAATATGGCACAACTGCAAGGCTCCTGCGTATCAAACTCACGAAACCTGACAAATTCCCCGGAATCTTCTCCGATTCTCCATTTCAATAATCTGTATTAATATATAAAAAAATAATATTCAGAATTATATTATTACAATAGTCTATATAATTCTCATAAATGGATTAGAAATTACGTACATCACATGAGATGCGGTTGCGGCGCATAGTATATCGCCTTGCAATTGGTAAAGATGGCAACTATCAGATACAGGTAATACGCTCTTTGTACTGATTGCTGGTCTAGAACAATCGGCGGCCAACGCATTATTCTTCAGTAGCCTCAAGTTACAGTGTACTAATTCCCTGTATTCACCGGCTATCATTAAAGCCAGATCTAAATGGGAATGTAAAGAGAGCTGGTGTATCTGCTTGACACCGCGTATCGTAGTGAGCGTTTGAGATTTGGATGCGCAATACGAAAACAGGCCTTCCTTCGCACCTAGCAAAAGCACATTTTCTACGCCTAGATCCACAACACAGTTTAAATCCAACTAGAAACAAATAGAGTAACGTCAGTACAAAATTAATGAAAATCTTGATGTAAAAATAAAGATTTGTATCAAAGAGGAAGGAGCAACTACAATTTTACTTTTTATTTTGTCAAACAAATCCACAGCTAGAGTCGCTTTCTTTATATTTTTATAAAACGGGCATAACGCACAAATTATCAATCACTACTCACATGATGTCTTTCTAATCTGAGTACAGTTTCATATTTTTTACATTTTGGCATAGGACATAAACTTTGAATAGTAATGGTTTTTAAAGTTTTAAGCCAGTTCCTCTTGTCAGCCTGACTCAGCGCCATAATGTCCAATCTAGATGAAGGCCAGCAAGTCGTTGCAGAATTCGATTCTACTCTAAAGATAAATGGGATGTCGGATTTTGCCGTTCCTAAGACATCAGGTTGCGGTACCATTTCGGAAACATTAAAGCCATTATTCTCTATCAAATTTAAACGACTGATCGGTGCCATTCCCGCGCGCGGCTGATGCTCGTAAACGCACAGACACGATCCTTCCAACTTCAGGTACTTTCTCTCCCAGCAGGACTTGGATCTACCAGGAACTTTTACCCATCCTTCCATGGAAACTTCGTTTTCTTTGCAAGGAGTACTTTGTAGATCCTGCGCAAGGTGCATATGCAGAGACATTAGCTGTTTCCTGATCAGTTTGGTGACGTAGGGAGAAGGAGGGCAAATTGAAATTAATTAAGTAAAAGGTAAAATAAAAAAACGTAATAGAAACAATTATAACTTATTTCTTATAAATAATGACGAATATTTGCTTTCTTAAATCTTACTCGCAGTCTGAATCCAGCCCAAGATTATAGTCGTGCAGTGAAAAGAAAAAAGAAAAATTAATTTTTTACTTAATTTACAAAGTATTGTATAAATTACAAACTTCATTTGAAATTCGCAGTGTTAAAATGACTGCAGCTGGTCTGCGCCGCGCGTACGCGCATGCGCGTACGTATCATGCTAAGACCACATTGATACTTGGTTTTAACCAGTGTGATAATGATGCCTCTGGATTTATATGAATACACAAATTGTTACGAAATTAAGGAGACGTGGAATAAACCTGATTTCTTACCGTATCTAGTTTGTCCGGTTGATCTATCGCCAAAGTCTGGACGCTATCTCCGATCGACGATAAGCTCTCATCGCTATCTCCATGATAGTATTTAGGGAAACTATTTGGTAAACCACAACTGGCAGGTACAGATACCGTGCACTCCAGGTGTGTCATGATTTGACACTCGCTGCAGGTCGCCGCACGTCTTCCGAACTGTATAGCCTTTGGACACGCGGCGCATTTTCCGGCACGCATAGGCAATCCGACGTTAAATCTATGCGGAATATTGTGTCCTATCCTTTGTGGAGACAATTGTCTAAGTAACGAGCTGCTGGTCTCCATGACACCCCTCGCTCTTTTGCCTTCGCGTTCTGGTGTCGTCGGGGACGTGGGTGCAGATACAGACATAGGTGCGGAGGTAACTCTAGACAATTCTCTCTTCAGGATCAACACCTGCTCCGTCAACATCTTCACCTTCGCCTGTTCATTCGCGAGTTGATTCTCCAATTCACGATATCCTACAGGCATGCCTATACCCACAGGCGGCATGTTCTCCTTCTGCTTCACACCAAGTATTTTGTCGCACACAGTCTTCTTCTTCTTACTATATTTCTCCAATTCCAATTGCAGGTGATTAATCAGCTTGTTTTGTTGCTGCAGAGTGGTCTCGGCCTTCACCTCTCTCTCCCGAAACAATTGTTCCATCTCTTTCGAGGCGTTTTCAATCTCTGCTATTTCCAACCTCAGTTTTTGACCTTGATCTATACTGGTCTGCAAGTCGGCCATAAGCCCGAAATTTGCTTCTTTCAATTCGTGCAATCTCGTCAAGTATTCGCTGCTCTCCTCTTTCACGTTTCTCGATTCTCCTTTAACGGCTTCTAGAGCGCGACTCATTTCCGAGAGATCGCACTCCATTTCGCCGCACTTCATACTCAATTCTTCTACTTGTATAGTAAGTTCCTGAGCGAGTTTTTTATACTGGTTCCTTTGAACGACAAGACTATTTCTCTCGCTTTCTATGTCACTCGTCTCGGATTCCAACTGTTTGATGTTACTTTCGGCTAATTTTCTTCGCGTTTTCTCTTCGTTCTGCGCAATATGCGCCTCGCGTACCTTTGTCTCGGCAGCCTCCAAGTCTTTCTGCAGCTTCATTTTATCCTGGACCAACATATTCTCACGCGTTTCGTGGTCGCTTGTCAATCTCTCGTAATCTGTTAACTGCTCCTCTAAGACTGTGCAGGTTTCTTTTAGCAACTCAATATTCAGTTCGTAGCCCTTGATATCCTGTTCTAATTTTGCCACTTTGGACTCAAGGTCAGTCTTTTCTTCATTATGCCTAGCGACTGTCTGTGTCAAACGTCTGTTCTCGGCGTTTAGAGTATCAAGACGTTCCTGACTTGATCGTACTTGCTTTCGAGCCGCATCCAATTCTCTACGTAGTGATGCGCTAGAAGATTGTAATTCCTCGATTTGATGATTAGCTTGGGTCAAAGCCTGAGAAATAAATTAAGAATAAATAATAAAAACATCCAACAAAACCAGATTCTTTCTTTTTCTATAGAAATTTTAATTTATCGACGAAAAATTTAAAAAATTAAAAAACAATCTTTACTAAATATATACCCTTTGTGCTGAATCGGCCTGCAGTTTATTCCTAGATGCTTCTTTTGTAATATCATTCAATGATGTCTTTGCGATATTTAATTCTTTCAACAGTTTCTTAGAATTTTCCTCTTCCTCTTTTGCTTTACCGCTTAATCTCTCATGTAACTTTTGTTTCTCTTCCTGCAGCATCTTTATTTTATCCTCGGCCCGTTTAGCTTCCCTCACTGCTATACGTTTATCTAAATTAGCATCTGATAGTTCTTTTTCTTTCTTCCACAAAGCCAACTGAGCTTCTTTCGCCACTTGCTTCTTAACTGTTAGTTCTTCTCGCAATGTCTGAAGTTGCTGTTTCAGTTTTTCTATTTCTTCATGTCCATGAAATACCTTCGTATCAGTGGTTGTATCAATAACTGCTGCGCGAGTTGCCGCTGGTGCTTCATCCAATTGTTTGAGACTAGCGTTCTCTGCTTCCAACTTTGTAACACTGTGCTCCAACCGTTTCAGCAATCCCTCTAAATTGCAAACTTTGCGCAATTGTTCCTCTGCGATTATAAATAGCAATTAAATAACAAAAACAGAAATGATCTCTCGCTTCTATAATTTTACTTACCCTCCTTTACCAAAGAATCCTTCAATCTCTTTTGCAACGTAGCCTTATCCTGCGCTGCCTGCTCCAAATTTACAGCAAGCGCTTCACTCTGCTGCAAATTCATCATGGTTTCATTTAAATCAGTCTTGGTAGCCTGTGAAGAAAAGGTAATTAGATTTAATGATGCTTCAGCATACTAATTTTTCGTACAACAGACATATTTTAGATATCTACTTGTAATTGCTGCTTCAATTGTTCATTTTCAAGATTCGCTCTTTCTAATTGCTCTTCCATAGTTGTAAGTATTTGCTCTGACGATTTCAGATCGTCTATCTGTCTTGCCCTCTCTTGCAGTTGTTTACGTAAAGCCTCCATCTCGACATCTCTGGCTGGTAATGTAGCTTGTATGGTACGCAATTGTTCCTGACAGTCTCTTAATTCGTTTTGCGCGAGTTCTAGAGCAACATTTAGTCTCGACTCGCGACAGTGGTTCGAGTCCTGCTCGTTTCGTAATTTAGTCTCGAGATCTGTGTTTTTCTGTGCCTCAAAGTCCAATTTCGCTCGCAAATCGGCCAGCTGATTGTGAGCACGCGTGGCCATCTCCTCTAACTTAATTTCTACACCTTGTACACTTTGTCTGTTTAACGCACGTGTTTTCGCCAAGGATTCCTTATACTGTGCCTACACATGTATTATACATGTAGTAAAAAATTAACAGGGTATCTATTCAGTTTTCGAACAAAAAAGTCCCTGAGAATCCCTCCCATTTCCCCGGTATTTTCAATGAAACTTCCAAAATGGTTTTCAAAACTATTGTGTATTCTTATTTCTCGGTCAGTGTGTCCTATTGGCACAATCATTAAAAAAATTAACCAATATAGGAAAGTAATGTTAGACACGACTGGCAAATTTCTTTAATTAAAATCTTTAATTAAGAAAAAAATATTTTTTGCAACAAATTTCTTTAATTAGAACTTACCAGTTGTGTTGAATAGTACAATAATTTCCTACATTGGTTAATTATTTAATGACAATAAGTCTTTATTACTGTTAAAAAAATGAAGTCCTAAAATTTTTCAAATGAGAAAAACGCCTTTTGCTTTTCGTTTTATATTATTAAAAATTTTAGTTTTCGAAGAAATATAAGAAAATCAGATTTAAAAATAAAATGATGGAGCATTAGTTACCGCTTCCTAAACACATTCAGTTTTGTTTGTCACTTTGTTACTAACTTGATCGGTTAACTTTCGATTACTCGCGAAATACAAAATGAAGAGACAATTACTCTCTCAACAACAAAATTTCCCCGCTAATTCGCTGATTTTTCAAGTACAAAAAATTCCCCGAGAATTCCAGATTTTTCCTGGTAGTAGACACTTTGTAATATTGATCTTAGTTTGCATCTACCTTTTACCTTCGTTCACAGTCTTTCATCGTGAACTTTGAAACATTATTTAATAGAGAATTATATTATGTTGTATTAATGTATATGCTGAACGGTCACTTACCTGAAATACACGCAGTTTAGCTAATTCTGCGTTTGCAGTCTCCAGTTCGCCCTCTGCTCTCTGCAGACGTGAGCTCAACTCATGATTGCTCATGCTCAGTTCTGTAATCTTTGTAGTCTGTTCCTCGATACGCTTGTTGAATTTTGCGATCTTCTCTTTCTCCTCATTCTCCCACTTGCGCTTAGTGTCTCTTATTAATTCAAGCGCTTGAGTCTCCAGCTCCCTCCTCTCTTGCCGTTCAAGTTCTGTCCGAAGCAACATGTTAAGATTGTATCACGCAGGCATGTCTTATGCGGCTACAATGAGATCTTCAATACGTAAGATTTAAGAAAATGACCAATCGCAGTCGATTATTCTCCTCATATTCGAGCGTGATAGGCCACTTTCTTAAATCTTACATCTTAAAGATCTCATTGTAGACGCCGCGTTATATAAATCAGAACAATCGTGGGCTATACAACTCTTTTCCACGAAAGTTTCCAGCAATTTGACAACATATGGATTTAGCTACTACAACTGTTACTAAATTATATACCTAACATCCTCTTAACGCCCGCCAATTCTGATCTTGTGGCTATCAGTTCTTTCTCAAATATGTCCCTCTCCTTGTTGGAAGTTTCCAATCGCCGCGTCTTCTCCTCCATTTGAGACACCATCTGAGAAAACTCCCTGACCTTGTCCTGCAGGTCAAGTATTCTCTTCTGCTTCTCCTGGGCTTCTTTCTTTTTCTCATCCAGCTTTGCCTGCAGCTCCATCTTCTCCTTGGACAATTTTTCCGACTGCTTGGGAAACTTGTACTCAAAGTACGGAGATCCTCCTGATCCCATTGCAGCGTCAGATTCCGCAGCTTCGGCTACAAAAGTCAGGCGAAAAATATTAAAAAAGAATTAAAAAATATATTAGAAATACGTAACGTATCCTCGTTGATTGAATTAGATAGACAAACCAACCCAAGCTTCTCCTGATGCCAGCTAAATCCGATCGTACCGCCACCAGTTCCTGCGCCAACTTGTCCCGCTGCTTGATGCTCGCGTCCAGTTTCTGCGGCCTCTCGTCTGAATCGCGGAAATACGTAGATTTGCCGCGAAGCTTCTCGCAGGTCTCCAACGCCTTCTTGGACCGCTCGTATCGCGATCTCTCGTTGCTTCTCAACTCCATGGTCCACCGCAGCGTCGTTCGGGCGAGGCTTGCTCGATGATAATGGCATTTACCTCGAGGAAGGTATCGGCAAACGAGCTTCTGGGGTCAGTGTCTCACGACATTCTTCTACACTCGCGACAGACGGATCGTGCCAGACGGGAGGTAACCCATCCGGACACAGAAGCACGTTCACGCTTCGTAAGAGATCGTTCACGGAACCCCAACCTTTGTAGCTGTCGAGGATTTACGAAGGAACGCTACGTCGGCCCCTCCTTGCCTCGCTGTTGTTCCCAAATCGCATGCTCACGCTCGTCAATCAAGTTCGGAGACGCTCCCGGACGCCAAAGTTTACATTTCTTCGCGTAGTCGGTGTACTCGCTGAACTACTAACGGTTACGAGAAACTTCGTGCGAACTATTTGAATTTAATACGCCGCACGCGACGTCAGAGCGCGCGCGCGACTGCGGCGACCGCGGTGGCCTCTGGCGGTAATTCGGTGAGAATTGTCGGCAAAGCAGCGAGCAGTGTCGATAAAGGGCTGATTTTGAAATAATGGAGGAGAGTCCTCTGTTATGAGATAGGATTCTAATACGAGATAGATTTTCGACAAGTCCAATTTCACAGGTCTTTGTTTTTCGCAACGATTACGCGATCTAACAATCAATTTTCCACTAAACTATTAATAGAAAAGGTGACCGCGGGATCCTCCTATAAAAAAAAAAAACTATAGCATTTGACACAGTCAAATACTATAGTTCTTGCGCTTGTAATTCTTTTTATTAGCTTTTATGCGCAAAATAATACCAGGATAAAGCGGGGAGGACACACTTTTGCATAGCTGCGTGTGCATAGCATGAAAACCGTTTAAACCAATGAACATCGAGCATTGAGTCGCCATATTGATTTACGTAACATGCTTATTGGTCTAGAGTGGTCTTGTGCCATGCATATGCAACTATGCAATTTCATAAAATAAATAAATACACATACGTAGATTCCACTGGACCAGATCAAATAAACTACAGATTCACGGAATCTGTTCTTAATTTTTTTAATGCAATGCAAAACTCTTCTGAAGCACTTGACAAAAATGAGAACAACTTAATGTAGAACAATAGCAAGGAAAGATCGCGGAAAGCACAGAAAGAAGAGGTATTCAAACACAAAACGAATGTGGCAAGAGTATACTGTATTTTGTCCTTTTAATCATTACCATACGAACCGTTACTTACAAATCAAACTGTGATTGTGGTTCTTCCTGCGAGTCTGTAAGTATGTCTCATGTAATGTTGTATGTACGTGTGCGAATCGTGTATGTGTGTGTGTGTGTGTGTGTGTGTGTGTGTGTATTCTCTTTTATGAAATTACGTTTATCGTCTATTTAGCATTTCTTAACGATACCATTAACATCATCGTTATTGATATTATCATTAATTTGATACAATAAGGCGCTATGCGATAGTAAATAATATTATATATATAAATATATATATATAATAATTATAATAATAATAATAACGTATAACTTTAATTTTAAATATGAGCGTAATAAATTCAGCATTTTGAATGTAAGGCAATTATATATTTCGTTGTTTAATTTCGCAATTGTTCTATGATTTTTGCAGGTTTACGAAACGCTCTGTAAAATCGAACGTACGTTCCATTGATAAAAATACACTTTTTCTTTAAATAATGCGAAGTGAATCACTATGTTGCAAAGTTTTTTATATATTTATATACACACACATATATATATACACATAAATATATACATATGCAGGTATATAAATTTATATATACATATACGTATATTATATAAGTATGCATGTATAATATACATATATTTACGTTTACAGGCGCACATAGATATAATCGTTAAAATGCGTATATACAAAATATGTACAAATATTTTCCCGTTTTTTTTTTCTTTCGTTATCACCCTCCTCTTCCCTAACTGCCAACACCTACATCTTGGGCTCCTTCATATACACGTAATATGGCATCCGTTACCTTGGAGATATCTCTCGTCAACAATCTGTGTTAAGAATCGGGATTTTCTATCTCCCGCATTAACACTAGAACGGCCAAGTTAAAAGTATTCGTATGTCAAACGACAATGAAATTTGTTTCTTTATCTTATAGCGAATTCGGTTGCTTGCACTAGTGCGCACTGAGTGCACACTAAGGCTTGTTTACAGCCAATTTTTATATTTAAGGATCGTCTTAAATACATCTCAAAATATCTTTTAGTCGGTAAAATCAACTGGGTAGTTATTGCATTTTACCGTAAAAAAAAAGACGGCCGTTCTAGCATTAAAGGCGACGCCCAGAAATGTCTCTTTTCCGCATACTTTATGGTACTACCGCAATCGACAAACGTTTCTTTTTTTGTTTCGAGTAACGCACTTTATATTTTAATACACTTCTCCGGATTATTTGCGGTCCGTTATCTATCGATAATCACGATAAATTGAAATTCACTTTTTCTTCTTATTCAAATTACGAGGTAAAAAGTCGACGTTGTAAAATCAGTTACGTCCAGGCAAATGCAATATAAAAGAGACTGTGTACGTAACGAATTCTCAAGAAGATTATTTCGTATGCAGCTTCGTATATCTTATTAACGTCGAACATGTAGGCACTTAGATACTTATCTTGAAATACTCTAAGAAAGCAGTTGTGATTAATTGGAATCGTCACAACGTTGTCGCTGATTTGCGGAAATAAGTATTTTTGGTTGTCGCGCCTTCATCTGAATATTCACATGTATCCCCGGTGTAATAACATGAGCAATGTAACGCTTAGAGAATGCAGACTGTCCGGCAAATCATGATACAACTGTCGAGGCTCGCTACAAACAATTGCAGTTTAATCCTCCCACGCCGGTATAAATACGGGCAGATATATGTATATTACATAAAAAATGATGTAACCTAAGAGAAAATTATCTTTCGCTTGTTTATTAGAGGAGAGAAGAGGAATCACCTCCTCGTCAATTGTATCACGATATCTCGTATCGGATATCCTGTATATATTCGCGGCGCTTTCTCCGCGCGATTAATTCAACAATAAGGCACATTGTTGCACGGTCCGCTGGTGGAGGAGTGTTTCAAGGCAGATAAAGATTATGACGTCAAGCTATATCCAGATCGCCGGAAACGACACACGATCTGTTACTGATCACTCCATCCACCTAATTCCCTGGCACTTACGACCTCAAGTACTAGAACCTGGAGTCCCTACGGACGGTAGTCAACGAACGTCTACATTCGTCCGAGACCGGTTGGGATAAGGCAGTCTGTTTTCTAAAACTTTCCCAAAACGAACAATCTGATCACAATTTCGAAAATTCCATAGCTGAGGCTGAAGGGATAAGAATGAAGTTGCAGCTGATTCGATTTGCCATGAAAGATTAGCGAGCAGAACTCGCGCGAGTATTTCATCTGATTCAAATCAAAGAGAGAAAAAGATCCGGGCGTAACAGAGGATCAAGCTTTGTTAAATTTGGAAGTTACGAATCGCGGTGTTGCCAGAATCGATACGCGTGAAGGACACTTGGAAATTCGTTTCCGCTGGATTTGATCGCGATCCGGGAACTCGGCGTTAGGAAACGCGTTGCAAAACGGCGGCACCGAGGTCGCAGCAAAACACGCTAACCAACCTGGGCGCGGCTTTTCCTCTCGTTAGACTTTCGAGTCGCAGACCAGCTGCTCGGTGGGTCATGTGCTTCCGACGCACAGAGGGAACGACACGACATGCGAGGGTGTCGCGGCCGCGATTTCGCGACGTGGACTCGGGCGAGTCGGGTTAAACAATTAAATAGCCTATCGTAGAGAGTATCGTTTAAATAATTTACGTTTCTGTATATGTACACAATCGCGCTCGCGTACGCGCGTAATTCTCGCCGCTGCGTCCGTCGAAGAGGTTGCTTCTGACACCCGGCATTGGCACATGCACCGTGATCACTGGTCACATCGACTACAGCTTCGCAGCGCGCAGTTTGTCGACAACAATCCATCCTTGGCGCATCTCGTCCCTCGAGCTCCTTGATGCTCGCGTCCTATAATCTGCGCATGGCACCAGGGATTCAGAGTTAGGGGGCCAGCGACTTCGTGACCCCTGCATCTCTCTTTCTCTCTCGCATCTCCCCTCGTCTTGCTGCTATTTTAAACACGAGGGGAAACAGATCTGTGAACGCGGAACTGCAGCTCCGTCGCGCTACAGCCTGGAATGCGCGCGATCCTCGGACCTTCACACCTCCACGCCGAGGACCCGGTCGACGACATACTCGTACCTCTTCGGCTCCCCGTTGCCATTCTTCTCGGCGGACTTCGATAGAGCCTCTCTCTCACCGTTCTCCGAACTTCGCGCGTCCGTCTCCACCGCCGGTCGACCTTTAGCATTCACGGACTTGCCGTCGGCGTTGGACAACGCGACCTCATCCTCGTTGGTAATCGTGACGACGACACTCGCGGCATTTCGATCCGCGACACCGCCGCTTTTCGTGACGGGCGATGCACTTCCGCTGGGGACGTTGTTCGGCCGTGACGTCAACGAATTCACGAAACCGTGAGCGCTGGTGACGACGGCTGGCTCCGACGCGTACTTCCTGTGCGCGTGCGGTGCCGCAGAACACGTGCCCTCGGTCTCCTCAGGTGGCAGAACAGGAACGTTCAGATTTATCCGCGTAAAGAAGGCCATCTTTTCTCTGGAAAAAGGTAACGTTCATTAATCAAATGGTCTTTATCAGAGATAATGTCTGTTTTCTATTAATTCTCATATAATCTTCCAAATGATTGGAAACTTTTTATCGAATTTCATTTGATTAACATGATTTGATTAACAACATTATTTTCCGACACTCGGTTACTTTAGTATCTTGAGTATCAGATGTTATCAGATATTATGTCCAGACAATAAAGAAACTGAGAAAATATCGAGTAACGTCCGAAAGAAATGGGAAATTCGATATTGAGATAAAGCATCTTTATTGCTTTCAAAGGAGACTAAAGTATCAATTCCAAGTATTCGTTGGATCTTCTATTAAAACTCTTTGGCCTATTGACCGAAGGCAGAAACAGAAAATACTTTTGCAGCGCAAAGCGAAACTCACTTGAAGGAAATTATGTCGGGTTTCCCCTTCCCGGCCTTCGTTTTCCTTAATTTGTAGATCTCTTTTGAGGTTTTCTTCAGCATCTTCTCCACCTTTTTATCCTCGGGACTCTTGCCGTTCTTGCCGCTCTCGGCCTGCGCTATGAGACTTTGGAATTTCTGGTCTTCCAGCAGCCATGTCGCTAGGTCGGTGTCGCCTTTCTCGCGCGCTTGTTCCAGCCGTTGCTTCAATTCGCGTAACCTGCTAAGCTCATCTTGGAGGTTGTTCAGTCTAGCATGCTGCGCTTGGAGATCTAATTCGAGATCCAACGACGTCCTCGCTGTCGGCGGTAAATGGGACGACTTCTTCGTGGCTTTGTAGCTGAGGGCGGAGGACGGTCGACGCCATCGCAGGGAACGTCTCTCCACCGAGTTTCGTTGGAAAGGTCCGCCTCTACGATAAAGTGGCATACTGCTGTCGCTGTCGCTGCGATTGAGCTGCACAAGACGAGAAACGAAAAATAAATAAATAAACAACAATGAAGAAAGAAATCTTGAAAATGTCGAAATTTGTATCTAAAAGTTATAATGGATAAATTCACGAAAAACAGAAAATTCTGCGATCTTTAAGCGACGTTTGGTCGAAAATTTTTGTATCTCGAAAGCTCGAGAGAGTTAAAATCCTTGTATTTCACGAACTCTCTTACTCTGTACGGAAAAACGAAGATACCAGTAAAAAAATTGATCGAAACTCACCCGGCAGATATAATGATTTCTGCTGACGGCCGCGCTAGGCGAGAACGTTTGACTCCTCTTGATCACAATAGAGTTCTTGTCGTCGTGAATAGCGCCAGGTGCGACACCAGCCGCGGAGAGCTTCCTTTGCTTACCCTGTTCCGGAATAAATATGCACTCGGTGTTTGTTTCCTTGTCCTGCGTTTGCCTCGTTTCCTCGTTCAACTCTTCGTCTTCCTGTTACGTTACAAATGGAGAATCGTTATAAATCTGGAGTCCAGAGTTTTCTTCTTAATAAAAAAAAGAAAACTATGCAGTCTCGACGGTGAACAATTTGAAATTCAACACAAGTTCAAGTTTTGACAGAAAATTACGCCAATCAAACAACGGCGGTAGGAAAATACCAAGTCCTTGTTAAATCAGCGATTGCGCTTTTAGTCGCCCCGATTTTTCGATAGGTCTTCCGGCAAATTCGAATGAACGGAAGCGATAAGTAAATAATCGCCTACTTGGTAGCTTTGCTCACCTCGTGCTCCAAAACATCCTCAAGAACGTTATCCTCCATCGTAAACTCCACGATGATACCTTCCTCGTCGCTGTCCTCGCTTCCGCTTTCGCTACCATCGTCCTCGTCCTCCTCCTCCGGGCTGTGCAGACAATTCAGCTCTTCCAGCCTCAGCGTCACGGCTGTTTGCAGTTCATCGCATCCCTGGTTTCTCGTCAAGGTGGACGTTTGAGAACTGATTATCGTACTCTCGTCGCTGCTCTCCTCCTTTGTATTTTGCGCGCTCCTGTACACCGAAATATCCGACTCCTGCTTGTCGTGCTTCGCCAGTCTGACGCTCGTCGAGGCGCCGTTGCTACTGGTACCGGAGCTGTCGGACGGTTGCATGAAGCGGAAGGAGAGTATATTGTACCATTTCACACTAGGAGATTCTGGACTGAAGTCTGCCAGCGAGACTTGCGCAGAACCCTGCAATCAAATCGGTCCGGGGATCGTTCAGAAAGGCTGATAACACTCTGTTTCGCTTTGTTCAACGTACAATCGCTCGTTTAATATATATGTAAATCGCTGTTCAAAAGAATCCCAGACGGCCGACTCTGTCAGAGCAGATTTCGTCAAATGCCCACAACAAATTTTGAAGGCAGAAAGACCGCAGATTGCACACGGGAACTGATTCGATATATTCGACATATTGCCAGCGTGTCAGCAGAAATACATGAAAATCACACAACTGGACCTGCTCGGTTTCTGCTAGTGAACTCTATACATACTGGAATGAGTGATCTATAGTTCTGGCTGTTGCCGAGAGAGAGGTGCGTTGGGTGAATCCTTGTCTCCTTCTAGTACTACCTGATTGGATAATCGCATATAAGTGACGCCCTTCTTCTCGTCATTTATATGCGACTATCCAATCAGGTAGTACTAGAAGGAGACAAGGATTCACCCAAACGCACCTCTCTCTCGGCAACAGCCAGAACTATAGATCACTCATTCCAGTATGTATAGAGTTCACTGGTTTCTGCCGACAATTTGTTGACAGCGTATGTTTCACAGACTCTGTTGCCGAAACAAAAGCCAAATGCGAACACAGTTGGCTATGGTTTTGGTGTGGGTTTCTGATAAATCTGCTAAAATTTTGCCGACAGGTAATGTGAACTTTTGGTCAATAATGAGTTGAGTATCGATTTCCCAGGGCAACTCGAATTCGCGATCGTGGTGTCATTCGTCATCGATTGAAGTGATCTCGGAGTAAAGTGAGAACTTGATCGCGCACTGGATAGAATAGGCTTGAGAAAAGTATACGTACCAAACATTTCTCGGCCTCGGTGCACCAGAGTGTCACCTGCAGCGTTTTCGTGTACAGCTTGTTGAGCGGCACGGCGATCGGGAACGTCTCGCCGAAGGTCGGCTTTCGCAGATCGACGACGGATTTCGTGCAGCACGTGTGGTTGACGGGCGGCTGCATCGGCAGCAGGGCGGCTTTGATGTACCTGAAACGCGAGGCGAGAGAAGAACGTTAGTTTCGCGGGTCAAAGGGGCGTTTCGGCGCGTAGCTGCAGTTTCAGGCCGCGGATTCGCTCGCGAGCTATCAATTATTCTCTAAAAGGATATTCAGACGAAAGCAAATAGAATCCGAGAGAAGGCGCGCTCTCCTTCTCTCTCCGTCTCCTTCCATTCATCGGCGGGATTGGAAAACGTGAGTTCACCGCTGCGAAAGATGGATCATTAATCAAACGCTCCCGCGTAACTATACACATTAATCTGTCTCCCTTCCTCGGCCGTCGAAGCGTCGTGCCGTTTCGCGAATTTATGGCCGGTGGCCGGGCACAATGGCCGCGGGAATAAATTCCCGAGTGGCTGTAAAGCTAATTGCGAGACGCGGTATCGCTGATAATAGCCGGCTCTTACGTAACGAAGGTGAGCGCGACGCGCGGCTGGTCAATGATCCAGACACACAAGTGCGCGACAAGGATTTCATAATTACATTCCAATTTCAGATTACCGTCGGCGGAGCGGGGGGAGGGGGGGGGCTCGAGTGATCGATCGGCCGGTCAACTCGGGTCATTAAGATTGCGAACGGCGAATAGACAAAAGTTGAGTGCGTTTGCGTAACTCGCCGGCAGGTTGATATAACATTGCGCAACCGGGTTATTTAATCGGCGAAGTTATTTTTAAAAACGAGATACCGTTCGCGCGGAATAGCGCGAGCTATCAGCGGCGACTGTACGCCTCGCGAGATGTTAACTAATCGCCGATATAAATATTTGTCTTGCGAGGAACGAGAGTTGTGGCTAAACCGGTGCAACGGTCGGCAGCGCCGGGGCAGTTGGTGAAATATCGCCTGGAATATATTGTTTCGAGGTGTATCAGAGGAGTCAAGTAGAGATACTCACACTTGCGCGTTATCGGGTATGAAAAGCGCGGCCAGATTTCTCGCACGCTCGATGCCAACGTGGAGCAGTCCGTCGCTCACCGAATACCTGATAATCGTAAGATTGTAGACTTTAGATCAGTTGTTCGTTTCAAGATCCGAATAATTCGCAAGAAAATACAAGCGTGACTAATAGTAAACTTGCGCGTAACAATTTGTTGTAATAAAGTAAATGACAATGTTGATACGTTATTTGAAAAACATTCTAATGTAACACCGAAGATTAAACAATATTTTAAGAACAATTTGGATTTGCCATAATGATCTTCCTGTAAACAATAATTGTTTGTAAGGTCACTTTACAATTTGACAACGTAACAAATTCTTAACAATTGCATAGCAAAGATCATTTTCTGGCAAAACGAATATGTTTATTTAATACTCGTACGCGAATTTGCCTTGTTCGACATTTTTAACGCACAATCTATAAATAAGATGAACGAAGCGCACCTCAGTTTAATCTGCACCTGCGCCGTCTCCAAGCTCATTTCGCTGGAAGCTAACGGGTCCACGTCGGAAATGGGCCCGGACAATCTCTTCCGGTTGCACGCCTCGAAGACACCCGAATCACCCGCGACGCTCTCGTCGGAGACCGCGGCGGAGACGGATCTGGTGTTGGTGCCGGAACTGCTGGCCCTAGACCTGATCCCGGTAGGCGGTGGCGTCTCGCTGATCGGCGACAAGGGAGGTGGCTCCTGCGGCAGGGACGGCGGCGGTGCCTGCTGCAGTTGCAGCTGCGCGCCACTCGCGCCGGGCCTGCCCAGGCCGCTGCCCTGGGACATGTTACTCGACTGCAGCTCGACGGGCGGATGAGGACCGATCACGAGTTTCAGACGATCCTGCGAATTGACGGAGCAGGGCTGTTCTTGGTGCGGCGCTACTCCTTGCTGCTGACTCAGCCTGAATTCTGACAAACGGTCCTCCAATTGATTCCCGTCCAGGTGCGACGCGACAGTGCCGCTAATCGCCGTCGTTGTCGTAGCCGTCGCAGGTGCTGCTCTCTGATACTGCCTCCTCTGCTGCTCCACCTGCTCGTAAGCTGGCGGCGGGCCCATCGGCGCGTTTTCGTACAACGGCGACACCGGCGGGCTGACGCTGGACAAGCTCGATCTTGGGGAGAGACTGGGCTGAGATCTGCCGGGCGAGGGTGTGCCGACGAGATTGCTCTGCTCGGAACCACGCAACAGTCTCTCGACACGTCTGTGAAGATCAACCATATCGACCGGTCGCTCCTGCTGTAAGTTAACCGATCCCATACACTGCGGGCCACCGTAAATGTCCGTGAAACTCAGTCCGGAACTTAGGGAACCCTTGCTGCTCGTCGTGCTGAGGCTTCCGAGACTGGAACTGCTGCTCACCGACAACGTGCTGGCGCTCAAAGTCTTCAATTGGCCCTCCAACATCGCCATTGAGCGCAGCGCGTTCCTGAGTTGCTGCAGTAACAGCTGCTTCTCCTCGTGGAGTCGCACGCGATCGGTAATGGTCTTGTTCGAAAGCTCGAACGCGGTATTAAGATCCTGCTCGAGCCTGCGAATCTCCAGCTGTATCTTCTTCATGTCCTGCTGCGTCCTCGTACGCGGTGTAATACTACGCAATTCTCTCAGCAACTGCTCCTTCTCCTGGAACAGTAGCAGCTTGTCCTTGTCGCTCTCGGTTTGACCCGGCGTCACCTTCTCTTCGAGATCCGCCAACTGCTGTTGTATATGCTGGATCTGTTTTCTCGCCTCGTCGTATTGCAGCCTCATTCGCGCCATCTCGGCCAGCCGAGTGCCGATCGGCACCAGCTCGCCCGAGAGATCGGTCTGGGAAGCCGTGCTGAGCTTCTCCTGTGGCAAGCTGAGCGTGCTAGCTTCCGGACTGCCCTCGCATAGCTGCAACCTTGTCAGTTCGTCCTTTAACTGCGCGAGCGATTGCATCAACTCGGCCTTTTCCTTCTCGCCCGAGCTCAACGACTTCTGGATGTTGCGGAGCTCCGTCATGATCGCCTGCGCCTCCATGATATTGTAGCATCCACCATGATGGCTGCTCAATTTTTGTTCCACACTGTGGAAAGAAACAGACCGCGAGAGTTATAACTACGCTCAAGTGTTATAAATTATAAATACTACAAGCGGTGTAATTTGATAATCATTAATAAAAATGTATTTGATAATCATTTGTAAAAGAAAGAGTACAATTCTACATCGATAAGACTTCGATTTCTCAAATCTAAATTTTGCATAAGATCTCATTGTCAGTAAAATGCGTATAGATAATTTTCGTCGAGTTTTGCACTTCTTAAATTAAATCTTAAATCTCCCCGGCAAGACCGAGAAATTACTTAGATACAGTTTAGTAGAAAAATTGATCGTCGCCGATCAATGTTCGCGTGTGTAATACCTGGCGAGAGTATCCACTCCTCGTTGCGTGCAATTCATCTCCGCTCGAATCTGCTCGAGTTCTCGTTTCAGTCGAGAAACTCGGCTCCTCGCGAGTGCCACGTCCGATTTAAGCAGGTCAGGGTCGTATTTGGTGCTCAAGGAACTCGAGCTGGAACACACTGCGAGCCACAAACGCCCGTTCAAACACTTTCCGATGGTGAGAACTTTTTTCTGCCTACTCGCGTTACAATTTATTTAAAGCCCGGTGTTCAACCGCGTAAATAAAATTCAAAATTCGCAAACTATCGAGCGTAACAATTTTCTTAATTCATCGTGACGTTCCGCAATCTTGTTTCAGCGATGGAACACTTTTTCGATCGCGATAGGATTGGCAAAGCATTCGTAAATGTAAGCCGCGTATAAAGTGCACAATTTATCCAAGTTACTTATTAATTCCAAAAACCGATTAAAATCCACATTTTGCAAATTACACTCACAACTTGTACGCGATGCGCCAAGGGTGGTTAAGGCATTATTGAGGTGATTGTACTCATCCTGCGCCAGGCAGAGCCTTTGCTGTTTTACGTCATAGATCTCCTTCTTCGCCTATAACACAAGAATTGATAGAACCTTTTTAGAACAACTGTCACCAGACGATTCTCGTATCAATATCATATATGATGTAACACTCGTTTTCATATCGATCACTGTAATCGACAAAAATGTCGTTGCTCGCAACATGCCAAGTTAATTAGACATCAAACGCTAAAGGGACTTGACGTAGTTGTGTAACTTTTGAACGGTAGTTATTTAAGTTTTTAGGTGATTCCGCTTCCATAAATAGTAGCGTCGCCGAGCTGTACGGTTTTCAATTATTTATTTAGCGATCACGTGCAAATTGCGCGCGCTAGAATGTCAGATGGTATCCTCTGTACATAAGAAGATTATACGTGAAGAAATATAATAAGTCAGGAAGATTAACGAAGTCCATCGAGAAGAGAAATCCACGGAGACAAATAGCGTAATCTTTCTTTAAAATAAAAAATAAAAAGGGCTCTTCGAAATAATCATTGACGAAGGTCTACGTTCCGTATAACATTTTGCCAGATAATTAGGATGAAAAAGATTTAATCGCGTCAGCATCAACATATAATATAATCCTTGATTCTTGATAGGACATTTCACACATGGAAAGTTAAATTAAATATTCTTATTATGCATTTTTACGGTTATCCCATATGCGAAATCACTGTATACCCAACATGTGGAATAACCACACGGTTTCTTATACAAGGAATGCATCACGATACGCCGGTCTCGTTGAAAAATATTTCGACGGCCCACATTCGCGCGGGCACATAATCACGTTCCGCCGTAAAAGAATATTTACTGCTTTAAAACCTCGATGATGAAATTTTGCGAAGCACCTTCTTAAAGACGAGAATGTGTGATGTTACGTTGCAGAGGCACTAAAATACACTCGATTACCGTCTTCGGAGAGAAGAAACGATGCGCGATATTAACTGGCGGTATCGACAAGTACTCTCAAGCACTTTCTTACGAGTAATCCCAAGTGAGCCCTTACATATTCGCAGTAGTAATACGCTGTGGTATCGTCGGTATCGTTGCGCTGGTAACACTGTTCCCAGTAGAACCTCTGTATCTGCTCGTCGTTCTCGTAATCATTGTGATAGCACATCCTCATGCGATATTGAGACACGACGTTCTCGTAGATCTGCTCTTGCTGCTGCTGTTGTTGCCGCTGCTGAATTAAGCGTTGCTGTTGATACTGAAGATACGTCGGAGGTTGCAAACTTCTGAGTTGCTGTTCCTGCGTCTGCTGTTGCAGATGCTGCCGCTGCTGTTGTTGTTGATGATGATGATGATGATGATGATGATGATGGTGATGATGATGATGATGGTAATTGTCCACGTAGTTACGGTACTGATGTGCCGGTACGAGTATGCAGAGAGTGTACTGACGGTCCATGCCGAGTACACGGTGGACTGCGTGCACTCTCTGTGGCTACGCGATGCCTTTCTTCCTCCTGTTCCTCCTCCTCCACCTCTGCTTTTTCCTCTTCTTCCTCTCTTCTTTCTATTCCTCTTTCACTTCTCTTTCTCTCTCCCTTTTTCTCTTTCCGCCTCCTTTCGTTTCTCCACTTCTTCGCTTCCTCCTCTCGATCCCGTCTCGTGCCCTCCTGCGCTCTCGTGTACTCTTCTATCTCCTCTTTTCTCCTCGTCTCATCTTCGCGAAGGCCTCCTCGAGACTGGCCGGTGTACGGGGCCCGAAATTCCGATCCCCACCTCCGTGGGTCTCAATTTTTAAGGGATCCCACCTTTTTTCCTCTTTTTGCGTTCTCTTCCTTCGCTTCTTGCATCGTCCGGCCAGTCCTGCCTACCCCCTCTTTACGGTATCCGTCCTATCCCTCCCCCAATACCCCTTTTACCCCTACTACCGCAACCTCACGCACACAGATTCTTTCCTCTCCTCAACGGGATGGAGCACAAACTGGCTCCACGTACTCCCTCTTCATCCTCTTCCTCCTTCTCTTCTTCTTCTGCTTCTTCTTCTTCTTCTTCATCTTTTCCTCTCTCATTCCAGACGCTTCCTCCATCGTATATTTTTCATGCCGTCTCTCTCACTTCTCGGCGGCCTCAAGCGCGCCTCTTTCTTACCCGACGTAAAAAGGCGGGCCTCAGCAGCCTCGACAGGATTGTCGCAATCAGGATCTCGGTATAAACTCTAAGCTCTGGTTTAGAAAGGATTTAGTTTAAAATTTAAATGACAACATAATGCCTCGCTGCCTCCGGCGTTGAAAGAAAGTCAGTTAACATGCTCTACAATTGGGTCCTGAGACTGACAATCAGACTATTAAATTTACTTTAATAATCAATTACTTAAATGGGTTTCAAAGTGCTTCTCCCTTAAAGAAATATAAGTTCATGTAACTTTGCTTGAAATATTAAATTTTGTTGCTCGACAGGAAGAATAAGACAGTCCTACGTTTTTATACTAAAATATATTAAAATGTCACTTGTACATCTTACGTACACATTGCATGTATGTAAAAGTGTATAAATAGTAAAATAGTAAAAAAGTATTAATAATAACAAAAAATAATCTTGCAAATACTTTTGATATCGGAGCAAGATAAAATCTCGAGTGGAGCGTAATCAAATAAATTCCTCTACAGTGTGCAAAGTGTCAAAGTGTCCATGTTTATCATCATCATTATTCCGGCCCTCAAGAGCGTCTATTTTTTCAGACCCGCGGAATGTCGTCGCACGCAATGTAATCCAGAAGCGCAGGGCGCCCGAGGGCCAGCGCACGATTCTGTCATTGGTGGGGACGAGCTATGAGGACAGGAGCAAGCAGAGGAAGGTGGACGAGAGGGTAGCCAGGATTGCCGAGGATCAGCGGAGGATGAGGACGAATGGATGAAGGAGAGGTAGGACGAGGCATGAAGAAGGGACGCGATGGAAGGGCAAGGAAAGAGAAGGGAAAAGGGGAGAGCGGGGAGGAGATCCGGCGAGGTCACGGTACGACCCTGCTTCAACGTGGTCGCATCCGTCGGGGCCTTGCCGTCGGTAGTAGAACCGACCTTGAGTCGCGCATTATGTCCCGTCCTTGTTGGAATTTCTGGGGCCCCTACTGGCCCCATCAGCCGTGTCTCCGGATGATCATCTAAGAGCGGGCCCAGCCGGCAGGGCCCTCGCTCGTTGCGCGCCGCCCCACCACTCTCCGCCAATCGCGGGGACTCGCCTCATCCGTGGGGCTCCAGTATGTGCACCGGAGGAGAGCACACGGGTTCTTTCCGCTCCCTCTCCCTCTCCCTTACCCCTCCCCCTTCCCGCCTTTTCGCATCCTCACCACACGAAACCATCACGATCTTTTTCTCTTCCTCCCCTCCACGCCATTCTTCCTCTTCGTCCTCAAAACGTCGGAGAGAACCCACGGCGCCTCGCGCACATATTTCTCGGTCCATACTATTATTATCGAGAGAGCACACAGATGGTATCAAGTACGGGCCTGTTCGTCCGCTCCGCGGAAAGGGGCCTTATTTTTCCACCCGCCTGTCCTCCCGCCCCAACCTCATCCTTCTCCCTCTCCATCTCTTCCTCCATCGCCGCCACCGCCGCCGCCGCCGCGACGGCCCGGCGACCTCCGACTAGCGCATTCTTTTTTCGTTCTATGGACTAACTTTCTTCTTCTCTTCCCCGGGACGGCGAAATGACTTCGATTTCCGACAGGAAATCTCCGGCCCGCTCTTCGGTTCCAGTCGTCACTCTCCCCCAAGATTTCGACCTCTTCCGTACATATATTCGTGTTGTATTTTATCCTCAACGTTATTCTTTCTCTTGGGTAGCTTTCGAAAACGCCATGGTAAAAGAACATACATGTATAGGTACACATGTATTTTGTATACGCAATATTATAATAATTATGCACATATTTCGTTATTTGTCTAGTAATTCTGTAGCTCTACAGTTTCAAAATTTCATGTCGTAAACTGTCTTCCGCTATTAATATTCAAGTTGTAACCACGAAACACACATGTAAGATTTGACGCCTGATTCAACATAATCGATTCTGTTTGCAGGTCTAGCTCAAGTACCAGGATCTTGCATCCCTGTTTCTCGGGATCGCTTGTCCAGGACATATCTCCCGCCCGAAGGGACTCGAAGGAACGAGGGCTCTTCAGCGACAGCCGCATTCCAAGCGAGACGCCTAATACCGTTCCTAGCATGACAAAAAACAAAAGGTCATCGCGAAGGATACGAGGGGCGTAAGGTACGGCGGGATCATACGAGGAGGAAGACGAGCCGCGCGTCGTCGGGACCGCAGAGGGGAGAGAGGGGACGCGACAGGACGAGGAGGAGGCGGAAGGCGTCTCTTGGATATATTCCTGCGCAAACGGCCGCGATTTATACCGCCTGGAGCTCGCTATCCTAGGAGCCGAATGCCTAACTGATTGCTGAATTCCATTCCATCGGCCTGCCTTCTCTCCCTCTCCCTTCTTTCACTCTTTCTCTCTCTCCCTCTTCCTCCCTCTCCTTCTCTCTTCCTGCTCCTCGTTCTCGCGAGCGCCTTGCGTCCTCCGCCTTGGGAATGCTACGAGAAACCACGAACGTCGTCGTTTGCTCTCGTTCAAAATTCCAGCCGCCTCGATAGAACCATCTCACCGAGAGTTTCGTCCCCGATCTCGGACAATTCCGATGAGAATTGTCGATATGAACTTACTCCGTTAAGTAATTAATAAAATTCATAAGGCTCTCGTGTGGTAAACACAAACTCGAAGGAATAAAGACTAAAAAACCGTGACAAGATGTTAGTGTCTAAATATTTCTCCTTTTAAATTTATTGCAAAAATATATTAACTCAGCCAGGGTTTGAACCTGGACCTCCCTACCACTCTAGGCGGGCGTCTCACCAATTCGACCACTGAGGCATGTACGTACATGGTGAGACGCCCGCCTAGAGTGTAGGGAGGTCCAGGTTCAAACCCTGGCTGAGGTAATATTTTTCCCAATAAATTTCTTTAATTAGAATTTGCCAGCCAAGCGTCGTCTAGCAATTTTCTACAAAGTATATATATGTGTGTGTACCGTTCTCTTCAAAGAACAGCAGTTCTCGAATGGAGACTCGCGCGAAAAATGTTAAATTATCAAAAACTGTTTCGCACTTCAAACCGTGGTTCCCCGCGTCCGTCCTGTTTAAACGGATCTATTAAAAATTACACGTACCCGACCTCCTTTTTCTTTTCTCTCATTTCACGTTAGGATGACTCGCCGCGTCGGCTCACTAATGACTCGAAAGAATTCTTATCTTGGATGAGAAGGGAGATTAAAAGAGTCGAAGGATTATACAAAGAGGAATAGATTACCGATCCCGATTACCAATTAATCGGTCATTTTCCGATTACATTCCACGCGCGCGCGATAGTAAAAGTGATTACGCGGACTTGATACTTTCTTAAGACCGAATCAGACTAGCAATTGCTGACTCGGATTGGATTGTTGACGTTTGGCGATTGCCCTCTAGCCAATGAGAGCCGATTAAATCGCTGGTTGCTTTACTCTCAACAATTGCTAGTCTGATTCGGTCTTTACTTGGTATCGTCAAATCATGCCCGCGCTCTCATCGACCGTCATTGGAGAAATTTCTCGTTAAGAAACATTATTAATTTACGAGCGAGATGCCCCGTCTACTTTACCACATTAGCGCATAGGTAAAGCCGGTTAAAGCGAATCAAGCGAGAGATTTCCAATTATGTCCGACCCTGAGAATGAGAATTTTCGAGGACGCTCAGGTGCAATTTGCACACGACTGTCGCAATGGTGTCAAAATGCTTAAGCATTCCTCGAAAGGCACGATTAAGGCCTGTGTCCACGATGTTAGAACTTGGCCCCAGTTCTAGTTCCGAGAAATGTATGGCCAATCAATTTGCAGCTTTTATGGAATAGCTGTAAGTTGATCGCACGGTAAAAAAAAGTATGTGAAATTACATACATAATTAGTGTAGCGACTACGCTATTAATAACGGAAATATATAATATATACTTTTACAAAACAATTTTTTTTACTCTTTGTTGTGTAAATACTTGTTTATACGCGATGAAAAATTACAAAAAAAATTATAAAATTTACACAATTAAAGCAAGCAGTTTACTTGTTACACGAGGTAATAAGTTTATCTACGAGGTGTAAATTTACTGACGTATGTAAATACACACCTTTAATACTAATAGATATGGTCCCAATATTACCCACTATAATAATTGTAATTTTACATGTGACTTGTTTACAATGTGGCTACACATTTCTCGAAACTAGAACTTGGACCAAGTTCTAGCATCGCGGACACAGGGCCTTTGGTCTCTCGGCCGGCGGAATCCGCATGAGTATCAGGGTCGCGTATACACTTGGAAGGTGAATTCGTCCACGATGATAATTCTCGCGGTCGTTGCGGTGGAGCGTATAACGTACGCGTGCACGCACGTGTGCTATCTCGGTGGCATCATCTCGGCACTCGGGCGCGCGGGATCTTTCCGCGCGATGAAAGGACGATGTCCGTGACGAGAGCTGCACTAGGAAGAAAATATATGGGGAGGTCGGCGGGAATGCGTTTCCGAGAGGAGAGACAGCGAAAAGGGTGGGAGCGAGTAAACAGGAGAGTTACGAATGAGGGAATGGACCAGAGGAGACGGAGAAAACTGGAATGCCGGAGGAAGAAATGGTAAAACAAGACACGGCGGAAGGACGGGGAGAGAGGTCCGAGAAATAGACGGGGATGCGAGGAGATGGAGTAAACTTGCGAATGAAGTGTAGCGGGGAAGAAATGAAGAGGAGGGGGGAGAAGAAGGCGAATGAAAGTGTTGCGCTTGTATATCGCTCAAGCGCAAATAAAGATAGAGCCAACGAGAAAGCCGGCAAGAAGCAAACAGAGATGGCAATACTTGGGAAGAAGCGAAAGGTCGGCGAAGCAAATTTGAAACGGAAGAAACCGAGACGATTGGCAACGGAAGATGCCCGAGAATTGACAACCGAACACTTTGCGTGGGCTGATAAGAGGAAGCACTGCATTTAGGTAAGACAGGAGCGCGGTTGTGCGGATTTTTTAGCTCGTCTATGCCATTCTGTACCGATTGTACTACGAGCGCCGTGAGAGTTTGACACTATGCCAGAGAGATGATTTCCGCGCGAGCGAGGAGGACGAGCGAGCTAGAACTCGAGATAGGAGGGCCGAGAGAGACAGAGAGAGAGAGAGAGAGAGAGACGGAGAACAAGGCAGGAAAGAACGAGGAAAGAGGGAAAGAGAGGCCGCGGCCGAGAAGTTCACGTTGCAAGGAGTAATGGCAAGGAAGGAGGCCCGCTCGCTCGCGCTCGCTCGCGCGGATGGTGATGGTGGCGGCAGTGGAGACGGCGGAGGAGGAGGGATCGGAATGCAGCCGAGTGAGGAATTCCGACCCCTCCCGCATATTTATCTGAGCGCGCGGCGCGGCGCGGAGGCAGCGGGACCTGGGTCGGGCCCGGTCCGCGGGGCCCCCTTTTATAGTGCGCCAACCACGCGGGCTCGCGCGCGGAGAGGGAGTACAAATAAAGGAGAGAAGAAGCGAGGCAACAGAGAGAAACAGAAAGAAAGAAAGAGAGAGAGAGAGAGAGAGAGAGAGAGAGAGAGAGAGAGAGAGAGAGAGAGAGAGAGAGAGAGAGAGAGAGAGAGAGAGAGAGAGAGAGAGAGAGAGAGAGAGAGAGAGAGAGAGAGAG
>NW_011967230.1:2413413-2427213 GCF_000949405.1 Vollenhovia emeryi | reverse complement strand
AGAGAGAGAGAGAAGGGGGAAGGAGAGAGAGAGGGGGGCGGGAGAGAAAGAGGAATGGAGACGGACCGAGGATACGTACGAGGCCAGTGCCAGGCCACTATTACGACCTTAGTGTATAGGCTTATTCAGGAATGCCCGCGGTGTTTTGTAATTGGGCGCATTCGTAAGATTTTCTTGTGAATGCGCGAGCGAGCGAGCGGGTGAGAAAGAAAGAGAGGAAGGAGCTTGACGCGACGCAAGTTCGATAGGGCCAGATCGTTATTGATATTTAAAGGGGTCCCTTCAGAGCCATTCGTTACGTGCAACGGCAGGAATTAATCCGAGTCGATTAACTTTGTCTTCATTTACCCCCGGCGCTGTTCTCGAACGAGATTATTGATCACCAGGAAATGGGCGTTAAAAATACAAATTAATATAACTCTCGTTTTATGAAAGCTTTGAATAACTTAAGGATTACGCATAATGCGCCGGGGAGACGGCGAGTAATCGCTCCTGTCATTGTTCGGTTATAATCGAGAACTTACACCGTGACACTGATCGAAGAACACGTGCCCGCGTGCAGACATGTAAAGCGCGCCAATAAAATATTTCCGGGTAGCAAGAAATGAAATTAAAAAGTCCGGAGATTCTCGGCAAGAACAATTCGGCCGGGCACGGCCGCTACCTCCCCAAGGCTGATGAGGACCCGACGATGGCCGCCACGACGAAAAGGAAGAAAGAGGAACGTGCTCTCGAGATTAAAATGATTAGGTTTAGGTACAAGAGTGGCGGGGAAGGGAACAGAGAGGTGGAGAACGCGTTGGGGGCCCGAGCGCTACCGGGCGCTCACGTGATCGCCCTGTGGCTACCGAATTCCGTATGAAGTGGGTCTCGTGCTCCGCTCCAAGGGCCCCACCGGGGCCCCTCTAAACAACCTGATCCACTTCAGGATCCACCACGGGGATAGGAAAATCGGACGTGCACACAAGCGGGCGCAACTTTGCGTTCTCGATCTCCATCCCGGGCGTTTCGTCGCGGTAACTTTTTCGCGTGAAATGCGAAATCATCTGCGCTTTTGAGAAATAAATATAACTCGCAAAGTGCGCTTTGGTAAGGTAACCCGTGGGAATTTTCAGCGCGTTTAGTTTCGCGGTCGTTAAATTTACACGATATTGTAACATTACAAATATGACGCGACTCTGTGAATAGTTTCATTGAATTTTGCCATCGAAATACTTAAACGTTCCAGGTGCTAGGATAATTGTCTCAAAATGCTTTAACCGTGTCACACTTTGCGTTCGTAATAATGACGAATATGTTACAACTTTGAAATCTGAGAGTGATACTTGAATAAGTTATCTTTCTAAAGCAAGTTTGTAGATTGATATTACGCCCTGGAAGATCATCGATGCGCAAGAACTTCATGACGACACCGTACTACATTAGGATGCAAATGTTCTCGTAAAATACAATTACTATCTTGTGCGCCACAATGTCTCTCCAAAGTGCAGTTCAGAGATACGTAATACTTTGTTTTCGAGCAAATAAGGCGAACAAATGAGATAAAAAATGGTAATTGGAAAGGCGCCTCAGTATACGTTAATTATACGCATCTTACCGAGAACCGTGTGCGCCCACAGGCAGCCCGATCGCGGCTGCCAGGTATTTCGGAGTCTTGGATAAAATTCGGACTCCCCCTGAGACTTTGATTGCGAAAAGATGATAGCTCTCGTCTTAAATAGACCTCGTAATAAAAGAACCTTTGTCACTGGAACTTCAACGTGAAATTCCTCGACGATGAGTCCATCGTTCAGATATTCTCTGCGTGTTTCGCGGCGGGGTATGCTGTACAAAAGCATTTCGCGCATGTACGTTTATCGGCGTGCGCGTGAATTTTTGCGAGCGTCGGATGGAACGCGCGAGATCAGTGATATCTGATTCAGATTTACGTTCGACGGCGGAAGAATGGAGGGGGAGGGCAGCAGGAGAGCGAGAGAGGGGGAGGGACGGAGGGATCGAGAGTAATCGGGCTGACGGTCGAGAAAGGAATTTCTTTGGCCGGACAGCTGCTGCCGAACAAAGGACGCGGGATATAAAAGAAGAGTTCCTCAAGGCGCACGTGGCTCCCGCGAGAGAAAAAGAATAGGAGGTGGGGGAGAAATCGGGGGAGGGGGAGAGATCAGGGGGAAGGGGAGAGAGAGAGAGAGAGAGAGAGAGAGAAGACGAGAGGATCCATCGGCTAATACAAGGACTGGACATACACGCGACCTGCTGCTCCGGCACCTTTCCAAAAATTCCCTCCCCTCTCCGTCAATTTCACCTTTTTCTAAATTATAATCGAGGAGCATCAACTCGCTTGACATCAAGACCGAAGAGGCAAGAGCATTTCTGAAAAATTGCAAGGAGAAAGATTGTTTATTTGAAAGTCAACAATTTTATCCATTCCTGCCTCTTTCTCATCCTTCTTTCCCATTCTCTTAGTCTTAGTTTAACATTTGCTGTGAAATTATTTGATCCTTGAAAATTAAGAGAGAGAGAGAGAGAGAAAGAGAGAGATGACTATATTGCAGAACAAAGTTTCTCTTCGCAAGTTCCGAGTATTCCGTATAAAAAAAGAATTAACTTTTCTATTTATTTGTAGACGAGAGGCCATCGTCGCCTTTACCGCGAGTCACGTCCCGCGCGTGTCCCGCGCAACACCGATCGCGTTTATCCGTTTGTCGCGGAGGTGGCGGACGCGGGCTTACATGCAACTGGATATATCGGCCTGATATTCACTTTGCGCCGACTGACGAGCCCGGTATGTGACGCAGTCCGCGTTCTTGCTCACAGAAGTCGCCACGAAGCTCGGATACTCCACGCATCGCCAGCGGGGAGTATCAGCATAGGGTTACGCGATTCGCCGCGCCGAAAGCACCTTACTTTTGTATTAATGCTCATACCGAGTGAAAGTGTATCGCACATTCCGCAAATGTTATACGAGCGTGCGCGTCCGCGGCCGTTGCGTTGCGTTGCGTTAAAGAGCGAGAAATAAGAGCGCGGCGGAACCGCGGCGGCGCCTCCCCAATACCGTTTCATTTATCTCGCGGCGAGAACGAGATGTAAAAGTGTGCTCCGCTTGACGCGAGGAGCGCACTCGATATCCCGATCATCTAATCCTTATAAATTTCTCGATCGGTCGATTATTCGTTGAAAAAAAAACCCCCCGACAATCGAATCGACGAGGACGGAAGGAGTGACAAGATATATTTGGGAAAACACAAAACTGTTTTGTAATTTTTTCCGTATGTTTTAAGGCCGAATCAGACTAGCAATTGCGGACTCGGATTGGATTGGGATTGGCGATTGGCGATTGCCCTGTAGCCAATGAGAGCGAAGCAGCCAGCGATTTAATCGACTCTCATTAGCTAGAAGACAATCGTCAATCGCCAATCCGAATCCATTCCGCGTCGGCAATTGCTAGTCTGATTCGGCCTTTAAGCTACTTCACCCTGAAGAGGTGATCCCTTACAGCAAGTTTTCATTTAAAACATGTTTTTCAACAGATGCGCCTATTAGGTAGAGCAAGGAATCCACTGTTAACTCAATTTTGACTAAAATGTCACGTGTCCCCTTTCTTATTATATTATATTTCAATTCTTCGATTGCAAAAGAAGCGATCGAAGGAATTAAAACTCTTACAAGTACAGTAAATTCCCATTCGTTCATTCGCAGGGACGACACGAATGATAAAATAATAATATAAATCGCGCAGATGACGCAAACAGCGGGACGCAAAGTAGCCCGCGGAAGGCTGATCTTACGATGGTGGCCGCGCGGCGAGAGAGAAGGTACGAAACGAGGACTAGCCGAATTAATGCGTCGCAGAAACTTATTTTCGCACCTGCCGCCGGTGAAGATAACGGCTGATACGACGCCGAAGCGTCGCGATAGCGTCTGCGTCGCGCCGCATTCCAGCGCGTTGCCTGCGTTTCGCGGCGCAAAACAACCCGATCGCGCGCCTCGCCCGCCGGATGGGCAATTAATTTCGACGACACCGCGGCGGCGCTTAATCCCCGAGCGCCGCCCGGTTTACATACCGATTACCGTATCGCGAACAAATGCGTAATAACTTGGACGGCTCGTCGAGGTGTTTTCATCTCGGAAAAAAATCCGTTGCCTGTCAGGTCGCAGACTTTCGGATTCTTCGCGATCGGGTTCTTATCGAATCGAGGCGTCGCGTCGGCGGGAAAAAGATCTAATTTGAAATCAAACTGGCGGCGCGAACGAAGCTGCGTCGCGTCTACCGCGCCAATTGTCGAGCATCGCAACGCCCGGTCGATTACGATCGAGAAAACTCGCGGAGATTATTATATCGACGCGACGTGGCGCCGGGACACCCGGTATATATATTCGCGGTAGCACCGTTACCTTATCGGCCAGATACAGCAAGATTTAACGAATTCCTGCCGGGGAAAGTTCTCGGTGCATTTTGCGTTTATTGGCACACACGTGCGCGCGCGCGCGCGCGCGCACACATACATCTGTGCGACTTATATCTGCTTTAATGTAGCCGCGCGCGAAGACACACTCGCAACTCTCGCTCGCGCGAAATGTTCGCACCTTGCGTGAATCATGGCGCGTCTCGGCGCGGAATCATGCGACAATTAGAATTATAAAATATCTCTCTCGGTCTCTCTCACGTGGAATTATCTTATTCTTCAATTGAACGTGTTTAAACATATCAATTATGTACCACAGCGATATGGTATCGGAACAAATTTTCTTTGAATTTTGACCTTACCAGACTTTTATTTTATTTAAAAGAAAATTTTATTTGATTAAGACGCGAATCTCTGAGAGAATCCATGTCTATTTCTTCAAATCTAGACGGAGAGAATTTTTTTTTACAATTCACCCCGAAAGTCGTGTAACCGTGGGACAACGTGGCATTTTCAAGAACTTTACGAGAGTTTGTGAAATTTTACCATATACATTCTACTAGTAAAATGTATATTGTAAATGTAATTACTAGTAAAAAGAGAGAGAATATGATAACATTTCAAAAACTCTCATAAAATTCTTCAAAATGCCATATTTTCCACGATTGCATGATTTTCAGAATAAATTGTAGGAGAAACTTGTAGCAAATGTTTTAGTAGATTCAAGGGAACGTGATTTCAACGTATCCCGTTTGTTTAATCGAAATAAATCTTTTTTCCCGTGTGTACACGCAGAGAGCCGATTCTAAAGAGCAAGAGTCAAAATTTCAAAATGTACTCGTCTCCCCGCTACCTCCCCTTCGAAATTAGTTTAGACAACGCGAGTGCGATAAACGGTGTAGTCCAGTGGACCCGACGTTCACGTAGAAACGGGCCCGTTTAATCGCGAGCCGGCCTCGTTACAGCTTGCGAGCCTAATCGGCAAATATTCGATCGTATACAGTCGTATCGTTCGATTAATCACGTTCATGAAAACGCGCCGCGCCGCGAGCGCCAGCGATAAGAGGAAAGCGCAATGCGAAAGGAAAGTGCCGTTGCTATCGCTATCGTTTTCGCCTGCGAAAAGTCCCGAGCATGGGACTGCGACTTTTATTCAACGTCTCGCGAACGTTCGCGAGATACGTGAGCACGCGTGTATGTGCGTACGTGCGTGAGAGGCGGTTCGCGGTGGCAGGCCGGCCGCCGAGAGATGCTGATATGAATGGAATGCGATGCTATTATCGGGCCGTACCTACCGATAACTCGTTACGTCGCGGCTTCGTCGAGCGGCGCGGGGGCCGGGGCGAGGAAGGGGAGTGTGCTCCTCGATGCAGGAGGCAAAAGGTCGTAACTCCCGAAGAATCACGTTCGCGGAAAGCCGCATGAGTGCGCACGGAGATAAAGAGCGAGGGAACCGAACGCGGATCTTCTTCGCGACTTCTTCGATTCGCGCATTTTTCTTAGCCGCGTCATCCCTGCATGCGTTTTTTTTCTTAGATCTCGACACATATATCTCGTTTGCATCAATTACCAGCATATCTCTCCATTTCCTCGTTTCAGAAAGGAAAAAACAACGAGGGTCTTACTTTAGATAATAACGAAACGCGTATTTTTACATGATGGCCAATTAAATTATTAATTACATAAATTTTCTAGTGAAATAATTATTTGGAGCACTTTCGGCAAATAATTTTGCACTCGAGGTACCTTGTCTCTTTAATATTGTAAAAAGTTACGAATTAAATATCCCCCGAGAACGCAGATTCTTGGAATAATTGACACGCGCTGATAAAGGAATGTTTCATCGATTTGCCAATGATTCTTCTTCATCGATCTGTCTACCGCATTGTTAGATATGATTGCACATCGGCCATTATCTGTCACATAAACACTTCAATGTAACTCATATAGCCTGATAGATACATTGATCGAGACAATGGAATACGACAGTCTATGTATAATAATTTCCGGCGGATTATTATTCCTCCAACATTAGAGCTGTCGTCGCGGTAAATTGTAACATTTGCTCAACGAGCGCCATGATTTATCGCTCGCGATGCGAAGCGAGAACGAGGATGTTCTGAGAAAATTCACTGAGAACATTCTGTGGGAGCGAGAATTGCTTGAAAATATTCCCTTGAGGGGAAATATACGGGATATACGGCGTGTAAATCCCCCGAGAATATTGTAGAAATATTTTCTCTGAAAAAGTAACGCGATATACAGGGTGCGTCATCTAACATAACGGTCTTAAATAAATCGTAAAGTACTTCCTCTGTGAAAAAATTGTTGAAATAAAAGTTACTACAGTTCGATGTATACATATATTTTATGTGTAGCACGTTCTGCATTTATCTTCCCGTTCACTGTGTTTACGTTGAAATTAGAATTCGTGTTTTCTGAAGAAACACAACGACGTTTAGAAAAGGCGATATCGTGCTCTCGAGTAAAATTAAGTCAGACTTTGGAAAAATCTAAAAACACATTGACGACGGAGGAACCGACAGCTTCAATGTTTCAATAAAAATCAATATATCTCGCGAAGCTCTCGTTGCTTCACAAACCTACGCTAGGATTTTTATATATCCACGTGTCGACAAGAAATCAGCGTTCTCTCATTTTCCTCGACATTCGCGAATGCACGGCGCATTCTCGACAAGGCCGTGATTCACAATCCACGCTATCACGATTTTCTGATACAAGATATATCTCCCCATTCACGAAGAGTGTCTTATCACGCGACGCATTATAAAAAAACTCGCCCGATCGTCCTTGATGATAAGGATGCGATCCTCGATTCATCGACTCATACTGCGCGCGTTCGCCGTGCGTCTTTCAGCGATTATGTCAAAGAGTATTATATATTTTCGCAATAAGCCATCTGGCTGCGCGTGTGTTTACCGGGCACAGCAATCATTAAATTTATGTCCGCAAAATTGAATAAAATTCTGTCGTAATAATCTTACGGTGGGATAAAGTATCCTGCATGCGTACTGAATGGCATCCAGGAAAACAATTCGAAATTTCTATTAATTCATTGTTGACACATTTGGTCAGCTTTTTAGAATAACCAGACGTGACTATCTTCAACTTGAAATCGTATTATTTCACAAAGCAAAGGAAACTGTATTTTTTTAATAAATTAATTTTTATACTCTTATAGCGGTAACAAGTTTCATTAATTTTCACACGCCGATCCTGCAAATAGCTTATTAGAAATTAATGATATTGGCTGCGTTCAGCAGACACAACTGTTGAGCGAGCGCTCAACAATTTCTTAATATGATTGGCTGGATCTAAAAGTATTAACCAATCATACTGAGCGCTCACTCAACAGTTGTGTCTGCTGAACGCGGCCAATGTTTTTATATTACCGGCGATAATAAATCTATTTGTGAGTTATTAGAAATTGCTCATCGTTTCCAGATATTTGGCCTTATCAGTCTGATAACTTCGGACAAATTCCGAGAAATATCATTCCTTTATTCGTATTTTTTTTTGTCTATTTATTTCATATTTTATCTCCATTGAACACGACTGTGAAGTATTAATACGTTATTACATCACGCTGTGACAAAACAATGCCGTAAGGCAATATCTTTTATAATATTATGATTCGTCTCTAATTTACAATCCAATAATCGATTTTTCAATCAACACCCATAAAAATTTAACATACATATGAGAATAATTTTACCGTCGTATAAATTTAAACGCGGCCTCGGGGAAAGTATCCGGTGGAGCTCCGGTGCTTATAACGTTCGGTACCGCGCACGAATCGAGTGCCCGTGATCGCGCGGGGGAGATCAGAATCCCTTTCACGTTAGGAATGCGTATAACCCTTGCCGAGGGCCGCGGATTTCGGAGAAATCGGGATCAAATATCCCGAGCATTCCACCGGTATGATTGTCGGGTGCTATATCGGGTCCTCCCGCGAACCGCCTTATCACCGGGCCACAACGTCAAAACATCGTCGGCAGCTATCTTGGACCGGGAGCACGTTTAGCGCGAAGATCGTCGCGCAGTAGTATCTTTATTACTGAGAATTTAACGTGATAGCCGTACAAGAATAGAGCAGTGTCGTATAAACGATACTATGTCGCCGCGAATCAACGTGCGTATGGCAGCGCTCTGCCGTTTCGCGATATTTCGAATACAGAAATACCAATTTTTACCCTCCTCGGAAGAATTTTTACTTTTCCACGCGTATTCTATAAAGAATCAAGATGTCATTTTAATGACTGTTTTCTTTTTTTTTCATTTCAATTGGCCCTTTGTAAAAAGTTTCGGAAGATCGTAGTTTCGACTTCAAATGCCACGTATCTCTCTTTGTGACTCTACGCGAATTCAAATTCTGTTGAAGTTAGATCCTATCTGAAATCGATCGGAATCCGTTTTGCTATCTATTTGAAATAAATTTTGTGTAAAATTAACATATTTTTAGTGACAAAATGAATTTAAAAGATGTAAGTTTTATATTTTACAGATGTAATAAGTCGAATGACGGTTCGGAATCTCTCACTTATGTTATATAGAATAAAATCAACATTTTATTCTGTAAATTTTAACAGGTAAATTTTGTTACTTTATAATATCGAACATGTGTACTGTGTCAGTTTAAAAATAAGTACACATTGTGTTGTTTTAACATTTCTTTTCGGTTATTTTAATAATGTTACATTTGAGGTCGCAATATGTTGAATTAACACATGAATGTGTTACACGTTTAACACAAAACTTTTAACCGGCATATTTTTATAACAACAAAACACAAGTTTTCCAACTGTGTAGTGATAATGCACCGATTGATTTTAAAGAGATTCTGTCCATCACTGCGCCTCAAAAGTTGTAGGGATCTCGACATTTCCGCGAAGGGGATACAGATAAAAAAAAAGTTGCCGTTAAAAGAACATCGGATAGAGTGGAAGATCGAAGATCAAGCAGTGATGCGTTCAACATGTTGGTAGATATCGCGTTTCTCGATTATTTCCGTTACTCTAAGCATTACTGAGCATTACGATCGCCTGACGATAAATAATGTATAACACAGACACTGAACCGTACTGCAAAGATTTCAGATAATAGAACAATAGCTCCGAGTGAAAAGACAATGCGCGGTCTGGCTGGGATAATCGTCATTTCCGAAGACGCGATCGTCGCGGGGATCGATCTGATTGTCACGTAAAGGCCGAATCAGACCAGCAATTGCCGATGCGGATTGGATCGGGATTGGCGATTGTCGTTCAGCCAATGAGAGTCGATTAAATCGCCGGCCGCTTTGCTCTCATTGGCTAGAAGACGATCGCCAATCCCAATCGAATCCGCGTTGACAATTGCTAGTCCGATTCGGCCCTGAGAAGTCACGCCGTGACGCGTATTTTCGCGGATACGCGAATAGACAGCAGCCGGATACGAAATCGGAACGTAGCGGCGCGAGCCGCTCGCGTATCGCGCGCGATAGCGTCTCGATAATCGCGCTTCGTGCATTCCTACCTCGATAAGATAGCAGCAGCCGGTCGTGACTCAATTTTCGCTCGCTTACCAAGTCTGCCCACGTGTATTACACATTATGCGCGAAAATGCGCTCGCCTGATAGTCAGGAAGTGTGCGCACGGCCGGTAGAAATGCTGATTCTTTCGGTACATGAGCGCCACACTCGCGCAGCAGCAAACACACACACACGCGCGCGCGCGCCTGATCCGATGAAGTCAGTTGGCAACAAATTACACGCCGAGGCATAAACCGACCCAATGAATGTCATCGCCAGGATAACCATCCTACTTGTGTGTTGCCAATGATATAATTTCTCTAGCCCGGACGTCGAACTCTAAGCTCGCCACACCGCGGGCCGGCCGGCCCGGCCTCTGATGGCCCACGCGGCAGACGTGCAACGCATCTAAGGTCAATCCCCGGAGGTTAAATCGCCGATAAAGTTTGGTACTCAAAGCATTAGTGGGGATCAAAGTGGCGCATTAGAGATTGTCCCGTGTTATTTGAATGCAAATTAGCGCAGAACTCGCCCTCTCTCATTCTTAATGAAAATCAATATACTGATCTGTATTACTTTTCGAACACGAGCGTTGGTAACATAAATAATATTAATAAATATCGCGCCAAATTACCCGGGAGGGAATAATAAGCGTTTAATTTGATGCGCGGCGTTTATTTAATTACGCATTGACACTGTGCAATGTTCTTGTCGCGAGTTGCTGTATGCATGAATAATCATTGTTTGTTCCATGCATCGGGAACACCTGTCGATATTAGCGGACTCCAAATGTTTACTAATTTGAAAACTGCGAGACCCGCAGAGTGCCTTCGCAATTCCAACGGAATTTAATACGGAAGCGGAGCGAACGAACTCTGAACTGACAAAAGCTCACTGCCGCCACGAACTTCCCGATGACTTGGCTCGGCGAAGAGCAAAAAGGACCCGGGGAAATTCCTCGCCTTCCTTTTGCATATTCAACGAGACCACGCTCGCGACGTTCCAAAAATCCAAACTGCCGCGAGAGCATGACGCGCTATAAAGAGACGCGGAGACAGAGGCGCATCAAAGGGCGTTTGAGAAAGAGGGAACGTACGGAAAGGGTGAGGGGGAAAGAAGGGAGAGAAAGAGAGGAGCGTGAAATTCCGCCGGAGCTCTAAAAATAGTCGCGCACGAAAAGGAAGAATAACACGAGTGCGCATATATCTGGTCTTCTGGTAAAAGCGTAGGCCTATTTATGTATCGCCCAGTAGAGATGGAATCCCGATCCCTTCGTATGGTCGTTAACATTGTTTGTCCCTGGAGGAAGGAGAGCCGTAGGAATGTGAAAAGCCACGCCAGCACAAACGGCCGATCTCCTCGCGGTTAATTCCGAGTCTCTCGCAGACGTCGAAATGGCAAAACGATCTGGGAATTTCGCGCGGTATTCTCTCTAAAAAAAAAGAAAGAACGAAAGAAAGAAAGAAGAGAGAAACTCGGGGAAATAATCGCTGCACTAAAGCCCGAGAAAGTAGCCTTCGCCCGGGCAACCCTTTGTCTTGTAAATTAAACGAAAGGGGCGTTCATATTTTGAATAATTGATGACGCAACTTTCTCGCCGTGCGAATTGTTAAGTCGCATTTTTTAACGACGAGGATAGCTACACCGAGAAAGAGATATCCGATTAAATATAAACGGATAATCCAATTACACAATAACAAACGGATATATCCGATTAAATTGTATATCCGGTGAAAAATATGATCGGTTTTTCGATCAAATTTCATCGGTAACTGCAGTTCGTCGGATAAATTTCATCGGATGTGTACATAGTTTAATCGGAGAAGTTAATCGGACAAAATTAATCATCGGAAACGCTACTTAATTGGTTTACCCGATGGAACTTTCTCTCAGTGTACGCAAATCTCCGCAATCCTCATATAAATTAGCATAAAACAATAATTAGTTTTAATTCTTTAATTTTATTTGTATCTATGATAAGCGTTGTAATTCCGATTATTGTGAGAATTTGTGCTTGATAAGGACCCAAACCCGCGGTCGAAACGTCGCACGTTATACACTTTATTTTTAATTTATTAAACAAGTGCCGGTTAAGGTCGACTAAACTGATCCAGTGATAAAACAATAATGTTAATAGTGAAAATTTTTTAAATTAAACTTTCAAGAAGCTGCGCAAGTGTTGCCTGTATACAGAAAAGTGGCCGGCAGTCCGGGATCTCGGACGTACAGCTTGGTAAGTCGCGGGAGTAAAAGCGAACGGGTCGGGGCGCAGGGCGCGAGAAAAGCTGATAAGAACAGCGCCTCGCGGATGGTAGATACCGACGAGCGAGTCGAATTCTTTCCGCCCCGGCAGCACGTGGGAATTTCGCGGCATGCCCTCGGTTCACCTCCTGGGAAAGACAAAAATAATTGTGGAGGAACGAGAGGCCGAGCGCGAACGCGCGGAAAAAGACGTCGCGGCACGAGCGGGCTCGAGGAGCGTCCGATTTCGAAGGCGAGCGTTTGAAACACCTGGAAAATCGTTGGAACAATATCCGGCGGCTTTCACGGGCGTGTGACGAACGGGGGGCGAGAGACCCGACGCCGATAGTCACGTTTTAACTGGCCGCGCCGATACGCGGCGTCCGGGACGCCACCGGGTCTCAATTTCGGGAGTGCTGGTGCAATTTCGCCGAGTCTAAAGGGTGGTCTACAATACATGGAGTAAGCTGGAGTAAGGAGTAGGAGTAAGGAAATAAATCCATTTTATTTCTTACTCCTACTTCAGCTCTTAGGCTTACTCCCGGTGAATCAAAATGCCATCAATCAGTGTTACAATTATTTTAAAAATCATACCCGTATTTCAGCTTCCTTACACCAAAAGCTAGAAGTTAGGGCTCTCCCTTACTCCTTACTCCACGTATTGTAGACCACGCATAATCTCCGACGAGCTAAGAATACGTGGAAACGTATAATACTTTCCAAACGCCGCGTTTCGCTCCGCAAATAAGCCTCATTATCAGATGCTCTCCGTGTCTCTAATGTCGAGCCAGCGAAATTGTATCGGTATTAATCCTCGCCTGGTTCGTTCGAAATTATCCGAACGGCAAAACAGGATAAGGAGAGCGTGACGTTCTCGGCGTCTGCTGTGTTTATAACGCGCGCGGCAGTTCTTTTTTCTTTTCCCCTTAAACGGTGACCCGCGCGAAGATATCCCCAAGGTGCCGATGTACCTCGTGCCCGGAGAGCCCGTGTCTCCGATATACGTGAACGGAGGGGGGAAACGCATTTTCCAGGGCGCGTCTACGCAAGGAGGAGAAAGAGAACGAGCCCACACGTCGGAATATTCGACAGCGGAAATAAAGGATCGCTGGCATCCCCGGCAGCGCGAAAGGAGCATCATCTCGGCGGGTTTGGAGAAGCGACGGACGGTAGCGTATCCGCTCATTCCGGCGCGATCGTACGCCCTCGGCAATCCTCGTGGCTCTCCGTGGCGTCACTTCGTGGACCGCCTGGGGGCCCTACGAGAGCGTAACACCGGTAGCTACCATGCCAAAAGGGTCCCATGGTGCGAGTTACGCGAGACCGGGAGAAAGAGAGACAAGCGGAAAAATAAAAGAACGAGCGGGATAAAGAGAGAGAAAGAGAGAGACAGACGGGGGGGGAAGGAGGGGGAAGGGACCAGCGGAGGACGTCGCGGAGGGACGGGAGGGTGGGACGGGGAGATGAGAAAAGGGGCGAAATATCCGAGGGGGGGACTAAAACGACAGGGATCCAGGGGGAACCGGCATCTTTTCTTCACGATGTATTGACGCTCGAAAGAACGGCGTTAAGGCCCCCTCTCTCCCTCCCAACCTCGACGTGGAGCCCGGGGGCCTGACGGCGGGGTAGGGG
>NW_011967230.1:2383570-2412848 GCF_000949405.1 Vollenhovia emeryi | reverse complement strand
GGGGGACTAAAACGACAGGGATCCAGGGGGAACCGGCATCTTTTCTTCACGATGTATTGACGCTCGAAAGAACGGCGTTAAGGCCCCCTCTCTCCCTCCCAACCTCGACGTGGAGCCCGGGGGCCTGACGGCGGGGTAGGGGCCCGGGGGGGGGGGGGAGAGCCAGCAGCGGCGGCGGCGGCGGAGAGCAGGAGAGGGCGGATTCGAGAGGACGGGAGACATTCCAATCTCTCGTGGCAAGCCTGCTTGCCTGCCTGGCTCGCCTGCCTGTTCCCTCGCTCGCTTGTCTGCTCGCCGCTTGCCAAGTCACCGTCCTAAAGCCGGCCCACGCTACGCCGAGTGGCACGCGGACGATCGTAACCGTATAGAATCTCCCGGCCGCTATCAGGCCGATCGATTTTTATTTCGAGATAACGACGAATCGTTACGGCCGAGGAATCTGCCAGAAACGGCCTGAAATTGGCGGCACACGAAGAAGATGACTCGCGAGAGACTCTAGCAGGGGAAGCTCCGTTTCATTTAGCGGCGCGAGCTCTCGCGTCTTCCGGACGGAATATTTCGGAGAGCGAAAAATAGGAATGAAGCACCGAAAATGTATACGACTGAAGAGCTGCGCTTAAAGGGACGAAATTAAATCCTTACAGGCTTTCAGGCGAAATAAATCTGTCGTCGTTCTTTCGATCGCACGAGCGACGACGCGATAGAAAAATCTCGTCTCGAGGCCTCCGTGTGTGGTTCATCTACGAGTACAAATGCATTTCGATTGTTATGCGCGCGCTGCCGGGATGTTCTTTCGTAGGAGCGTCGGCGATCGCACGCACGATCGGTTGCGGGGATCGAACTGGAACGCGCGGCGTGTAAACGCACGTCTCCACGTACGCTTTCAATACGCGAGAAAAAGCGAGACGAGGCGGCGCACAATGCAGGCGTAGCGTACGCCGTGCCGCGGAGATCCAGTTACAAAGAACGAATCTGCTTTCACATTTATCGAATTCCAACGGCGCTCGTTCCTTCGTTCGTTCTGCATACCGCGCTACCGGGAATCCGTCCCGAATGATTTTGCGAGGCCGAGACGGACGTTGTTGTGACATTGTTGCCCGCATGGTCAGCGACGACGAAAGGACGACGCACATGTCCCAAGACGACTGAGTGTCCTTTCAATGACAGACTCGTTAAGCAATTCCTGTGACGGGCGAGGGATAGCAATAGCTTTCGAATTAAAACGAGTTGAAAAAGACTTCTTATAAGTTAATCTTCGAGAAGTCAAATTGGTCGAGAGACACTCTTCGGTTTATTTCAGGCGGGGCTTGCAATAAAATTTTCATCGGAAATCTATGCAGTTACGCAAAGGCAAAGTCACCGCGGTAAAAATGTACGAGATAATCTGTCTGTTGTCGGCTGACTCAAAGTAACGACGCGATTCATGTTTTAACATTTATCATTTTCGTCGCGCGACGCACGTTTATCTGCGTTAATGGCGCTCTGACAATTGCCGGTTAATGTGAGTTGGATTACATGTATCGCTCGAATAGGACCACGACCCATATAATCGAAACGTCGCCTTAAATGTGTAAAGTTTAGTCCACAGCCAGTGTGGACTAAAAACCGATTTAACTCCAAATTTTATTCGACCGCCGCTGGCCACCTTTGTTAATTAATCGGTCAACGCAGAAATTTTATCGCGAAAACCATTACCTCAGCCAGGGTGAGGTTTCGCAATAAAATTTCTGCACTGACCGATTAATTAACAAATGTGGTCAGCCGTGGCCGAATAAAATTTGGAAGTTTATTATTATACGAGCCATTTGAAGCGACTAATCTTCGATTATTTTACTCCGTTAATTATTTACTGGCGAAAGAAGGAGGGAATAATTGTTATCGTATTTCCGCGAAGAAATCGCCATCGATCCAATTTAGCCAAAGTGAGAGAGCATTCAATTTTCGGAACGTCTCGCTAAGAGAACGAGATTACGGAATCTCCCGCAAAGATCAATGATACATACTCGTGATGAACTCAAAGTACTTTCGATGTTTCACGTATGCTTTAGGAATTTGTTACAAATGTCTTGTTCCAATCTCACAATTGAAAGACAGTCTCGAGAGGACGATATCCGGAGAAATAATTGGTCCCTGAATTAAATAAATAATTCTCTCGTGCGTCCGAAAAAGTTGTGCGGCTCTTTCAATTGTATAATATATCGAGAAACCTTCTCAATTCTCATTTATGCGAGCAGATAACGATCGCGCTTAATAATATTCATCTACAATAATACATATTCATCGTTCGGGATGATATACAACAGAAATTTCATCGTCTTTGGGCACTAAAGGAAATACGACGCGTATGCAGAATTAGGTGCGCAATTAATTACAGCGATTCGACGGCGATTAGGCGGCGCCAACCGAAGTCGGCAAGGACCGGTCGTCGATGCCAATGACTTCGAAATATCGAATTCGAGTCGTTTTATCAGAGACGCAGCTACATATACACACACACAGTACCCTCTATAAGTTTGGAAACACTTTATAAAAAGTCATAAAGAATTATTTAACGCCAGTAATTGATTGAACGATGTAGAAAAATTGCATGACGACCGACGGCTGGCAAATTCTAATTAAAGGAATTCATTGCGAAAAATATTACCTCAGCCAGGGTTTGAACCCGGACCCATCCTACAGTCTAGGCGGGCGTCTCACCAATTCGACCACTGAGGCATGTGGCAATATTAGTCGCAATAAACAATACTACTGATGACGATCATCGTGTATTATGAAAGAAAAACATAATGGAATCGATGTATTTTGCTTTGCGTTTATTTAACTAAAGAAAATTAAAACGAAGGTGCCTACGTACGTACGACAAGCCTTTAATAAAGATTTAAATTAAATTTTAGCTTCCTTAAAGTAACCACCTTTTGATAGATAAACCTTTGCAGAGATTCAGTCGGGATACGTTTCCGTTCTCGCTGGAGAATCTCCCAAAGATGCACTCCACTCGTAACTCGCTCTTTGCGATTCGTCATTTAAACGTATCGTGATTTTACCGTTATTTTTATCGTTATATCGTTGTATAAGTATCGTTATTTATCGTAAATGCATCGTTATTTAAACGACTTATGATATATTTGTACCAAACATGTGCACAGATCGCTGCCGTGCCACCATTTAACCGTAAAATATAGGGTACTATATGTAATACATGTACACGCACGAAACACTGTTCAATATATCGCAATGCAATAAATGCACTACGTGCCGAACGTCGCGCTGAGATTACATTCTTATCTGGTGCCCTAATGGAACTTCGTCTATTATCATATGTGACCTCTTGAGAAATGTGAGTTTACTGTCCCCCCCCCCCCCATTAAGAAAAAACAAGCAAACCAATGGTGCGATCTGCGGCGATACCAGCGTCGTACCGAGTAATCTCCTTCCTCTGTTTTTTTTTCCTTCATATTATGGAAAGGAAGAGACAGACGCTCATAATTTAGAGGAAACGTCTCCTGTATGCATGCAGCTTCCCTTGAATTTCACGCGCAGCGGTCGCCCATTTCGACGTTAATCCTCGGATGATCTCGGAAATGCAATTATTTGTACTCGATACACTCGCACGATACGCCCTACCCGTGGCCCCGGTGGGGCCCAGAAAACGTCACACACCTGTCGGTTGCGTTTTGTAAGCAACAGGTCAACCGTGCGCGAGCCGGTTCCTATTTGCAGAGGAGTCATCGCGACGTTTCCCGTTTCGCTGGCCCCCGGGAACGCTCGTTGAGCGGATCATTGGGCCTGGTCAGTGACGAGGGAACGCGTGACGTGGCTGTCAACCCGAAACCCGCGATCAACCCTCTTGGGCCCGCGCGCGCATCGGGAACGATTTCGAGAACCGATAGAATGTCGAGCGAGACGACAAGGCTGGCCGTCGACTTCTTCTACCTGCTGCACTTTAAACTCACACCCGGGGACGTACGGGAGAGAGAGAGAGAGAGAGAGAGAGAGAGAGAGAGAGGAGAGAGAGAGAGAGAGAGAAAAAAGAGAGAGAGAAAGAGCGCACGCACGACGTCGTCGGCCGGAGTTTGGCCGCAACAACCAGGGGGCTACGTACCAACGTGGGGAATGGACCACGGGCTCTCGGCGCAATCGGTCTTCTCTTCTCAGAACGTAAGGTTCCTAAATTCAGACAATAGGGATGATAAAGGGGGGGTGGCTATTTTTCGCGCGCGTCTCCGCGCGCGCGCGCGCGCGCCGCGTGGTTGGCAGTCGCGGCTGTATTCGAGCGTTCCCGGAATTTTTTGCCAGAAATAAAAGGTTTAAATTGGGAAACATTGGCACACGGGCGGCGGTTCACGCTGGCAACCGCACCGGCGACGGCGACGGCGACCGGGGGGGCCGGGGAGGGGCGGGAGACATACGCAAGTTGAAACATCAAGCGGAGAACGAGTCCCGACGGCGGGAAAAAACGTACGCGACGCGCGTACACGCCGGCCGAAAGAATGAAATTCCCCGATCGATCGATCGATCGGACGGACGGACGGACGGACGGACGGACGGAAGGGAACGAAACGAACGAGCGACAGGAACGAATGAGGAGAGGGAACGAAGAAAGTCCGGGCACCTGCGCTTTCGAACGAGACCCCGCGATATGATTTACGGCATCGAGGCATTCGCAGTTTCCTCCGGCGGTGTCATAATCGGTTTTGTATCTGTCCGCGCGAGAGAGCCGACGAGCGGTACGGGCCGAGCGGGCAAAAATAAATGGCAATTAACATTCCTTTGGCATCTCGCTGCCTCTCGACGGGGCATCACGGAGAGCCGAGAGAGAGAAAGAGACAGAAAGAGAGATGGAGGGGAGCGGGACGAGAGAGAGAGAGAGATAGAGTGAGAGAGGGAGGGGGGAAGCGGGATGCTGCGCTGCTCGGGGCCTCCGGACGGGGCCCGCAGCACGCAGCAGGGTGGGGGTGTAAGAAACGGGGCCCGTGCGCCTCTAGGAGGCCGGCAGAGCCAGGCAAAGCGCGACCTGTCCGTCCGTCCGTCCGTCCGAAAAATGTCAGATTCGAGCCAGGGACGCTCTTGCGTTACGGCGCACGAAATTCGTGGAATTCCTGGACCGCGAGGTCGCCCGGACTTTCGAGTCTTTCTCTCTCGACGGATTACGGGGGGCGCTGACGATACGCGATGTATGCTAGCTGAAATATCGATACTTTCACCTCGAAATCCCCCATCACTTCAGCACGGGTGTTAACCGAAGGGGACCGATAGATCATGACTTTGTTTAAGAGAAAAGATCATACATTGCTTGTCCCAAAACTTTTACAATCACTTGCGCCCGTACGTTGTTGCGGATCGCTACAGTGTTGCGAGTGTCAAAAAATCAGGGTATTAATAACTGTCGGCATTTAAACATTTTCGTCACTGCTGCAGTTGCGCTACTATCGATTGGCTTTTGTCTCGGCTTTTGTGGAATAGCTGCAAGTTGATCGGCTACACACGTCTCGAAACTTGAACTTGGACCAAGTCCTAGCATCGGTGGACGCAGGCCTTTATAGTATCACAATGATTTTTAAATATAGACCTAAACAATTGCGGTATGGTTAATAAAAACGTTCTCTTGCACATCGCGTCGTCACCGTTGAATAACGTTTGGTCACAGCCACTCGGCATTAAGTATAAAAAAAAATGAACCATCAACTAAGGAGACACTGATATTCTTTCTCGCGCCGTGACGGCGGGATTAAGAGGCCGTAAATTTTTCTTGCTTTCCCGCCCCGAAGTGCCCGCGAACGCCGTGGAACTCGCGGATTGAGATAAGCCACGGTCGCATACGGAACGAACGCGAGATTTATGATTCGGTAATTATTCAGTACTCGAGGATGGGTTTTACTAATCATTCATCGTGCGCGCAGACGCGATACCGCTAGACGCTGAAATGCCATTATCCCGCGGAACGATTAGTTCCAGGAACAAACAGTCGCTTAATCCAAGCAACGGACACACGAGCGATAATAGATATTTACGTTTCTGCTTGTTGCCCGCATCGTTAATGCTACACAATTTCAGGCGCGTTTCTTTATTTTTTCTTTTTGCGCCGCCAATTTCGATCGCAACGGTAGCGATGCGAAGTGACGAGGCTGACTAGTAGAATGGCGTAACTTTTAGTAAACTCCTTCAATCAAGGTTAATCGCGGCGTCTCCGCCAATTCTTATCTAAACTTTCGAAATTCCTCAAGATTACGTCACAATCCTCTCACGAGCGCGCCGTGGCCCACGCGTGGTCGGAACGCGGACAGCCGTGAAAACGTCGCTCGCGAATTAAATTTCGTTTCCTGGCGTTTTACTCGATCCACGAATCTTCCGTGCAACAACTCGTACTTGACAGGGACATGTCGCGAAATGACGTAGTCATGAGACAAAGAAAATGGAAATGCCTCTATAGGAGAGCACAAATAAATTAATCGATAAAAATCGGGCGATAAGAGCCAACACAGTTGTTCGGTGATCATACAGTAATTCGATTGCAGATCTCTTTTTTTCGCACCGATTGTACGATCTAGCAATAAATTTTCCACTAAACAGAGAGAATTCACTCCGACGGCAATGAATTCACCGAGCAAAACAGTGTTGGCTCTCGCCGCCCGATTTTCACTGATTTAATTTACCTGTACAGCCACGAGACCTACAAGGCGCAATCGCAATTCGATAGATGTTGGCGGTGAGGGGGAGAAGGGGTGGCAAGTGTGCCGTCTGAGAAATCTGAAAAACAGCGCGAATCGTAAATTCCAGAAATACTGACGGCGTCACAAACGACGGGGGTATATAAGATGACTAAATATAAGAGTCGCGCAAAATGTGTCTCGCTCCCGTTCCCGGCCATAAATCCAATGACGCCGCGTGTTGACTCAGATATCATTGATTTATTATGCTGCACAAAAGTGTCACGTGCAGATTCGCCTGACATATACGCGTTTCGCATGAGAGCGGTTTCAATGTTACAAATCGCGTCGAATATATCAGCGACAAACACTCGAATCCGTCCACGTCGTGCCTTCGGAGCCCGTGGCTTTCTTTCGCTTTATGTAAAATCGAAAGAATATACAGAAAAACATGATAAACGTATTATTTGCAACAGCAAAAAACTTATTGGGAGAGACACAGTGTGTCCAAGAAACGTTGTGTTCGTTTGAAAACTGGAATTAGGAAATTACTTAAAAAACAAAAAAAATAGTGCGTTCGTTGCAGTGCGTGTCGAATTTGAAAGAGTCAAGTGGATCGGGAAGCCAAGCAATAACCGTATAATAATCGCGATACAGATTCTTGTACTCGCATTACGTGACGGGTGAGCGGAACGTTTTTTTTTTTGCGTCATCGAAAGGGCGAATTTTCCATGGCGCGCATCGCGGCGCCGAGTCGCGATGAGACGCCACTGGCCCCACGGCTTATCCGTCGCTGGACGAGCGCGGAGAGCCTCGGCACGATGCCGGAGAGGAGACGGGAGGCGCGAGTGAGAGAAAGAGAGAAGAGAACGGGCGGCGGAGAGGGCTATTTGCATCGGAATGCAAGCCCCGGCTCTCCGCGTTACGCTCGCGCGCGAGAGTGTGCACGCGCGCGTGCACGCGCGCACGCATCGTGTGCGTACGGCGCGTATGTACGCGTGAAACTCCCAAGGAAGGAAGCCGCCAAGTTCCTCCGATGCCTCCGAGTCCCTCGCGTGAAGCTACTCCCAGGCGCCGCGGTTTCGCATGCGAATACGCTTCCGCGGAAGAGTTTTGCCGCGCGCATTTCCCGAAAGAGAACGGGAGGACTTGCCAGACAGATCCGCGTCGATGAATTGTGCGTCCACTTTGCCGAATATGATCAGCGGCTATCTCTGTTTAATTAAAAGCGATATTACTCTTGCCGAAGCGGGATCAGCTTTTGGGGGGAAAAAAGGCGCGGAAGAATCGAATGGCGACAGGCAATAAATGTTTGCGCGCGAGTTTTACTAATAATATTTGAAAGTAATAATAATTTTGTTTCAGAACGCAATGAAAGATTCCAATCACGTATAAAAGCGTTCTTTAAACCGAGCGGTAACGGTTGAATAGAATGTGACGTGTATAAATAATTTATTGTAAGACTGAAAAATAAAAGGGAAATCCGTGCAGTTTTCGTCCACGGGTTTGTGAAATATACGAGAGGAAAAAAATTCCGCGATCGTATCGGCGTTGTGTATCTTTGATGGGAACGTTGCTCGGAATATTTCAAGAATTTTAAGAATGTAAGAACCCACACATTATCTCTTGGCAGCGATCTGGGTTTGGATATCTTATTTCCCACGCATACATACGCACGCGAGGATTATACCGCGTTGCTTGTTAATTTGTGACGCGAAAGGATGTATCCACCGCCGAGGATACACGCACTATACCACTCCCCGCGTAAACATGTTTACCCCAATAAACGTGTTTGCGCTCGAAACACGGTGAATTTTATAGATGCTAGAAACTCAATAAACTGGTTAATGGATCAATGACGCAAATGATAAATTATTGAATATTGTATACTGTGCGGTCAGCGGTCTCAAGTTGCTTAATCCTACTATAAAAGCGAGCCCGCGAGAGATCTGGCAAATGCCTCGAGTTCTCAACATACCTTAACAATCGGAAATTTCGCGATTGGTGATACTGGATAATAAAAAAAAAAGATACGCATCGAACTTGTCAAATTGAAAGGAAAGTGCAATCTTAAAAGACAATTTCTCTGTTCAAACGTTTGTCTCTTGCAACTCAGCAAATGCAATGAATTTTAATCTCAAAATCATATTTAATGATTTCTTGCACTCTCCTGGAAAAAAATTGTCGAAAAATATGCCGTTCTTCTTGTTAGAGTTCTAAAAGGTATAAAAATATCAAGTTGAATCTAAAAGATCCAATCCGTCGTTTGCGTGTACAAAAAAAAATATATTCGCGATTCGAGAATCAAAAAGATTTCGGTTAATTTTCATTCAAACTGTTTGAACAAATCATTAAATTATTTATACAAGTATAAACTTGTACGAATACATTCGCTCAGGTTATATAAAGGATCGGATTTATATTCTTCGGAACTAAACTTTCTTCTTGAAAGGTGGTAGACGCAGCGTGCGTAAACGCGAGAAAGAGTTTAGTCTGCGAACTTTGCCGCGTGGTTGCACAGCGTGAAATTCGCCCAATTTAGGGGGACAAATATGCCTTATCCGGTATAGAGACGTAAACATGGCGATTTAACTTCCCTTTCTATACATACCGAAATTTTTAGATAGTCACGCAGTTGTTTTCTTTTTATTGGAGACGACATATAAAATCGTAATTCCTCGAAAATCTAAAAACGATCTAAAAATTTAAAACGATATCCTCGCGTATCTCGTAGAGACAGTCTGAATATTAACTGTTTATTAATGTCGATTTTTTGTGCTCACGTAAGAAACGCCAAAGTGATCAAACTTCCGTTATTTAAAAAAAGTACAATTGAAAAATTCTAATTTCAGTATTCCAGCTTATTTATAAATTATCATTTTCTTAGCCCCTCAATGGAAACCCCATTGTGAAATATTCTCTTTAATCTTCTTGACACAGATCCCTTTCTTAAATTAGTTTTCAAGTTACGAGTTTCTCTTCTCTTCCTTTGGTATTACTTCCGAAGGTCGAGATTGGTCGCATTAATTTTCCAGCCTATAAGCCTGGAGACACGCTAGAGAATTTAAACGAATATAGTGCTCTTTCAAGACTTCGGCCCTATTACCATTATTAACAATGGGTGTTTTCGCTTGAGAAGGAAGTATTCTTCCCAAGAGCTTCTGAATAATAAGTTACCTGCCTGTCAGCTTATATTTCCTACAATGCGTCCAACTGCTATTTCCCACTAAACGGATTCTGCGAATTTCCTACTCTATATTTTTTTGTCCACTCCCGTACTCACACATTTTTTTCTTCCTATACCACAATGAGAGGATTGCACATTTCTACTTCAACACGAAGAAAGCAAAATAAACGTCCCAGCTGCAAGATTCACAAACGTTTCTATCGACGAACATTTTGCACCTAACTTGTTGCTGTTAAGAAATTTACATATCACGCAAAAATATGATTTACATTAGCATAAATATACCGTCATATATATATTTAATCATAAATGTCAATGAACATTCCACCGGAGAGCGTAACTATATGTTTCTAACCGCAAGAATATCATTTAAAGGGGGGGGGGGGGAAGAAAAGAACCTATCGAAGCGAAGTTCCAATCGATCTATTTTAACTGCACAATCTAAGCAGAAAGGAAAATATAGAACGTTCCTTGTGCAATCGGCTAAAATATCTTCCTTCTTCGAGATCAGGCGAATTTCACGCCGTACGTCACGGCGAGGGAGCAGCTGTCGACGACGAGACGACGAGACGACGACGGCAACGGCGGCGGCGACGGCGAGAGAGGACGGGAGGGGCCACTCGGACGCAAGGGATCCCGAAACTAGAATCGCGCGGCCCCAGCCACATAGGCAATCTCTCGAAAATCGACGATGACATCATGGCCGCAGTATTCCGCCCGAAATAAATATACCGTACATCGACATTCCTCCCCGCCCGCCCGGGACCCGCGTCGCCGCGCCGCCGCGGCGATAAATATTATTATCGTATCTTTCGTTTGCTCGCGGATTAAAGCCGGTACTCCTCCTTCCTTTCTCTTCCCTCCCTCCCTCTACCCGTCGCCGGCCCCACTCACCTGGTGCGCGTTCCGTCAAAAATTCGTAACGCAGCCGCGCGTGACGTAAGAGCATTCCGGCGCGGGTCCAGACTGGCGTCAACGACGGAATGCCAAAGTACCTCTCCTCGCTCGCGAACATTCGGAATTAGCTACCTGCCGCGATCCTTTAACTATCGCCGAAGAAACATCTAACGTCGCGTGAACGCGACGGAATAATACACGCACGCGGACGATACGTACGGAATTGATCTGTAATTTCTCGATAAAGACACCTGGAAATTGTATTAAAAAGGTATATTATAGAGGAGAGTCCCCTATCATGAGATAGGATTCTATAATAATAAGACATAGCGGGGTCTCTAACTACGTTGCTGGGCATCATCTGCTGGCTCCACTGTGAATTTATTGCTCGTAGAGCGAAGTCTGTTGAATAAAAGAATTGATTGTCAGATCGTGCAGTAGTTGCGAGCAGGGATCTGTGATTGAATTGGGATGTTGAAAACCTGCTATCTCACATTAGAAGCCACTAATCGGGAACTTTGCTCTAATAACAACGAGGAAGCGCGTCGTGCGATATTACTTTCGGGGACCCGAGTCAAGTGATCTCTCGAGAACGGCGCGAGTGACGTGGGCTGCGTTCAGAAACACCACCCGAGTGCTCCAGCGTATCGTTTTATCCTTGTTCAACACACGGTGAGAAACTAGGATAGAATGATACGCTGGGATACTCGGGTGGGGTTTCTGAACGTAGCCGTCGTCTCGAGAAAAGTGTACCACAGTTTCCCAGTGGCGTCACGTTGATCCGCGGGCGTGTGTACGCACACGCGTATAATATGCACATCCTACCGGGATACATGCAGGGGGACGGAACGCGGTTAATCGCGTGTTAATCTACGCCGTCGCGCTCGTGGTGCACGAGGGTACGCCGAATGACCGGAAGTAACATGATTTCTCACGGACTGACTTCCTGCCGCCCTCGTCGACCCTCGTTGAAATTCCACCAGTTTCTCCTCCTCGCTCCCTCACGTCCGTTTTAATCTCGGCGGAGCGAGGTTCATCGACACGGGCGGAGACGAGCGGGGGATCGACGGATCGATCCCGCTCTCGCGGACGGCGATTTAACCGGGAAATTTATGATCGATTGTCTTCCGCACTTACCTCGAGTACGTCATGTGCGGTCTGCATATACTCGCGAAGCATGGCCTCCTGAATGGCTCGCCATTCCTGCCTTGGATCTTCCAGTTGAGTTGTCTCTGCGAACATCCAAACCAACGGCACGTTTAAAACAACGAACGTCCCGTTGGGAATCGGTGCTCGCCGAGGGGTAAACCGCTCAGGGCATTGTGGCGTACAGATTTCGGGCATTACTACGCTGAAAAAAAATCTGATAGATTCAACCAGTCGTCTGTTAGAAAATGGACGAATCAGAATTCCTTTAGGATTTACCGTGAGATATTTCATAATCAGAAGTTTGCTAGACTTCACTAAAAATCTGGTAAATCCTAAAGGACTTCTGATTCGTCCATTTTCTGACAGACGACTGGTTGAATCTACCAGATCTTCTTTTCAGTGTACACTGAGAAAAACGTCCGATTAAATATAATCGGATAATCCAATCACATAATAACAAACAGATATATATCCGATGAAAAATATGATCGGTTTTTCAATCATTTTCATCGGATGTGTACATAATTTAATCGGAGAAGTTAATCGAAAAAAAAACGCTACTTAATTAGTTTATCCGATGGACATTTTTCTCAGTGCAGGCATTTTTTGGGCATTGGTACACTGAGAAAAATTTCCATCGGATAAACCAATTAAGTAGCGTTTCCGACGATTAATTTTTCCGATTAAATCATGTACATATCCGATGAAATTCGATCGAAAAACCGATGATACTTTTCATCGGATACGCAATCTAATCGGATATGTCCGTTTGTTCTTATGTAACTGGATTATCCGATTATATTTAATCGGAGATTTTTCACAGTGTAGGTGTTATTTGGCCTTGCTCGGACATTATAAAGAATCCAAAGAGATAAAAGAGATAAAACAAAATGAAATAAGATAATAAGATTAAGTACTGCCCACTGGGCATTAGTGGGTATTGCTGTACATGATTTCGGTCAGCGGTTTACCCCTCGGTGCTCGCGGCACTCTTGGCGAATTCTTCCGAGAGCATTGCTCGGAGCGAATGGAAAATTATCCTAGCGCTTTAATATTATCTCAATAATGCATGCGCGTATGACAGACTCACACGATTGTTGTTTCTCTATTAATGTATAACTATGAACAAGCAAATGTAACTTTTATTGTTGACAGCGTCTAAACTTTAATTGAAGACGTAACATTTGGAAATTGATATCTAATATTAGTGATATAGCAAAAGAGCGCAACTTTATGCAAGTGACGCCTCCCGTTTTCAGAGCCTCAAGTAACTCTACATCTGCAAAGTTAACTAACAATTAGCAAGACGCAGAAGAGCCGGAGTGAACTTGCATTTCTATAAGTTTTTTATGATAATATTTTTATAATATTGTAAAGTTTGAGAAACTCTTTTAAAAAATTAGTAAAATAAATAATTGGAGTATTCAGTGGAGATAAAAATCTCCAAAAAAAAGTCGATAATCGTACAGGTACGACAGTTTACTTGTCGGGCGCAGAATTGACGTTGTTTCGCTCTTTAATTTATTTTTAAACCTCCGCCGTTTCTGTAAACGCGATCGAAGGCATCGAGCGCCATCGGGCAAGAAAATGCGTGCATAAATCCACGCGTGCGCGCGCTCGTTGTGGCACAGAAACGTGACATAAAATTCCGAAACAAAATCACTTCTCGCATCGCGAGTATCCGGCCGTTCTCCCTGCACCTTCTCGATCAGATAGCGGAAGAAGAAAAACTTACGATTGACATGATTGATGTAGTAGGCGCCCACGTGCTTATCGTAGGCCTCCTCCCAGCCGAGGGGAAGCTCGTTCCCGATACAATCCGCGAACGTTTGGGGTTTGGTAAACCTGCAACAGCGGGAGGAAAAAGAGAGAATAAAAATACTGTGCTACACACAAAGTAACGTTTACGAGTACATTTCTTGTGTCACGCGTAATACCGAGTAAAGAAATGCCTGAAGCGAACCAGACGTTTCTTATTCCCGGTCGATTGAGAGTCAAAAAGTCAGCTTTATACTGTTTTACTCGACAATAGCTGTAAAAATATTCCGTCTAGGTGAAACCAGTTGACTATTACTCGGCGCGTATCGCGAGTTTGTAATATTTCCGATATGCCTTTTTTTTCCATAAAGTCGCACTTGAAAAAGATACCGCGCTCGGTTTGCTCAGCTATGCCGTCCGGAATAACGAAAATCATGATTTTGTGGTGCGATACAGCCGGAAAAAATGTACACGGAGGTTTCTCGAAGTCGATAAGTCGCGCCGATTGCGCGGTGATTTCTTCGAACTCATGGGGCGAAGTCTGTAAACACACATAATCTCGGGCACGAAAGTTCGTCTAACCGAACTCCCGGCTTATATCACACTTGATTAAATAAATACGATATGAAAGTGACACGTATATGTAGAAGATACGCGCCGTATCAATCGTCCGCTTGTATTTATGTTGTTATCACTGTACCACGAGGTTTAGAAAGAAGGCGATTAAAGCAGCTCGCCTTAAAACTCACCAAGCACATGTTTGTTCCGTTCGGAAAACCTTCGCATCTTTACTTTTGTAGCGATCTTTCTTAAAAGGGAAACGTGAAAACGCACCTTAAAAAAGTATATTCTCGCATTTCATAATAATGTAAAAGTTGCAAGAACTTCTTTATTAGTTCATTTTCGAAGGTGTTTACTTCATTCTCAAAGTTTCTCACGAAGTTCGCGGCATATAAACCGCGACCCGCTGCGATTCCACACCGAGCGACCTGATAATCCCAAAACGGAGAATTACATTAGCGAAAGTTAAATCCTCGCTAATGCGTAGAAAGAATCGGCGATGCGAAAGAGGGTCAAATTAATCGTCGGTACATTTGTTTTTCGAGACGTCCTGCGCATATCGAGTAACAATGAGTCGCGCGCAAGGAAGTCGTCAATCGAAAGAATTCTAAAGTCGCGCTCGCCGGTGGAAAGAAAGGCATGCCAGGCTTGCCGGATGTGGCGCCCGATTTCCGGAAATCTCCGAGTCACGTAAACACGCAGACGCGTCACGTTGCGCACAAATGTATAAGAGTTAGTAAAACATTTTTTTTATATATACTTCCATACAATTTCTTGGCAGATCTACGGCGATTTTTGCTCCCGTAACGTTATCGCTGCATTTTCGGCCGAATCTACGCCTGTGGAATTTCAATTCGATACTGCGGGGAGACAAATAAAAGTCAGTATGAATCAGCATGGAAATACGTGACCCGTGTATCGCGGCGGCTGAAACATATACCCGACAAACTCGCCGGTTTTTATTACAGAGTCACGGAATTGTGCGCAACAATTTTATTGTAACGCGTAACTTCTTTTCACACGGAATTTTTTCCCGATTAGCCACGATCGTTCGTATATATACAGCGATGGACAGAATGGTTGAGGCATTCTGTCCATCACTGTGCGCGAGCGGTAGGAACGCAGTCAGAGAAGTAGTCGTTCGGAACACGCTTCTCCTCTACGCGCTCGCCGTTCGATAACAATTAACTATCGCGCCCAACTTGTAGCGCACCAAGCTGACATCGATATCGCTGTCGCGGGGGATTCGAGCGCGATCCGTTTCGATCCGCATCGTAGACACAATATATCTAGACCGAGCGTTTGCCCTTATTTGAGTAGTGGGGGTACAGGTTCAGGTAGAAAAGGACAAACTCTGTTTTGTGCTACTTGCTGTTCACATGCGAACGAGAGAGAACGAAATTGCACAAAATAAAGTTTGTCCTTTTCTACGTAAACTTCTAAACCCACTGCTCAATGCTCGGTCTAGATATATGTCTATGGTTTGTATAAAGGCTGGTCTACAATACATGGAGTAAGCTGGAGTAAGGAGTAGGAGTAAGGAAATAAATCCATTTTATTTCTTACTCCTACTTCAGCTCTTAGGCTTACTCCTAAGGTGAATCAAAATGCCATCAATCAGTGTTACAATTATTTTAAAAATCATGCCCGTATTTCAGCTTCCTTACACCAAAAGCTAGAAGTTAGGGCTCTCCCTTACTCCTTACTCCACGCTTACTCCACGTATTGTAGACCACGCATAATGGCTCGATCAGACTGGAAGCTATAGGAAAACTGTACGCTTTCCCATAAAACCTGTACGCTCATTGGATAATCGCGCGTCGCTCATCGCTTCCAGTCTAAATGAGCCATTACGCGGGCCCGCGCGCGCTCCAACTTTGTTCGGCTTTGTGGGACAACGCGGCTGCGAGGGACACGTGCGCAAGAACGGTACGCGAAAGTATACGGCACTTTCGCTGCTAGCGGGATACACGAAATTTCACGCGATCGCTCGCGGAGGCGTGAGCGCGCGCGCGCGCGCTCGCGCCTTCGACCGATCGGCGGCCGCTGGCGCGGCGCGTTCGGGTCGACTCGTTAAAACTTTGCCGTAAGTCGCTTTAACCTTGGCATACCGTAGCCGTGTCGACGCGTAGCGCACGCGTTCAGCGTTTCATTTATCCTTCCCTCCCCCTCGCGCCTCCACCGCCGCCCCCTCCGTCGAGTCGTTCCCGGGTCTCTCGCGAGATACGCTCCTGACTTTTTTCTTCTTTTTCTCCCCCCCCCCTTGTTCTTTCCTCTACCCCCCTCTGTCCCTCTCGTCGTTATAGTAGGACAGAATCGCGGTAAGGCCAAGGGCGCGCCGAGACCGTGAATCACGCGGTGGAAAGGGAATTAAGGAAATTGTCCCTGAAACCGTGTAATGAGGCACCACCCTCCGCCCACCGCGCTCGGAGCGTCCGTTATTAAAAGTGTGTCCGTACGCGACGCGGGTATTTGCGAAGCGCCTCCTTCGGCTGGATCTACAATAGACGCAGCGAGTCGCGAGCCGCAAGAAATCGACCAATTACAGTCAAATGTGAGAAGAATAATCGACTGTCATTGACCGATTTCCTGCGGCTCGCGACTTGCCGCGTCTATTGTAGATCAAGCCTCTAAGAAAGCGCTGGATCGACGCGATAAAACAATAGGCGCGATATTGGCCGTTGAATCGAGCGACGAATGTCGTCGAAGGAATTCCGTCAAGGACGCGGCACTCCGCGAATCGCGAGCGATTCGCGCGCCGGCGGGTCGAAACTCACCATTTCTGGGCGAGATCTTTCTAAAGCTAGCGCCACACCGTGCGCAGTTCGTAATGCGCGATTCGCAGAAATTCGTTGGACATTCGTTGTTACTTACCGCGCTATTCGTGATTCGCAGTTTATCATTCGTAATTTATTCGCCGTTTCGTTCGTGTTAACTTCGACAACTTTTAATTTGATATTAGTCAAGTTTCAATACTAGTCAAAAAACCGCTCGGCTAGCGAATAACTGCGAATGGCGAATCGCGCATAGTGTGGCGCTAGCTTTACGTGGAGAACAGCCTTAAGACCGAATCCGCCTAGCAATTGCCGACGCGGATTGGATCGGGATTGGCGATTGGCGATTGACGATTGTCTTCTAACCAATGAGAGTCGATTAAATCGTTGGCCGCTTTGCTCTCACTGGCTAGAAGGCAATTGCCTATCGCCAATCCCGATCCAATCCGAGTCGGCAATTGCTAGTCTGACTTGGCTTTTACGTCCCGCGGAACCGAATAATTATGACGGAATTGTTTACGTCGAAGCGAGAAACAGCGAAAAGGGGAAGGAGGGCGGCGATCCCCGCGGGATATCGTGTCTCTAGCCGCGGTATTTTTGCGCGCGATGCACACCTTTTACTCGAATTGCCTCACGCGCGTGTTATATCCACGCGTTTGACGATCTAAGAGGGGATCGTTCGTAAAAGCCGTTTGTCGTCGCGTGTCGATCTGACTCATTCGTGTATGTACGTATGCTCGTATTTCCAGCAACGATAACGCTTTAAAAAATTCGATATAAAATATCGCTCTTATCGCCGGCGTCTCACCGATTCTCAGATCGGTAGGAAGGGGGTCGAGAATGCGTACACTGAGAAAAATTTCCATCGGATGAACTAATTAAACAGTATTTCCGATGGTTAATTTTTCCGATTAAATTATAGATACATCCGATAAAATACAGTTACCGATGAAATTTGATTGAAAAACCGATCATATTTTTCACCGAGTATACAATTTAATCGGATATATCCGTTTGTTATTACGTAATTGGATTATCCGATTATATTTAATCGGACATTTTTCTCAGCGTAGGAACGTCGTGCTTAACCCTTTGCGTCCCACTGGGTTCCTCTATGAAGCCACTGTCGTGTTCTTTCTTGAAACTTTTCGTCGCTACCTTGAATCTTTTGCAATTGTAAGATACGCAATTGAATATTCAATTACATATATCTTTGAAAACACGGGATACAGTAATATTATGATTTCATTCCATTTCTGCTTTTTATAATTAATAATTACTTAACAAATTAATAAAATTCGTAAGACTCTCGTGTGATAAACGCAAGTTCGAAGACGTCAGTGTCCAAATAATTCTTCTTTTAAATCTACTGCGAAAAATATTACCTCGGCCAGGGCTAATAATCATTTATAAGCGTTTGTAAGGTAAATGTTTGCCTTTTTAAAGAATGTTTCTCTTATGGGCCGCGAAGGGCTGAAAAAAAGCGGCCCGTGATTTGTATAATATCTCGAGCGGAGTGCGAGCAACGTGTTTCCTGAAATAATAACGAAAGGGAAAGAATTGCTAATTGCGCCAACAACATTTATCCAGCTTGCGTCTACACGCGTTACGTCTCTATCTATCTATTAATTCAATTAAGGACCGAGTGTAGAGCGTAAACTCGCTCTGTAATCAACATTTGCGCCTCTATCCGCGCTAATTGGTGGCTATTAATAGCGAGCCGTATCGGACGAGTTATTCGAGCGAGAGAGAGAGAGAGAGAGCCGCGGGAAGAATAATGAACGTACCCCCGCGCCACACGCTCCCAGGCCACGTCCGCAGAAATCGAAATCAGATACTTCGGAACATATTGTTTAACATTCCGACTCGCGGCGAAATCCGCATACCGCGCTCCGCCGGTTGCGTGAGCGACATCCGATTACGCCGCGCGCGCGTGCGCGCGCACGGGCTTGTTTCATTTTCTTCGTACCCGCGATGTATCGTTATTTAAAGCCCAATTACATAAACCGGCTGCTAACGCCGAAGGTCAATAGAGCTCCACTTTGACAAAGATCCCATTGTCCCGGAACGAGGGGGGGAAAAAATGTGTCGGTTGTAAGATCGAAAAATTCTCCACGCTATCCGTCAGATTTTCCCCGAAAAGTTTCTCTACTAGAGATTGCCATCGTTATATTTTAAAAACCAATTATTCTGTACGGAATCTTTAATGTCAATGAGTCACAGTCGTCGCGTCGCATTCGAAATGGACAGGCTCGCGAATTCCTTTCTCCTCGCCGGATTATAAGTAAATCAAGGGTTACAGGTTGTGTCATTGACGCTGCGGAGGAATCCATTAATTCGGCCGAAATTCCGACGTTATTTGAATTCGTCGCCGTCATCGGCGCGCGTGCGCGCGAGCGCCTTTCGCCGACTTGCAAACAAAAATTGCGCAACGGCGGCCGGTAAACAGACGCTTCAGCGTGATTTCCTGCACGCTGGAATTCCAGAGGCCAGCCGTCATCCGAGCGAGTCTCGGCACGCCGTTCCTTTTCTTCCTTTTTATCGCGCGCACGCAATAAAAAGAAATTCCCAGAAACATCAACGCCTAACCGTATCCTATCTCCTCCTCCTCCTCCTCCTCCTGCACCGCCACCTCCCCGCTTCGCTCCCTCTCTGCCTCTCGGATATTTGCGCGATGACGAGAGCGACTCCGTCATTAGGTGATCCATGACGGACGCTCCAATTCGCGACCGAAATTGTGCAACCCCGACCAGCGTGTTTGTTCTTCGGCGGATTACCGCGAAATCTGGTGGCGCGTTGCTAACGATCACCCAAGGCCGGGAAGCATTCTTTCTCGCACGACACGCGCGTATAATTTTCGCGTGCGACCGCGCGAACAAACGCGCACAGCCACTTTTCACTCCCGGGCGTTCGCCAAGCGTTCGCGATCGGTCGAGAGTTCTCTCGTTTCCCAAAGTTTTTTTCCCCTCCGTCTCTATACGTCACCATCTTGGGCGACATATTCGACCGCGACTTGAGTTTCTGGATTAAAATCGACCCGGTCTTCACACCCATGTCTTCGTAGAGTCGCGCGAAGCAATGTAGTTCAACCAGTCTAAGTTAGAATTTTTTTCTCCTGCCAGTAATTAATATTATTTCTTTCCGTTTCTTTTTTTTTTGTATAATTATTTAACAAAGTAATAAAATTCACGAGGCTCTCGTGCGATGAACGCAAATTCGAAGGAAACTGGCGACCGGCGAATGAAAGTCCTCATCTGAAATTCCCTTAATTTCAGAAACTGTCCGTTTCTCCGTAATTTTGCCTCTCTTTCCGCATTACGATTTTTTAATTTATCAGCAAGGATACTTTGCTTTTCGCGTTCAAGGACAGAGTCAATTCCGAATTTTGTCGAAAGAATTCGCTTCGACAGCAGGCAGGAGAGCGGTGATTGAACAATCGCGCTTTGTGCTGGGTTACAATCAACGAAATGGAGCACGTGAGACGAACGATGAATATTCAACGGGCGATTCGCGCAAACGTCGTTTCGATGCAGCGGGACAGAGAAAAAACTGCTCGCGAACGTGCGCGCGTTGCTGGCGTAATTAAGCTGAAACTTCAGTCATAGATCAAGGACGTGCCGCGTGCCGTTCCTACAATTCCATCGAAAAGAGCTCGTTTCCTCTCCGCGCTCTCAATCGCCGCTACGTCGACAATCGCCCACGTTGGATCTAACATTCAACCGAGATGCCGATACTTGACGATAAAATCTAAATGCGTCGCGATAATTGAGCGATGTCAAAAGTATTTCATAAATATTGACCGGTTAGTCTCCCATCTAATTTGACAAATGCAGAAATGCTACTTGCGAAAATATAATAAAAGTATATTAACATAAAAAACGAAACTCAAAACGTAGGATGCAAAAGGAAGCGAGCAATCGGGGAGAAAGTAAACTTTTGCAAAATGAAGAAAATGAAATATCGACGTAAATTCTGTGTAAACTTAAAAGAAAAAAAACTTGAAGAGCAGCCAGATAATATTCAGCGATTATATTGTCACGACGTGAAAGAATTGAAAAGTTGGGAAATGTACGAAGCCCATTTTAAGCGCCGACTTGAACGGCGTTATCAGCCATCTGTGAAAAATGCGTAACGCAGGATGCGCCAAATTGTCGCTCAAATGTCAGCGTTAATTGACAAGGGTCTTCAAACAGGTAGAAGAAATTTAACGCCGAGGATTTCAACGCGGGGACTTTAACGAGCTTCTAATATAGGTTCACGACCATCTCAGATGTGATAACGGCTAATAACAACAGGTTCATTTGTTCCGCGCCGATAAGACTAGGCACTGGCCGGTTATCGATGAACACCTCATCGGGCCCATTCACAAGGTGTGAGTTTACGACGGAAAAACAAAGTTACGAATTTGCACTTCATTAACGTTGCCGGCGTACGATTACAGCCACGGAAACGCGGCGCGAATCTGCAGCGACGTCCATTCAGAAAAACTCGGCGACCAAAGGTTTACCGATCTTCGGGGACGCCAACTGTTTACGCCAAACTGCGAAGAGCGCAGTCATACGGAACTGTTTTCCGCAAAGATTAATAACAATTAATCTTTATTCGTTTGTCTTGCGTCATGTGTTTATTTCAAATTTTACTTAGTCAACGTGGATTATTGCACGATGAATTTTTTGTGAGGGAAGAATCGAAGCGTGATCGAGCAATGTATTTTATTCGAGCACGAACGTCTCGCGGGATAAGACGCATTTCCTGCCGCGTGCACGGGATTCTTAGAGCGCGATCCGTCGCGCACATACCTGTGCATTGCGTACGGGGGAAACAATAGGCTCGCGAGACAGATTACAGTAATAATCCCGTCGCTCACGACCGTTTACGAAAGAACGCCTACACGAAGTCTTTTCGTGAATGTCGCAAACCGCGGTCTAATAGCGATGGAAAGTAGAAACGTGCCGTGTACGTCAAATGTTACAGAATCCCGGCAAAACGTAAGGCGTTCGGGCGTTATCCGGGCGTTTAGTCTCTCCCTCCTTGTTAGTCGCGTCGAATAAAAGGATCGAGGAACTTGTCGATAAAGTACGCCGAGTCTCCAATAAATCGCGATGAGACGGGCCGCGCGATTTAAAGCGCACGGTAAATTTTTATATCGCAGTAAATACTCAAATACAATCAATAAAGTGCTCAAATAGTTCCTCTACGCTCGTACGCGCGCGTTGTTTACGACGAGAGCGCCCGGAGTAATCGTAAAAAGCCCAATGCTAATGCCTCGGAGGCAAAAGAGAAAAAAAGGCTGCAAACTCGCGTTATTTAATTAAGAAAGCCATTCGTACCCAAATGGATATCCCTCGCGTGGCTAAGCTGAAAAAAGAAGTCGTAAATTCGCCGCGCGGGCGTGTTTTCGCGCGGATATGCATTCCATACATCCTACGGGCCGTAATCTCTTGACGCGAATATATGGGATGACACTTAACGTCGCATTGGCCGGAGCCTGCTGGTGTCACTAAAGCGTATATTTCTGTAACTCTCCGCGAACGACGACGATGACTCCATACGGGATAGCAGCGTTTCCCGAGACGAGAGTCGTGACAACGTTATTACGAGGATCGTCTGTAAAACCGAAGCCTATGCGAGAACTGCTCGTTCCCGGAATTTCTGGATCAACGTGGCTCTCTGCGAGGAAAGTGCCGGCAATTGTCAAATTATCGGCGACTAAAAAAAGAAATGCGAAAGCTGCACCAGGATTAAAACGCCAGGAGGGCAAACGTACGGTGGAATCGTCCTTCCTGCTTTAACTTGAATTGGATTTTAGTCAAGCGAAACTAGTTTATAATCGCGAAGATTAGTTGTTAAGACACTCGCGTCACCGACGATCTGTGCAGACGGCGTTCGCTGAGGAAGAGTCAGGCTGACAAAGAGAAATTGAACGAACGAGAGCAGAGAAATATCCTGTGTACGCGGCGGAGTAATTATTCGCGCGCATAAACGATGCCCATCACAATAATCTCGCCGAAATTAAGATTTACGTTCGCGTTAAAGCGTAGGCGCTCTGGCAACGAACGGCATTCCCGGTCTTCTCGCTTCGACGCGCCGGCCAACGCGTTAAATTCCTGAACCGTTCCTCTCTTAATCCACTCGACTTCGAGGTGAGGACTTGGAGCGACGCTCGTGCATAGATACGTAACGGAGGAGTCGCTCGAAACTCCGAACAGCGATTACTATCAATTGGATAGCGTCACTGGTAATTTGGCGGGTACGACTACTAATTCAAAGTGTGTTGTTGTTCGACATTGGGAATTGTCTAATGTACGCACGTTACTTTTTCGAGAGGGATTCATTTACGATATTGGAGAAGTAGGCGAGTGCGAACAAACTCGTCAATTGTTTCGTCAAAGTCAATTCGATCAACTTCCACTTTCCTTTTCTCCAATCCTCACATTTGTCTTTGTATTACCAGCATTTCGTATAAATATAATCAATAATGTGTAAAATAAAATTTCATTGGAATAAAAGTTTGTTGTCTTAACGCTGCGTCTACGCTGTTCTCTTGTCTCGACGTAGCAGTCTCGTGACTTGAAATTCCTCGACGACAATAAAGATTTTTAGAAAACCCTCCACGCTGGAAATACCGCGTAGGAAATACTTGGAATATTTTCTCCGCGTAGAATACATCCCAAGTTGCGTGACTAAAGACGGGACGACTAAGAGACTTACTACCTAAGTTAGAATACGTGCCGGTAGTGAAATAAACGCGTTAACCAACCCTGAATGAACTCATTCAGCCTTGTCTCCGCCAGGGGGGAAAGAAACAAATTCCAGTTCACGGTGAGGAATTCCATAGAGATTTTTGACCACGTTTAAATTCGAAAGTTCCGCAAATAACTTAGACGGTTTACATTTTTCATCTCTCTATCTTTTTATCGTCCGCAAAAGGAGCAGAGGGAGGGAAGAGCAGTCGCGGCAGGACGCCTTGAACTTAAAGTTTGGTCTCTTGCGGCTCTTCAATGTCGTACATTGCGATAAATTTATTATTATTATTGTCAAACACGCGCCCCCGGACCAGTTACTGTCGCAAGAGTTCCGAGAGAGAAAACTCCGCGGGGAAGATGGGGAGGGGGGCGGGGGGAAGGGAGAAGCTGCGAGAGCGAGTGCCTCGACAGGTGTGGCAGTGTCCTCTCGTCGGCTGAGGTAAAACACGGCCCTGAATAATGCGGGCGCACGCGTTTATGCGTGGGTATGCGGTTCGCGTGCGTGGGTGCCTCTTCGGCTACCTGGCTCTGCCCCAAGGGTACCGTGAGCGAGCGAGTAAAGCCGGATCCACATCGAGCGAAGAGCGCCAACGGATACGAATAAACGAGCTTGCTTCGACGAGTGGCGTCGCGAACGCGAGCTACTCAATTTATATCGACAAATACGGTCTATCTGTTATCGGCACGTTGAGACAAAGAGGTCCACGTTCGCTCGCAAGATTATTCATTAATGCCTGGGCCTCAGTTTTACTATGGATCCACATTTTCATAATCTTCATAGACTGTAGTTCACGCAGCTTCTATAGAAGTCTGTGGTAGTACCGTAGACATAATATATCTAGACCGAGCATTGAGCAGTGGGGGTTTGAGGTTTAAGTGGAAAATGAGGGGAGAACCGCTGACCAAAATCTTGTACACCAATGCCCACTAGTGCTCAGTGGGCATTACTTTATCTTATTTACTTTGTTTTGTTTTATTTTATCTTTATAACGTCCCAGCAAGGCCCAATGCCTAAACTAATGCCCAAAAAATGCCTAGTAATGCCTAGTAATGTCCAGTAATGCCGCAAATCTGTACACCACAGTGCCATCAGCGGTTTCCCCCTCGGTAGAAAAGGACAAACTCCGTTTTGTGCTACTTCGTTCTCTCTTGTTCGCATGCGAACGAAACGAAAAAAAACAGAGTTTGTCCTTTTCCACGTGAACCTCTGCTCCCACTACTCAAGTAAAGGCGAACGCTCGGTCCAGATATATTAAGTCTATGGGCAGTACGTACGTACAGCCCGAAACTCAGTGATTTGTATAGATGAGAAAAATGATGATAAAAATGCAGGTCCAGGCATTAATGAATAATAGCGAATTCGATTGCTTCCACTAGTGCGCACTGAGTGCACACTAAGGCCTGTTTATAGTCAACTTTTATATTTAACTTCGTCTTAAACACACGTTTCTAAGAGTATTCAGCCGAATAATGATCCGCACGGATGCTGTGCAGATCATTTTACTGGCTACGAAATATTTCAAGAGATATTTCATACGATCCATAAATATAAGAATTGCCTGTAAACAAGCCTAAGTGTGCACTCGGTGCGCGCTAGCGCAAGCAACCGAATTCGCTACAAGACTGTACGTTCTCGCTGGCTTGTTGGTCTCGAACCAAGCTCATGTGCATTAACGAACCCATACCGGGCTATCGTTTACGGTCTTCGCGCTCCGGCCCCGTGGACGGCGGCGGCGAGGCCATCCGAGTGAGGCGCGGATCGGTCGATCGCGCACCTGATTGCGAGAGGAGAAAATGAGACGACACGTGATGCTGGGCGAAGCTACTGGCCCGATAATGAAGAAACGCGCGGCGACGGCGATTTATCGTCTAGGAATGCCCGTTCCTGCATCTGGATCGAGGTTGAAAGCGCGTACGCGCTTCACGCGCCGCTCCGCTTTGCGTACGCGCGCGTCGAGGCGCGACGCGATCACGAGCGCCCATTAGAAATTGGCCGTTTCTAGATCGGTAATCGCACGATTTTCGATCGATCTCCGCGGTTATCTGGGACGTTAGGCTGCTCGTAATCCGCGGCGCGGAAAGACGCGACACGAGACGGCGTTCGTGAGAGTAGGCGGGTGATGAATCGAGATTTCTAGATCGATACAATCCCAACAGATCCGGGGGGGGGGGGGGGAGAGAAAAACTGAAATTGCGTTTCGCCTCTCGTGCGACTTATTTCGCGATGTTTTACACGCGTCTGAATTCCTGAATATCGTAAATCGCCGTCGATAATCCGTAACGCAGAAACATTCACGTGGAAATCCGCGGGTCTCAACGTAGGAAACATTCCGCGCGCACAGGCGGAAATATACTGCGCGTGCGCGATCCTCGCGTTCGTTTTTCGATATGCGGCCGGCTAATTGCATATATACAGTGACAGTGGTTTACGGTAAGGCGCGTAGCTGCATAAAACGTAAATTGTAATTGCGGCTAATGACAGTTTAAAATATTTTTAACTGGGCGTAATGGCCGTTCCGTCCGAGGGGCACGACTGGTTTCGCCACGGCGTTTATGCCTGGGCGTAAAGATTCCGAGAAGAAAATAATGGCACTCTCCGCAGGAATCCCCGTTTGCCTTCGTCCACGGTTATGCGGCCGTGTCACGGCGCAGGAATGTATTGAATTTCCAAATTTGGGAACACTCCTGCTGCCCCGCGATCCGTGCCACGGCCCCGGTCACGCGTGCACACGCGTGTACGTTACAATACGCCCGACATACTCTCGCACTCATTCGAGCGTAACCCGCGAGAGTGTTTGCGTGGCGAAACGAACGCGCGTTGCACCGATTTGAGGCAGCGCGACGTATCCGATAAGTTATTTCTTGGAAACGCGTATCGAATGTCGAGGGTAAATTCGAGAATGGACGCGAATGAAGCCCCCGCCGTGACACCCGCGAACGGGTGTTTGTGTCACGAAACACGCGTTGAAGGATGCGCGTCGCATTAAACAAATGCAATATCCTTGATTCACGAAGTATCGGTTGGCGACATTTTTTTTTTTGCGGAACAACGAAATGTAAGGAGCGTATAAAAATTAATATCACGTACGACAGGACCTCCAACCATCGCGTACCAATTCTATGGAACTCAAGAGAACGTTTCTTTGTAACAATAAGTGCGTGGATATGACGATTTATGTTAAACGATTAAATAACGATTATATCACGTTTGCACTTGGTTTTATTACGCGGCTGCATTTCCTGTTTAACTGCGAAAAAATCGCGGCGTATTGATTAAAACGACATACCCTGTATACGCGGTACATCGCGAAGCGTTGAAAACAAACAAATAGTAACAATCTGCTGATAAGGTCCGATGTCTCCGAAACCGGATGGTTAACACTCTGATTACCAACACGCACAAAGTATCTGAAACATTGAGTTTAAGCGTCTCTCACATATGCGCGCGCGCAACAAGTCGCAAGCACGTTTCCACTCACGCGCCCTCCCGTCCCTTCCCCCACCCCCTCCCCCTCGTCGAGAAACCGCCCGGAGGTCTCTGCCTGTAATATAATTCGAAAATATTTGGCAGCGCAATCCTCCCGAGCTCATGCAAGCTAGATTTACGTCACGATTCACGTACGGGAAGCGTAATAACGGCGCTTAGCACGGCTTTGGGAAGAGGGGGAGGAAAGGAGGGGGGGGGGGGAGAGAGAGAGAGAGAGAGAGAGAGAGAGAGAGAGGCGGGATGAGAAAAGGTCAAAAACGAGATGTACGACAGATGAGAGGTTTCCTCGGCGTATCATCTGTCGCTCGTAATACAATTTGTTAGCGAGCCGCTTCGCCCATTGTAGCGCCCTTAAGAGTCAAGAGCTCGTACAAGGATTTGTACGAGCGAATCGACAAAGTGATTGTCGTCGATAACAAATTAATATGTTAACCGTAACTCGAGAGTGTTGAACCGAGCCGCGTAACACGTTTTGTTTTTGGTTTTGGAATGTATATTATATACACATATATCGAGCCTCCTTAGATACTCGAAACTACTTTAAGTTATTTAATATACTAGAGATGTGTCTCGAAACGCGCGTTTCGCGCGCGCAGTTTGTGGTTGGGCATTGTTTATTTTTAAGAATTTCCATACATGCAAAGAAGTAATAGTATGCGCAACGTCAATTTAAAATAAAAAGTAATATATCACTCATTGATACAATTCGCAACAGCAGAGTTGTATGTACATCCGTAACTATATATGTTGAACTGTAAAAATACAAATATATATATATGATTATTATAGACGAATTGTTTAAAATCAAAATTATTGTACTAAATATAGTCTATACTTCATATTTTATATTTAAAAAATAGGTATTTCTAAAAATAATTATATAAAATATTGAAAAAGTCTTCCTTTTAAATATAAACTCACAAAATTTTATACGTATGGTCTTGTCTCTAACACTTATTCGAATCTTCGTCCGAATCATTTGAATAAATAAAATAAAAACACAGAACAGATGCTTTATTTTGCACAAGTAACAAATAACATATTAAATTGTAAGACACTTACCTTACGATTTCTCCGCCGTTGCCCGATGCCTCCTTGGCCTCCTCCTCCTCTCAGATTTCCTTGTTGCACTCACACACACTAACTCGCGAAAATCATCGATCGCGCGAAATTTCGGACACTCCCGTGCGCGATGTAAAATACCGCGAAACGCACGAAAAATATCGCGTGACTTTCTGTCATACAAATTACTCAAACTAACAATTTCCATTTTTGATTCGGAAGAATAGGATAATGGATAAAATACTTTTGAATTGGCGATATAAAACGCAACGTAAACACCGGAGGCATAAGTAGTTATTAGCCCGCAACGAAACGATATTTTATAATCTTTGTCATTCAATCCAATCCTCGAAATAAGTTATGTGAACAAAATTTCCAGCGATAAATAGTAGTTATTAATCGCAACAGTTAATCGAGATCATTTACATAACGTAACGACGTGCAATAAGCGACTTTCTGTATTTCCTGCCCGTACGAGTAGCGAAGAACGACAGAGCGAATTACAGCGCGAACGCCGAAGTCGCACAAATTTCTCTCTTTTCCCGAAAATGGAACAGATTACACGAAATCGATAGATAATTAAAAGCGCGGTGCGTAAACGAGATGTAACCGCGATTAAGTACCACGGTTTACATTCATATTTTAGACGATTTTTAGAGTTAGTCTCGTGAAATATGTATACGTTGATAAAGAGCCGTCGCCTCAACATGCGATTCGTTTCTCGTTACAAGTTGTAGAAACTTAGCAATTAATCAAGGAACGTTACTTGTTACTAATAAAGGTGTGCAAATCAATAGTGTTTTATCCCTGCATTCATCGCGATCGAGTCTTGGAAACCGATAACGCACAAGTAATAACACACACGGAGCGACTCTCGCCACTGCCTGCCGGCTCGACGTTCGGCGGGCGAATGATAATGCGGCGACCTTCGGGTACACGATGGCACGCAAAAACATATCGTACGTCACCGCGCCGAGAGAAAAACAACAACGAACGTTGAGAATTCGTTG
>NW_011967230.1:2373163-2382757 GCF_000949405.1 Vollenhovia emeryi | reverse complement strand
TATACGTTTTGTGAGGAGTCCCATTATGCCCCGCATAAAATGATAATCAGATTAAGTCATGATCTCAATAAAATAAAAATTTCGTCCTTTTAAACTATTCTTTCACAGTAAAACCATTTTTTTTCTTATAGTAGACATTTCAAAGAAAATTTTCGTAAAAAAATAATTCATTTATGTATTTTCATTTTGTTTAAAATTAATTTTAACCTTAGCGTTCCCGTTATGCCCCGGGTTCCCCTACTTAATATTTTACATTACTTTGTTCCGTGACTGTTACTACGTTTTGTATCATTCTGCGGACTTATTGGTATTGATTAAATAAACGATTAATTCTGTTCACTCGAGAAAATGTATCGGAAATCGTTGTTACTTAAATTCTAATTACTAAGATTAGAGATTTCACCTCAATAGCTGGGATATACAAATGTATATTTCTAAATTGCAAATCTTCATTTATTATGAATCTAAAAGAGAAGTGAAGCACACCGCGCTTCGAGAAAACGAATCGGCATCGCGGAAAAGAGCTCAGCTGTTCGATATTAACGACATTCGCGCTGGTAACATCTCTTTTTTTTAGAAAGGATCCGGTGAAATCTCCACACGCGAAGTGCAATTTGCTTCCGAGGGAAATTCTTATTACGGACACCTTCGTACGACCTGCAGCGATCAGATTTGGGGTCTGACGCGCGAACTCGGATAATGCCCCCGCTGGGATTTGTGCTAAGGTATGGGCCCGCTAATACGCGAATCCGTGTGTACGCAGCGTAATTCCTCCCGTCGCTCGTCTCGAACGCCCGGCGCGTTAAATTGTCGCGCTAACATGTAACGGTGTAACGCAATTTATATAAATAATACAGCGGCGCGGTGTGCGTAATAACGTGTATCGAATTACCGACGACGTTCGCGCGGCAATTACGGTGCGCATACGTTCGCTCGTGAATTTATTCGGTAGGTGCAGAAGCAGAGGTGGTGAAGGGGGAAAAAAAAGAGTACACGTTGCGAATAGATATGATAAACGCTTAGGAGATCCGCTACCAAATGGAATGCGAAGGGCAGCGCAGGGTGTGTGAGCTACGAAAGGAAGAAGGGAGAGCAGAGAGAGAGAGAGAAAGAGAGAGACAGAGAGAGAGAGAGAGAGAGAGAAAAGTCTCTCTCCGTCTCGGTCTCTCTAAACAGAGCGGCAGGCAGATGCGGCGCACTCGCGATCGCATCGAGAGAGGCGGCCCGCGCGTGCATATACGTGCCATGCGTGCGTGGCCACGCACTCTCGGCCGAAGAGAGAGAGAGAGAGAGAGAGAGAGAGAGAGAGAGAGAGAGAGAGAGAGAGAGAGACACCGAGCGAGACCGAGCGAGAGGGAAGGGTGGAAGGGAGATGCGTTTCGGGGAACGAAATTTCGAGATTTCGACGAACGGAAGGCGATACGCGGAACCGCGGTGGCCCCGCGCCGTGCGTGTCGCTCGCGTTTCAACACGAAAACAGGAACGGCCGGATTAATTCCGGGTACGTATCGCATACTCAGGCGCTCCCCCTCCTCCTACCCCCCCCCGCCCCCGGGACGACAAAGAACGACGGGATCGTCCCCGTTCCGTGATTTTCGTCGTCGAAACGCGGCGCGCGATCTCTCGAGATAAGTCCGCGCCCGGGTATTTTATCCGGTTCACGGATCGCTCACGCACGATCGCGGGTTGCCGATGACCAGGGACGAGATTCGGGACCCGTTATTAAATCTCGCAATCAGGGGCAAAACGAAACTCGCGAGCTACGAGCGGCGGGCCCGCCGCTCCTCGCGTGTATCGTAAATTCGCGATTGCATATTACAGTAACATTTGTACCGGAGCAAAGTGCAGCGCGCGTTGGATCATCCGCGTGCCTCTTCATTATCCGCACGCTCCCTCCCCCCCCACCCCCCGCCGCGATATTATTCCAGATAATTGAAGGTAAACAATATACTCTTGCCGACAGATACGAGAACGGCAGGTTCTCCTTATCAATGAAGAAACGGCGTATCGATGAAAAATCGCGCGGAATTTCCAAATGCCCAGCGTCACTTAGCGCGCGTATACGTAATTTACCGTTCGCTTTAATTGGGCGTCCCTCGATCTCTTTCCCTCGCGAGGCTCGTAAAGGCGGCGCAGCTCCCGTGATCGATTCCTGCGATGAAAATAAACGAGATGTCCCCTCGCGCACGTGAGTAACAGTCCCCGCGATACGAAAAATCGAAAGAGTAATACCCCCGCGCCAGGCAAAGGATGCACCGAAAGCGGGCGGGGGGGTCTATTTTTAGGCACAGGTCGGTTGCAGGTACGTTATGTACCGGTTGGTCCAGCGCGCGCGCGCGCGCACGCGCGTAAGACGGTGTTCACTTACACAACAGCCCACGGCTACGTGCACGCGTACGCGCGAATCGGCACGCGGACTTTTGGCCCATGCGAACCGTACGATGGCCGCTAACGAGCATCAACCGCTTTGGTAAAAATTCGACAGTAGACACGGGGTTTCTTCCCGTCGCCCGCACTTGTTGCACTTGCAATCTTCGTTTTCTCTCTCTCTCTCTCTCTCTCTCTCTCTCTCTCTCTCTCTCTCTCTCTCTCTCTCTCTCTCTCACCCAAATGTATATTTATCCCTTTTTAAAATGCAAGAATCTGGGGAACTTTAAACAACGCGAAAAAAACCCACAGGCGACGGTCCACCTAAATTCCCTCGCGGACGTCTCGCAATTGAATAATAAAAACGCGAGTTTTCCGTCTCGGAATGTCCGGATGTTCGACAGCATCTAATCTATGTGTTTTTTTGTTATTTCATTTCATTATTATTGCAGCGCGTCCTTATCGGCGGGTCGATAACGAACGGCTGATCTGGCGCTGCCGATCCGAGCCTGCACTTCCGAATTACGCGCTGTCGACCGGCGATCGACCTATAGATAGAATTTCGCAGATATGACCACGTTCCTCTCATCCGCCTGCCCGCCCTGCGGCGCCGTTGCGTTTTATTTGTCATTTAGCCTCCGTTTTAATTAATATCGGTCGACCGCTCTCGGCGAATGCAGCTACGGGAGCGCGTCGTTTCGATAAAGCGAAGCTCCGACCTTAGGCTTCGGCTCCTTCTCGGACGCAATTGGAAAGTCTCGCTTGCTCCGCTGGATCCTTTCCACCGTGCCAGACATTCCTCCGAGAAGACCAGGCGATCGCTCGTAATCGCGCAAAAGGATCGCGCCTGTTTACAGATGCATCGCTCCCTGGCGGCCGCTCCGGGCCAGACGCTCCGCGCCGGATAAAAAAGTTCGGGAGCTTAACATTTTTACGTCGCCTACGACGAACCTTCCGGTCGCGAGGGTATACGTTTCACCCCTGCGCCGCGCCGGCCCGCGCACTTTTACGAGGTAGCAATCGTAAATCATGCGTTTCTTTTTTTCGGGCCAGGCAAAACGACAGCTTACAAATTGGCGAACAAAACGAGTTCATTCCGAGGTGACTTAGGCGGTTTAGCCGGCGGGAAAGGGTAGCCCTTCGCACTTAGCGGTAGATAAACCGCGTCGAAAACTCGGGACCCGACGTCTCGTTTTATCTGCGCGGCTACCGTTTTCCACCGTTAAAAATGTAATCTTATCGCAAAATCTTATCTCCAATCGTGTTTATTATGTTATGTAACTATCGCATTCTAAGCGTCAAGTTTTGTGTATACAATAGTTGGATTTTATTAAGAGATACCGTCCCAAGAGATAAACCCGATCTTAAGGAATCACTTTGAAGGTGTTACTTTTTAACAAGTCCTCGCAGCTGCTTCGCTATTTTATCGTTACTCGCTACTATCAGTTTTCTTTCGAAGCGGCACGTACGCAATTTCAGCTTACCTTTAATTTTAACGTTTTAACACCGTTAAGTACCGCAGTGGCGATGGTTAATTGATACTCCGCGCGGTTTCCGCGGTTAAATAAAAAATTATTGGACAACCGCGCGTATTCCATTTCGAAGCCAATTAAAGGAAACGGAGTACACGAGAGCGCGTTTCGCGAGCGGATGCACCCTTGAACGAGCGCGAGAATTATATGCGCGTCCGCATAACTCGGCCGGGCAGACCTCACGCCCGTACACACAGAAAAATATTATTGTACAGTCAAGAAAAGTAATTACTCAGTTTATTATATTCCGTTTAAGTAATAGTTTGCTTCAACAAAGAATATTTTCTTAATAATAGTTTTAAGATATACTTGTTACTGGTCTTAGAAAAGCTTGCCATCTTATACTCAAAGGAAGAATTTATTCTTCTTTGAAGAAAATTATAAAACTTATTGAAGAATTCCGTATGCTTCTTTTAATAAAATCAGAAGAAACAAAATTGTTTTGCTTCAAATAATTCTATGTATTCTTGTTTCAAGTACTAGACTTACTAAGAACCAGAATATGTTTTGAGTAAATATAACACTTGCGACGACATTATGATAGATTTTTGGATACATAAACTTATCAAATACTTGGAACAAATAATATTTACTTGCAGGTAGTAAGTATATATTTTTCTGTGTGTATCTGCCAATGCAGATGCACTTTAATCTCTTAAATTACTTGCTATCCTTTCCCAATTTTTAAACCTAGAAAAAAGGTCTAAAGTAAATTGAACCGATAGTTACTCGTCAAGGGCATCAGTCGAACTTTCGCGGGGGTTAAACGCGCGAGGCGCCTCTCGGCTCGATCTTCGCGAGGCGGCGCGAGCAGCAGCAGCCGCGGCGGCGTCTCGATTTCCGCGCGCGCGGCCACGAGACCGGAGGCCAGGCCAACGCCGAGCCTGATCGCCAGATTTCTCGCGTTTTTCAGCGAGGCGAGAGAGCGCGCGCCGCCGCGCCGAGCCGCGCGGCACGGCACGGCACGGCGCGGCGCGGCGCGGCGCGGCCCTGGCGGATGGAATGCGGGCGCGGCGAGTCCCGGCGAGTCCCGGCGCGTTGCGCGCGGTGTGTATGGCATGGCATGGCATGCTATGGCATGGTATGGATATATACGCGCGTACCCGCGCGGATACGACGCCCCGCGAACTTAAGCGGCGCTCACACGGGCCGACGCCGGCCGAGAGCGCGAATTTTCCCGCGCAGATACGCCCGTCGCGAATTAAGCCGGAAACGCGCGGAAAGACTTAAGCATGCCTCGCTGCTTAAGCTTTTCCGTGTGTTTCCAGACCGGGTCTACGATAGCTGCATATAAACCCAGAAAAAGATTCATTTAGGTTAAACAAATGAGATACGTTGAAATCGTGTTTCTCTGAATCTACTAAGTTTTCACTTCTACTAAGACATTTTCTAGATTTGCAGAACTAATTATGAATTCTCTTAGAGATTCGCGTCTGAAAATTTTTGTTAAGGTAAAAAAATTAATTAGAAATTTGAAATTAAATAGAAATATAACAAGGTCAAAATCCGAAGAAACTTTTTCTGGTTGCAGTAAGCCTAAAGCTCGTATCGGACTACGGATTGAGATTGAGATTAGATTGAAATTTGACTAATTAGAGTAAATGTCACTAAACTTGAGATTAGTAAACTTTACTCTGACTGGTCAAATCTCAATCTAATCTCGATCTCAATCCGTAGTCTGATACGGGCTTAACGGCCGACTCAGACTAGCAATTGCCGACACGGATTGGATTGGGATTGGCGATTGACGATTGTCCTCTAGCCAATGAGAGTCGATTAAATCGCTGGCTTTGCTCTCATTAGCTAGAAGACAGTCGTCAATCCCAATCCACTCCGCATCGACAATCGCCAGTCTGATTCGGCTTTTAAGCCGTAAAAAATTGACCAATCACCGTCGAATGCGAGGAGAATAATCGTGTGCGATCGGTCAATTTCTTGCGGCTTATAATCCATTCCAGACCCAGCCTAAAGCCCGTATCGCACTATGTATTGCGGATCGCGGATCGGATTGAGATTGCGATCAACCAATCGGATCCGAGGCTGTCTCGTCTGACTGAAATGTGACCTGCCATCGGCGATCTCAATCCAATACGCAATCCGCGATACGTAGCGTGACACGGGCTTTAGGCGAATTTATTTCGAGCTTCGGTCTCCTTAAATCGATCTGAAAGCACGAAGGCGAAACTCGCGTGAGAATTTGTGTTTGACGACGAGGAGGCGGCGTCTTGGGTAAACTCGCGGCGCGAGTTTAGATAAAATGGTCATTTAGATAAAATATTTCCTCGGGCGGCCGCTGGAAAGTGTAAACAGTAAAACCGTGAGACTGTTGCACGCCATTTAATAATTACAACGGTAGAATTAAGTAAGTAGAATTATGTAAGTCCTCATGCCCGGTGTTGTGTATCCGGTTTACATTTGCATGGACAATCTCGTTCGTTCGTTACGTGTCTTTGTACCGAGGAAGGCAGGCGCGATTAAAGAAAAAAAAAAAGAAGAAGTAGGAATTCTCAGGGTCTCGCGATTTGCAAAAACCTCCACGCGAGGCCGAGATTCGCGTGGCTCGCGCCGCTCGATCCGCGGGTTCGCGCATAGATTTTCATAGGCACGCAACGGGACCGCGTGGCTCGCAACGAATGTAGAATATCGCATAGAGACGTGATAGAATTACGTGGCGATACGCCGTGGATCTGTGCGGATCGCGTCCCGCGCGCGCGCGCCCGCCAAGTAGGAAAATCCACCTGGGAACTCCTCGCGCACGAGGAATGTCGCCTGCGGTATGCGGCTCCGTCGGTTAAAAGACTGATAACAGTATCTGAGGACGGAGCGCTCCTTTTTTTTAGTACGGCGATAGCGGCTCCGCACTAATCCACAGTTAATTTAGTGCATTCCATTTTTCTAGGGCATTATCGTTCAAGTGACACATGCACGCAATACCCGCCGCGCGCGCGCGCCCGCCTGATAAAACGCGCAATCACCCGATACCCCTCGTTATCCCACGAGAATGAAGAGCTCGGCTGTTGAAAACGGACCCAGGATGGTGTCCCGTGGACGGCGAGACGAAATTTTCGAGCCGCTTTCAGCCAACGAGCGCGACGTAACAAGCGAATGTTTTCTCAGTTAATCTTCTCTTTGTACGCGCAGCTGCGCAGAATGTATTATAAAAATCCCAAAAGATTTCTCTTTGCCGTAAACGGGGCATTGTTTTTCTCTATTCTTTCACTTTGAAGATTGCCCGGCGAATCGGGTGGCCTTCGAATCTCCGAACGCGCAGAGATCGCACGACACCTCGCGTTTGCGCGCACACACACGCGCGCAAAAAAGAAAATAAAGGATTACATTTCATCGTGCGATGATTCGGCGATTAAACGCGAGCTCCAGATCAGGAGATTCTGCCTGCTATCAATTTCTCTCGCGATCGGCGTACGTGACTATATGCAACTATGCAGGCCTCGATACCGCGAGAATGCGACGTCCGCGTGTGTGTGTGTGTGTGTGTGTGTGTACGTGCGTGCACGCGCGCGTATCTCGGCGCGTATGCATACTTTATCAACTTCAGCGGCGTTCACACGAGGTCGAGTTATCGCGCGGCGTCTATCTGCCGGTTGTCCGCCCGCGAAAATCGCGTCGCCAAAAGAGGAACGTTACTCGCGACGTCTCGTCCCTGGGAAGAGGAGGAACGAAAAGAAAAGAGAAAAAAAAATACATAATCCGCCGAGCGAGAGAGCTCGCGCTCGCCCGCGGAAGGTGCGCGAGCGCGAAAAGGCGCGTTCACACGGGGCGACCGGATTCGCGCGCGATCCCGAGGCACGCGAGCTATGCGCGCGAACACATATTATACAGGATGTCTTGGAAGTCGCGCACTTTCTCCGCGCCGACAGAGTGGCAATCGCGACGCTGTATCCGCGCGTCAATCTCTTCCCTCGCGCCGCGGAACAAACGTAAATCGAGCTTCCGCGAATCGAGCTCCCGGGACGCCCCGGCGAAATGAATCGAGAGACGCCAAAGTAGCGCATCTTTATCATAGAACCTATACTCGCGGAAGGGGAAAAGGAGCGGCACAAGTGAGTCCAAGAAGTGAGACAGAAGAAACGATTTTCCGTCTCGTTTGTCTATCCATCTTTCTATCATTCTGCCTCGTTCTTTAACTTCTTCTCGTACAATTTTTTTTGTAGTTAAGCGACTTAACACTTCGATTAGTGCCTCTTAAGTGAAAATTATCTTTGCGTCACTGAATATCGGACAGAACTAATTGAGAGAATGGATTAGTATTACTTGAAAATCTTGAATACAGATAGAATAGCTAATTGCGAGTTTCAGTTACGCGGGGTAAAATTCGTGAAAGATTTATAGAGTCGCGAACAATCCAAATAATTCGATTACTAATTGCGAGCTCCAAAATGGGTTGCTGTCTTTGTTTTTTCCCCCAGAGTAGATGAGAAAAATGCAGGTCCAGGCATTAACGAATAAGACTGTACGTCAGTGGTTGGCTCGCTAGTTCCCTAGAGTGGCATTGTTACAATGTCGAACCACTAACGTAGGTACAACAAGTGCGTTGTTTTTCTCTCGTCTAAAACGGGGAGGAAACCGCTGACCAAAGTCTCGTACACCAATGCCCAGCGGGCATTACTTTATCTAAGTCTCTTATTTCATCTTATTTATCTCGTTTTATCTTATTTTATCCTTATAATGCCCCAGCGAGGCCTAATGTCCAAACTAATGCCCCAAAAAAGTCTGGTAATGCCTAGTAATGCCCGGTAATGCCGCAAATCTGTACACCGCAATGCCCACAGCGGTTTCCCCCTCGGTCTAAAACAATAATCGGCCGATTTTTCGCGTCTCCCCGGCGACTCGGGTCGTTTTGGCGGGCGCGCGAGAGAGAGAGAGAGAGACGGTAACGTCGAACGGCAGATCGACGTGCGAGACCGAGCGTTAAACGGAACGTCGGGGGTCTCTCTCTCTCTCTCTCGCCGTGTGGTAAAATCGCTCCCGCGCACGCCGCCGCGGAATCCACGGAGAAAGCGCCGCGCGGCTCGCGCGATACACCCCGTATACGCGCATTCCCGCCGAATCGCGCGCTGAATCGCGGTATCCTCGCGAGATCGCGGTCTCGTGAGGGGACCGGCGCGCGGGAGGGGAGGGAGAGGCATCGTCGTGACGCTCGAGCGCACGCACACTCGCGCCGATGTGCACGCGATTCTTCCCTCTCCCTCTCTCTCTCTTTCTCGCTCTCCGAAGACGTTTCGTAGCGGAGAGAAGGGGGGGGAGGGAAGAGAAACGTTTAGAATTCGCGAGATTAACGCGAGGACCGGCGACCGGGAATTGTCCTGTCGCGCTTATTTCAGGATGGTTCGTGGGAGAAGAGCGTTTCTTCTCTTTCTCTCTCTCTCTGTTCGTATTTAATTTTGGTTTTACGTACCTATCTCGGGGATCGATCCACGTAGTCTTCCGCGTGTTGTGATCGATGAAGTACACCTTCCCGTCGAAGTCCTGGGCGACGTCCCACCCTTCCGGAAGCGGTATCTCCCCATTCCGTCTCCTTGGCATATTTCACTGCGCTCTAAATCCATCCAAAAGCTCTCTCTCTATCGTCGTGCGGTCGACGGGCGCATATCTGCGCGCGCGGGTGCACGCTTCTCGGTGCCGCATATACGGCGCGTTCGCTCGGCTCGCGCGACGGCCGCGACGCGAAGAGAGC
>NW_011967230.1:2311600-2372022 GCF_000949405.1 Vollenhovia emeryi | reverse complement strand
GGGGCAAGGAGGCACGAGAGACAGAGAGGACCGGGCGACCCGGCCGTAGAAGGGCAGGTGGACGGGGAGGAGGGGGAGGGGAGGGTGCGAGCGAGACGGCCAACGGCGGCGGCCCCGGTGGTGCGACGAGGACGGGGCGGTAAAGCGTATTGTACAAACGCGCGCGCGCACACGCACCACACACACACGCACACACACACACGCGCGGCGCGCAGAAGGAACGGCGAGACCAGGAGCGTACACTCGCATATGTGTACGCGCGTCTCTCTCTCTCTCTCTCTCTTGCTCTCCCTTTCTCCTCTTTTTCTCTTCTTTCCCTCTTTCTCTCTGGCTCGCGCGCGCGCTACTCCGCCATCATGAATACCTCATTATCATGAGCGGAGTGACGTCAGAGTCCCCGCCTTCAGATTCCTCTCGAGCGGAATTCCACCGTTAACACAGCCAGCCGTCGAGGAGCAGCCCGCGGCGGCGGCGGCGGCGGCGGCGAGCGACGGCGACGGTGTTGTCGTGCTGCGCTCGCACGGGTGCATCGATCGGGTGCACTTCGCGTATCATCACCAACCAACCACCAACCACCCCCACTAACCGACGCGCGATCACCGCGGGATCTCTCGCCCGCTTCTACAATTTTATTTATTTATTTACTTTCCTCGCTCCCGGCACACTCGCACACCACTCGAATCTGTCGCGCGCGCGCGCGCCGCTCCGGGATCCTGCGTTACCGCGGCTCCTCTCGAAAGCCCGTCTTCGCGGTGACAGAAGGAAACAAAACAGAAAAACCGGGGAAGCACTCGTGCTCTCTATTCCCTCCGCCCGGCTGTGATTCGTCGCGCGCTTCTCAACCCTCCGGGTGGTGGTGGTGCCGGCGCATTCCTTCCTCCCGCCCTTGTTTCCCCACGGAGTGTCACCTGCGCCGTTCGCGCTCGAGCCGCGAACCGGCGATGCACGCACCCCGGTCTCGTAATCGCGTTCGTCCCGATAAACCCGCGCGGCCTCTCTCTCTCTCAGCGGGCTCTCCGCTCCGATCCGCGCGTGTACGTCGCGCTGTGCTCCGTTGCGATCTCCTCGCCGAACGCTACAGCGACGTCGTGTCTCCCGTCGTGACTGCGGCTGCGGCGGCGGTGGTGGCGGCAGCGGCGGCGGCGGTGGCGGCAGCGGCGGCGGCGGCGACGACGACGGTGGCGGAGGCGGAACGGCCCGCGACCCGTTTCAAGCGACGCGCGCTATCACCGGCTCCGCAACGGCAGCGGCAGCGGCGGAGCACGTTTCACCGTGTTCCCTTTTCCTCGTTGCATTAGCCGCGGCTGTAATGCTAATGCCGAGCAGCGGATCTTGGCGTTTTTCGCACGCAGGAATGTGGGAACCCGACGCTGCCCTCGCTCTCGGCGCGCGCGAGAGGACGATCTCTCTTTCTCTTTCTCTCTCTCTCTCTTTCTCTTACCGTTCTCTCTCCTCTTCTCTCTCTCTTCCCCGCGTTACCGTTTGATTCCGCACTCGCGAATCGACGATACCCGCGACGATTGTCCGCTGCCACGAATTTCTCTCCGACGGTCAGGCCGGCGCGCGAGAGGCCTCACCTTCTCCTGCCGCGTACACCTTCGCGGGCGACGACGCAGCCCGAGAATAAACTGCCTCGTCCTCAGCCGCGCGACGCGCAACGACAACCAGGGGGGCTTTTCACGTTCCTACGCGCGGCGCACGGATTTTCTCGTTTCCGACGTTACTACCACCTCGCGTCACAGCTACGAGCATGCCGAGTGTTTGAGACATGCCACTGGACGTTCATGCCGTGCGCGCCGCCTGGCAGTCCGCTCTTTCTCTCTCTCTCTCTTTCCCCCCCTCTCTTTCTCTCTCTCCCGCTCGCGCGCTCTATCTCTTCCCGTACCCCCCCCCCCTCCACCACCCTTTCATCCGTATTCACCGCAAAGAACATAGCGATCCCCCACCGCCGGCGCAGCGTCGTCCTCGTCGCTCGCGCGCTCGCCCCCCTCCCCACGCGCCCGAATCGGCCGGCCGAGCGACCGCTCTCGGCCGTCGTCGGTCCTCGTCGCGCCCGCACCGGCGCCCATCGCGCCGTCCCCCTCCCGCCGTCGCCGGTAAGCCTCTCGCGTGTCTCTGACCGCGCGCGAGAGGCGGCGGGAGTAAACGAGCGTGTTTGCCCTTTCGGCAGTCTCGCATATTTGCCGCTACGCCGCAGGAACGGCGCCACCGTACGACGCGCCGCGCAGGTGCACCCCGCGCGCGGGATCGCGCTCCGAGCGCGGCGCGTGTGCGTACGCCGTACGCAACGCGAGATACGCTCGTCTCCAGGGTTGGGAGAGAGTTACTTTGTAAAAGGGATCCGAGTTACGGTAACAGTTTTCTCGCTGAAAACGTAACCAGCTGCAGTTACGAGCCACCAGTTGCGAAAAGTAACGCGTTACAATTACGGTTACGCGAACAGTGACGAATCGTTATACTTTGCAGCTGCCCTCTTGCAATAAAAATAAAAATATCCAGCCTGCTTTTCAATTGTCAGCCGTTTGCGCGCAAACGCAAGGCCCAATGCGTTCTGCGGAGGTTTAAAATATATGTAAAATAATTATTGATGTAACTGAGTTAAGTTGCAGTTGCAGATGAAGAGAAAGTAACGAAGTTAAGTTAGAGATACCAAAAAAAAAAGAAACGTAAATGCGACTGTAACTTCGTTACAAGTAACGAGTTACCTCCCAACCCTGCACCCTCAGAAAGGATTTCTGTTACCGAGACAAAAATATTCTTGACGCATTTATATTTCTCGCAATCTCATTTAGTTTAAAAATAAGACGATATCAAAATAAAATCAATAATTCTTATTAGAAAAGATTGACTCACTATACTGAGACAAGAGTTAACTCGTATAAATGTAAGTTTATATATTTTTGCGTTTAGAATAAATTTGCTAGATTTTAGAAGTTTTCATTTGAGATTAAAATATTCCCTTCTCTGTAATAAATATGATTGGCGCTATATCGATCCTATTTTATGACACATTCAAGTATAATAGCATTGGATCTGGAAATGTTTTCTGTGGGCGTGCGTTTATCGACACGTTTGATCTCTGGCGAAAATAATCTATGTTCATTAAAAGTTTATAAGGAGTTTGTTTAAATGTTGAGTCAATGTTCTATTTGAGTTTTAACCTATTTACCGAATTGCTCGTGAGATATCGATTTAAACGCGGAGTTATTTACGACACGTTCGCGGTTACAAGTGTTTAAATTGCGTTTAATGATACAATGTTAGACGTTTCCATTATAGTTTTCTAAGTGTTTGTAAAATGTTATTGTCAGGCAAGAATTAACCAGGTGTTTGCAACGTACTTCGAAACGGCGTAACCATCGACAAAACTCTCCATAAACAATGTAACTATCGACAAAACTCATAAATAAATACCAACGTCATCTCTCATTAAAAATTTTTGCCAGGGATACGTGGAGCGGGGAAAACGGAGATCCCGAGACGCGCAGGGTCCTGTAAATTCGTCCAGGTCGTCCGGGACTTCGTTTGTTCCTCCTCCCTGAAACAGACTCTGCGGCGGGCTCGCGTTTCAGATGTTTCGCACTCGGCGCTTGCAGCAAGAAAAATACCAATATTACGGATCGCTTCACCATCTACGATTGATTTAATCAGCCGATTAAGCTTCAGTGTTCCGGTGGAACCGACCAATCACAGCTGACGCTTAATCGGCCGATTTAATCAATCGGAGATGACGAAACCGGCGTTCAGTATCTATCTTGGAGATATCGGGAATGCGACAACAATTTTACCGATTGTTTGGAGACTTATAAAAAAATCCGAAGTTTCGTTTCGGACAATCGCAAGTTGTGACCGCCTCGCGGCAGAAGAAGCCGCTTTGCAACCGCTGTAAAATTCCTAGGCCGGTATTCGTAGTCGGATCTTACGTTCAAGACCATCTTGAATTTATCTAAAGATGTTAGGGAACGTTCCATTGGCTACGGAGTATCTAAAACCCGTATCAGACTACGGATTGAGATTGGGATTAGACTGAAATTTGACCAATCACAGTAAAGTTTACTAATCGCAAGTTTAGTAACTTTTACTCTAATTGGTCAATTTCCAGTCTAATTTCAATCTCAATCCGTAGTCTGATACGGGCTTAAAGATGATCTCGAGGCAGTCTCGAATATAAGACCCGACTACGAATTAGTCCCAGTCTACAATAGAGATTTAAACCCTAAGCCTTAAGAAATTGACTAATCACAGTCGCGTATTCTACTCGTACCTGACCGTGATTGGCCAATTTCTTAAAGCTTAGGGCTTAAATCATATCTATTGTAGACTGAGGCCGGTATTCATAGTCCGTTCTTATATTTAAGATCATCTTAAGTATACACTTAATGCGTTTTTAACCAATCAGAACCGTAATAGCCTCTTAAGACAACACTTAAGATGATTTTGAAATAAGAATCGGCTATGAATACCGGCCTGAGACTTACCGGCCATAGATTGATCGGAGTGCGTTCTTAGATCTGTCGCAGTTAAGCGCGCACGCCAATCAGAACTCGAGATTTTTACAGCAGTTGCAATGAGTTTACCCGCGAAGTTGTAAAACAAGAAAGACGCGCGACCGCGTGACTCAAATGACTGAAACGGCGGGACGGGGATTAAAAGAGCACGTTTCTAAACTCTAGCTATGAAGTCGAGTGTATGACTGTATGCAGCCCCGGGAAGATCCGCTCGGGACGTGGAGCGAACAACACGTCTTCTGACCTAGAAGATAAAATTTTTGATCCTGCGGGGTTGCATCGTCCGTTTGCGTCATCCCGCGCGAGGCACGATAGTCGGGCCCCTGCGTTGTAATAATATCATCAATTAATCGTCTATAATTCTACGTCTATTGGTTCGTCGTGGCCGTGTCCGGCTACCGTTTACTAAGAGCCGGGCGCCATAATTAGCAGAAGAAGTGCAGCCGCGGACCGAGCGGGCCCCGCGTTTCGCCCGCATGCGCAATCGTCTCGCCGCGATCGCTGGCGAGAACTCGCCACGACGGCGAATTCTAAACGTGCCTGCCCGATGACTCCCGCCGTCCACGTGACCGCCCAGCGACGTATAAACACACGCACACGCGTATTGCGCGCGTGTGCGTGCCACGGAATGCGGAGATGTGGAACATATGTTGACGCGATCTCGCGGCCCCTCTCGCCTCGCTGAAAAAGGTCAGGCTGCCCTCGGCGATTTGGATTCGACGCGGCACCTCCGGTGGTACCTGGGGCTCTCGCGTACCGAGATCGTGCGCGCGTACGGGATCGCTCGTCTTTTTCCAGGGACCGCGGGCCGTCAGGGCGAGGGAGGGATGGCGACGTCCGAGAGCGACGCCGACTTCGAGAGCGCCGACGAGGAGCTGGGCCGCGGCGCCCCCGTCAAGAGGAGCACCCGGGTGACGGCCTGCCGCACGACGGTGGACTCCGAGTCGGACGACGACACCGAGTGCGTCCAACAACGTGCGCCCCGCGACTGGCAGGAGAGACCCGAGACGCTCTGCACGACGTCCGATGCGCCGACGGGTCGGGCGACCTCGATCGGCGATAAGGGCGATAAGGCAGGCGGTGTCAAAGTTGAAAGTGGCGTACGTATCGCCGAGTCAGTTGCAGACAGGACCGCTGACAGACGGGAGACCGCGTCCCCCGTCGAGTCGGAAGAATCCTTGTCGGCCAAAGGTAGAGACGCTGAAGCTGCGGTGGAGAGTAGTAAGGTTGCGCCAGATGCCATGTCGAGAGCCGCGAAGACCGCGTCGGGGGACGAGAAAATGCCCCAGGCGAAGCCACGACGTGACGCGTCCCGTCAGTTGGGCGCGAGAAAGCTGGGAACCAGACTCGCAGAGGACAATGTTGATGAACGTCGTGCCGCAGGTGCAGCCGCGGAACGGGAGGATAAGCGTTCAAGCGAGAAGCCCTCGCCGTCCGCGTGCAAAGATACAGAGTGCAGGTCGGACGAGAGGTCAAAGACTCAAGTAGCAGGTAATCAAACTAGACCGTCGTGCGATTTGTCGGAGGTGGACATGCCGGAAGAATTGAAGTCGAATAAAAGATTTAAAGAAGTTTTTCAGCCTGAAGGTTGGGAAGGACTTGGGGATGACGTCGAGTTGCCTGACGAATTGACGGACGAGAAATTACAGCCTGTGTTACAGAGGCTCCCCTCGGCGAACAAGGAGGAGCGCAAGGGCGAGGATACTCTGGGTGGCTGGGGCAGCTGGGGTAACTGGGGCGTAACTTCGTTAATCAGTACGGCGACTGCGAGTGTATCTACTCTGACTAGTCATGTGTCGCAAGGGCTTACACTTTTGGAAGGTACGATGGCAGCGCAAGACCCCGCGGAACTGGAAAAGATAAAGCGAGACGTGATCACCGATGGTACAGTGTTTATACATTACATGTAATTTTGTTCATTCGCGTAGCATTACCTTCAATTTTTGCATTCGCTGTATCATTGTACGAAAATAAACCGTCTATGTGCACTGCAGTTTAAATTTGTGACTTGTAGATGCACAGCCAGAGATCCAGGAACAGGAGAGTCGGCCGTACAGTTCGTTCGGGCTCGGGAATTTGATGTCCGGGGTGTCCTCGATCACGAAACTGGTCGAATCCACTGGCAGCAAAGTTATGACCGGCGGCTTGGATACGCTGGAGGCCATCGGGAAGAAAACGATGGAGGTGTTGCAGGACGGGGATCCCGGATTAAAGAAGAAAAGAGCCTTCTTCATGAACGAGTCCGAGCGACCGAACTTGTCGCAAATCCTCAGAGAAGCGAAGAAGAAGGCCGAAACCGAGGAGAAGACGATTGAGGAACGCGAATTGGCGCGGAAAGTGCATTTCGAGAGCCTGTTCGACGATTATCAGGGGCTCGTCCACTTGGAGGCTCTCGAAATGTTATCAAAACAGTGCAACATGAAAATTCAACACTACCTAACCGAGCTAGATACGAACGATTTAACCTCCGTGCAAGAAACATTGGAAGAGATCAAGGAACTTTGTTGTTTTAGTGATGAAGATGTCGAAGATAGTGCTAATAAAGATTTGAAAAGTAGATTAGAGAACGCTTGCCACGAGCTTGGTGTTGAAATTACCTACGAAAAGCTATATAGCGTAAGAAAATGTCTACACAGTATCGAATATAAGAATTCTGTTCGTTGAAAATGCGATGAAAATGATTCTGTACTTTCAGGTTTGGGCAGAAACGGAAAGTTATCTCAAGTCGTCCTCAACGCGCACGGCCCAGGACATCTTTCAGAACGCCATGTCGACGCTGGCGCAGTTTACAGCGTTCTCCGTAGAGAGATTTCATAAGACGGCAGAATTGCTGTTGATCAAGGAACGTCGCAGTACAGTGAACGAAGCAGACTCTTTGGTGCAGCTTATCAACATTCTGTCCGATCAGATTAGATTATTGGCCATTTCATTCTGCGATACGTTACATCGGTTTGCCGAGAATGCGGAAAAGTCGGATGACATCAATGCGAATATAACAACAATTTTCTTAGAAGTAAGTATTTGAATAATTCACGTAGCGTAATAGTTGTAACGCTAAAACGTTGTCTTTTCCGCACAGGCTGCCAGCGCAGACTCGTATATTCAAGAAGCCTTTAAGCTCTTCACTCCGATTCTGCAAGTCGGCGCAATCTAACGAGTAATTATAAAATATATTAAAAAGGATCATTTTTTTATACTTTATATATTTAACAATATTGTCTAGATTAAATACCATTTTCGATGTAGGCATAGAGCACAATGTTATACTATTTCCCTGTTTCATAAATACATTTCTCATGCTATCCTTAAAGTATCTATGTTCGAAGAAGGGGCCAACTTAATTCTGCTAATTCAATATATTACCATTTAACTCTGTGTATTTTTGCGGTTATCGGTCTTTGTATTATTCCACATCAAACGCGAGGTAATTGCAGATATGTGTATACGACAATATCTACCCAGTGAGAAATAATTCGTCGATCGATGTCAATTTGACGATTTCTCGATTCTTCGACATCGTTTCGACATTCGTCGACGAGTCATTTTTTTCTCGCTGGGCACATGTATATACTGGAATCCATCGGATAGGTTTTAGTAGAAAATTGTCTTTATGTACCTGTGCACCAATAATGCACATATTGTTACAAAATAATTAAATTTTAGGTATTTAATAATATAAAAGTTTGACTGCTGTGTAAGATATGAAGATATCTGTAACATAAGGTACAAAGTCCAATAAAGATTACGCTATGTATATATCGACAACACATGTAGAAAAAGATAAGAATATCACAATGATTAATAATGATCAATACAAAAATACTTTTCAAATGTTTGCCTTAACATCGTCATTAACGTTAACAATCCGGTAGAGAGGACTTTACAACGTGTGTTGAAGATAACAATAGGCTTGTGTTACAAAAAATGATCCGAGACTGAATGATCAGTGTTTCCCTCGTTTATTGCCAACGGGAGGCTTCTGAAGTTGAAAGTTCGAGTTGGTTCCGTTTACTGGTACTGGTGCGGTCAGGTTAATCGGTGCGTTAAAATTTAAACTTGCTGTCGGCGGTTTCGTGGACGAGCCTATAGTAATGTTAGTGGCAGACGGTACCGGCGTCGAACTTTCCCAAACTGTAACAATACATTAACACCGTTACTTTTAATTCAGTCGTAAATGATATAGAAGATATGTGTAATAGCTGAAAGGCTAAAGCCACGGAGTAATGTCTCTTTTATTAAAGATAACATTTAACGCTTGTATTTTTGAGATGACCATTACATTTCAAAACATGAGCCAATTTCATCACGTTGATACCTCGTACTGTTACTTATTGGAATTGACGTTTTAGTGTTAATTTTCGCATCAGCATAAAAATCTTTGTGTATCTACATTTGTGTCCTTTTTCTGAACGCTTAAACTTTCATTCTAAAATTGGTTTAGAAAAATGCAGATGTGTATTTTAATGTCTCTACATACAGCCTGCAAAATTTTGTTTGACTCCGTGACAAACTTAACAATATTTCTCGTTTAGTATCCATGTCTGCAAGCATTACTGCATAACATTGGCAAAGCCGAAAGCACTCAAAGCACATTTATAGAAGGCACTATCGTCTGTTAAGAAAGCACGATTTTGAAATTGAGTCTTTCGATAGCATCTCAATGCAAAGTATATTAAAAGATTAATAATATCGATGTAACCTCATTTATACAAATTAATTAGTTACTATGTTGGAGATTTTTATGCAGGCAAAGAAGCGCGTTACCCTTTACCCATGATCGCGACGATAACAAAAAGAAACTGAAATAAAAATTGAATACCTCAATAATTAAATTACAGCCCCTATTTTTTTTCCTGAAAGGCAAAATCAAAGTCAAGTCATACAGGTGAAAAATGAATCGACATTTTTTTCGTTAAATAATAAAAAGGAGAAGAAAAAGGTAGATAGGCTAATTGTGATCACACGTTAATTCTATTTAGTAATAAACGACGTTATATGTTAGTAAGTTCTACCTCATAACTAGATCCAGGCAAGACCTGAAGGTAGGAAATCTTTAGGGGGCGGTTAAAATCATCTTCTTTTAAAGGAATCTTTTTACTTAGCATAAGGATATATAATTAAATTACAGAATAATCAACAGCAAGACCTATTTACCTAAAGGATTTCGTGTTTCGTAACTCGCTGGCCGGTTCGAGTTTAATGTCGTCGACGACAAAAAGTTTTTATTTCCTGTAAGCATTAATCTTGTTTTTCAAGACTTACAATGTACGGTTAGAGATGTGCGAATCTAGAATTTTTTTATGTAGCATCGAATCGAATTTTATTTTTCTTTTTTTGAATCCGAATCGACCAAATTTTATCGTCATCGAAGCAAGTCACATCGTGAAACTTGAAACATAATTTTTAATTTACACAATGTAATTATTAGATTGAATTTTCACACAATTTGTAGAGACAAAATAATATTGAGTATACAATGAGTATAAATTTGTTTTAAGGTAAGAAACATATTTAAATATTTAATATAAAACAAATAAAATATACTTTTAATGTCGCAGTAACAAACAATCAGACAAAAAATCATAGATAAATTATTAAGATACACTATAATATAGTATCCAATTACATTTATTAAAATAAAATAATAGCTATAGTTTATTTTATTATCAATACTCATTGATCTGGATTCATTCTATTGTCACTTATTGTTAGCTGCTTAATGAGCGGTTGCAGTACCAAATGCACTACCAATTATATTGAATGTACCTATTATGACCGTGCTGTTTTACCTATTAACGGAAAAGATTTTATAAGACTGGCAATATATATGTATAATATAACGCGTACTCGAATCATTTAGATTCGAAATTTCCAAATAGTTCAAATTGAAATCGTAGAAATTCAAATTCGAACCGAGTCTCACACGATTCGAGTAGTTCGCACATCTTGAGAGATTATTCTGAGATGCATGTAAAATTACCTGGTCCAAAAGGAGTGGGACCACACGTGATCCTGCCGATGTTGCTTCGATTAGATTTACTGTTCGCTTTGATATTGTCGAAAACATTAGTGTTATCCTTCAATACGTATTTTCTGAAATTGAGATACTGTTCTTTCTGTTGCTGTACTTTGGCGTGCACGCTTTGCAGTCGGCCAGCAACTGCGACCAAAGACTCGTGAAGCTTACTCATGGTCGTTGTTAGTTCTAGTGACAAAGCAACATTGCCGTTAACAATTTTCTTATTTAATCCGAATCAACTTATTTAACGGAAGAACCGATTGTACCTTGTGGTGTTAATGTTCTTGGCGCCATCATGGTTAGTATGTGCTTCTCGGTCGTCTCAATTTGCGATCGGAATAACATCAAATCTTGCTCGAAGCTTTCGGCTAATTCCATAAAGAACTGTAAAGGCGCATTATTCTCGTATTGCAAGCCCGGTGGAGTATCGTGTGTTCTTTGGGCTATTTCGGCGCTCTGCAACGCCCTCGCCGTGTCCTGCTTCAGTTTATCGGCCGAGGAACGATCTCGTTGCACCGAACCAGACAAGGTGGACAGGATTTCCATCAGGGACGCCGTATCTTCCGCGCATCGGTTCAATGGTCTCGCCGAGCCTCTCGCGATATCTGAAGATAGGCCTTTCTGTATTTTTACAAATTCCCTGTAAAGTACAATACACCAGCATGACATCTTGCGTGTGGCCGTCAAAATAATTCATCTATCTACACTCGAGCCAATTCTTTCCATTTGACTGATTTTGTTGATAATTACTTGAATTTATCTATAGTTTGCATGAGTTCATTTGGCAATAGATTCTCCTTGGCTGCTGTCGAACTACTATTTCCTTGAGAGAGACCCTTATTATTCACGGAAACGTCCAAGCCGCCGAGTCCTTTACCAGTACTAGTTGCGGTACTGAGAATGGTCGTCGGCTTGGCGCCCAATAAAGTGCTTCCAGTTCCAGATCCAAACAAGGAAGCTGCACATAAATCAATTGCGACGGTCAACCACTACAATAATAAAACTTCCATTAGAACAGCGGATCACAAAATACACATACTGTTAGTGGTGGCTGTACCGAAGGTTAAACTTCCTGGTGCTGTCGTATTAGACGTGGCGCCGAATGTTAGAGCATTCGTCGTGGCCGGCGTGCCGAAGCTGAGACCCGTGAATAAAGGCGCGGACGTGGTAGGGGTGGGAAATAAACTGGGAGCAGTGGTCATTGTAGTAGCCGTGCTGGTTCCCAGAAGCAGACTGCTGCACTGCGCTAGTGTGGAAGTCGGCGGAGTACCAAATCCGAAGTTGAGACCTATGGACGTCGTCGGGGTGGCCAGGGCGCCGAACGTTAACGGGCTGGACGTGGTGGTGGCGGTGCCGAAGGACGTGTTACCTAAACCGAAGCCCGTCGTCGGCCTTCACGGCGGAAACAATACATTTGCAATTAGACACCGAATCTCCCACGAGGGAAGTAACGATGAAATTTAAATCCAATACAAATTTGTATTAAATGGGGGAAAAAATGTGTATACGAACTGTATCGGTCGCGGTATATCAAAGCTCTAATAATTTTTACTGTTTGAAGGTTAGGGCGCCGATGTCGATGGCTATATAGTTACTTTTGCGTCCCGAATCCGAAACCCGTGCTAGCAGAGGTGACGGCCGGAGATCCGAACGAAAACGCCATTTCTTCGCACGTTGAGCGAATACGTTACACAGGACAAAAAAACAATTTATTTACAATATCACATAAACACACCTCTCACCACACTCACTCGAGGTCGGACCGGTCGGACTCGCACGGAGCGGCGGGAACGCCGGGGGCATGCGCAGAAGAGGCGCGAATCGTTAAGGTGCAATTCCATGCGAGCGAAGAAAAGCCAACGTAAAGAAATAGTCAAGTAGATGTAAAAGTAAGCGTAAATACGAAAATTATCGCGTGGTTCAAGTCGAGTGCAAGTCGTGAATACTAGAATGCAGTGTAGAAAGAAAAAAGAAAAAATATATATTTACAACTGTGTAATGATATTAAAATAGACGAAAGTCTCGAGGTTGCGACAGTTTTCGAATTATAAGGGCCACTTTAACAAACTCCGATTAACTTTGTTCGACGATTAAAGCCCGCTGCAGACGATGCAGTGTAGAAAGAAAAAAGAAAAAATGTATATTTACAACTGTGTAATGATATTAAAATATACGAAAGTCTCGAGGTTGCGACAGTTTTCGAATTATAAGGGCCACTTTAACAAACTCCGATTAACTTTGTTCGACGATTAAAGCCCGCTGCAGACGATGCTATTTTTCCTGCTGGATTGCTTGCGATCTAATAAATTTTACTATCATTGCACCATTCAGCACTCAGGATTCCTAGTAATTTAGTAAATCGTAAGCAATCCAGCAGGAAAAATAGCATCGTCTGCCGCGGGCTTAACTCAATCAGCAGCGACTATGTTTACACGGCACTCTAATCGGGTTTAATAACATCCGTAGTTAAAGGGCTGGCCAATCACAGTCGTTCCATTCTTCTGAGGAATAGTTGTGATTGGCCAGTTTTATAACTACGGATGTTATTAAACTTGATTAAGAATGATGTGTAAACGTAGTCAGTGTCGTCAACATGAAGACTTGTGCTCGAGGCGTTTGCGAAAACATATTTTCACTTCCGGGAACTTAGCCGGCCAACTTTGACTTTTTAATTTCTTTCGCAGATCGTTTGTTGGTCGTTTGTAGGTGATTGTTGGCCTAATATCAATATTTGTTGGTTTTCAAGTTTTTTTTATAAATAAAGAAACAATCAGAGAGATTTACGCGTCTCGGTGAATTGCCGACGCGCGAGTATCAAATAATTTACGTCACGATTGCTCAAATTGATCAAGGGCTCGATTCTTGAATTTATTCGAAGGAGAAACGTATGCGAAAATTCTGCTCTTACAGAAAAGTTCACTTTACACACGAGACTTATATCCACTATTGCACGCACTGCGCGAGGGATCATAGTCGCAAGAAATCGACACAAGTTCACGGAAACCTCACTAAACGGGAGTCTCGAAGTCCGCGGGAGCAATTGAAAACAAGAATTCGGATCTGTCTCGCCTTGAATCACTTCTTTCTCACAAATAAACTCACTCACCGACCACGGAACAACGCGCGAACAACGCCAAATCACGTACGAAACTGAAGAGGGCGGGGGAGACACGGCGGGTCCGGAAAGTCCAGCGGCGGCGGTGTCCAACGTTTATCACATTCAGCGCGAATATCACAGAATGTTCGGCACACATTTAGTTCGCGACCGTAATCGAACTTAATCTTTTCACGCGCGAGAAGGAAGTCCGCGCGGGCGACGGAGACAGGCGCGCGAACAGGAATGAACAGGTATCGCCTTATAGTGCGCGCTACGCGCGGTCGAGCCGCCGACCGCCGATTGGCCGCGCGCGCGGCGAGCCCCCCGGATCCAGCCAGTCGCGCTCGCCCGGCTTGCGGCCGGCGGCGGCTCGAGCCGCCGCACCGTCGCCGTGCCCTTGACCGTACGCTGAGTCGCGTAAACGTTTTTATTACATTCCGCTTCAGTTAGCGCGTGATTCGCAATTGTTTTTTGCTCGGCGGTTCAACGTACGTGCCGAGGTGAATTAGGAGTCAGTCGCCCGCGGGATCTCGAGTCGGCGGGACGTGTTTCGTGCGTCGCACGACCGTTCGAGCCGCCGAACGCCATTCTCTCGGGACGAAGCTTCCCCGCGAATCGGCCGATCGTTCTCGAAGTTTCTCGGCCGGCGGCGCAACTGTGAGTGCGCGCTTCCAACGCATTCTCGAGACTCGGGAACGACGTTTATTACCTTCCGCGTCGGCTGGTGCGCGATCGTCTATTGTCTTTCGTTCGGCGTTTCAACGTGCGTAGTGAAGCCGGAGTCATTCGCCCGAGGGATGTCAAGTCGAAAGGGTGTGTTCGTGCGAGCCGCTCATCGGCCAATCGCTTTCGACGTCTCTCAGCCGGCGGTGTAACTGAGCGAGCACGGCGAGCAAATCTGAATGAATTCTCAAGACTCGGAAACAACGTTCGTTACCTTCCGCGCCGGTTATCAAGTGATACTGTGGATTCTTTTTTCGTTCGGCGTTCGACGTACCTGTGCGACGAAGTGACTCGGTGCCGGCGGCCGGTTAATTCGCCCGAAGATTCTCGAGCGGACAGGAAGCGTCCGCGAGTTACTCGCCGCGCCGCAACGTTTTCCGCTGTGTGGTTGGCACCAATGTTCCTCTTTCCGCGGGAATCGTCGGTTACGCGCGCAACGATTCGCGAGTGTATCAAGTTTGTCGAAACGGATGCGTAGCGGCTGTGTCGGTTACGGATCGGGAGACATTAAATCGATTGCGAGAAAAAGGACGAACAGTGGATGTGTCGCGCAATTCACTTCGAGGCGGAGCCGTCGAGACGAGGATACGGGAATTGTGAACTGTTTCGTTGCGCCATTCGCGGACGGTTGCTCGCTGCGTCGTGTCTGGATTTGAATGTGGCCGTTTCTCTCGTGCGTCGTCGCGTTCCGTGTCGATTGACAATTTATCTCCGATTCTTCGCGAAAGGAGGAAGAGGACCGAGTGCGCGAGTGAGTGTTAGTGTTAGTGTCGCGTCGACGGAAACGGGCGCAGCCGGCCATCCGAGAGGACAGCCTGAGAGGAGGAGGAGGCCTGAGCAAAGGCATCGGGCATCAGCGGAGCAACCTTGCGGTACTTATCTTTTTTTTCTTTCATTATCTTTACTTATCTTTCACTTTGCGCAAACGCGATCTTTTTCGCCGTTTTTTTTCCGAGTCATTGTATTGCACCATAACTTAACAATTAGAGAGAAAGAAGTAATTTGAGATTTTATTAAAGTTCGTTCCCGTGAATTGTTTTCGAAAGACGTTTAATTATTTAAGTACAAATATTTTATTGATTAGAAAGTTCATTATGCGTAAGAAGTATATTTTAAAACTAGTTTTTAACATTATTTGAATATTAATTTTATGTTTATGCATTACAGAATCATCGTAGCGACGTTGCAGTTATAACTCCGCTGTTGCGCGTCAGGGTCGGTGAGTGCTAAATTAATTTTTATTATTGAGGTAACGGATCTGTGGTAGATTTGTTGAATATACATACCAATGATGCATATATGTATTAATTTATTAATAATGTAAAGATAGCAAATAGAAATGTAAAGCATATTTTGCATCCGTTACCTTAAAATTAATAAGTTAAAACAGATTAGGAGAAATTTAATCCTGGATCTTACAATTACATATCTTTTGTTGCATAACGTAGTGTGTATACGAGAACGTACTCTTGCACACACTACGTACAAAGTAAAAATTGAGAATACCACGAGAATATATAATATTTATTAATTATTTTAATTAACAATGTTATTTAGTCAATTAAAGTTTTATTCAGCACATATGTGCATTACATTATTCTTCATAAATATACTGACAAAGGAAGAAAAGGTAATAGATGAAACACAATTATAACAATTGAGATATTGACTTTTAAATTTACTGCTGTACTTAAGTTTTCTCATGGTATTCATACATATGTTGTAATCCACAGGGAATAAGTATGAAATGTTTATATATTGTTATTTATGAAATATGCTATTTGTTATTACTGCTATTATTTCGTTCTCCATTTCACTACACTCTTTTGTCCAGGATTAAATTTTATATAAGTTAGTGCAGAAAAGGAATATATAAATATTCCTTTCTAAGTAGTATTGTTAATTTACTTATATACGTTTGTATTGTAATAATTAAATTACAATACAAACGTATAATTATTTTAGCGTAATATATTTCTTACAAATTAGCAATCTATTTTTTATAAAAGATACTTATGGTTACTGAATCATTATTACCTACTTTGACGCACTAACTTTAGCCTAAACTGTTATAACTTATATGTAGTTGTTGATAACTGGATTGTATACCAGTTAGTATTACGACGTGAGATCCAATATACATTTTGTTATGAAAGAGGAGACTTAGCTCTTTCTAGAAATTATTTTAAAATCGATCGGTTTCGAGTTTCGATATATTCGCGATCGGTTTTCGCGTTTGAGTTTCGCGATCGGTTTTTAAAAACATTTCCAAAATATTAGTACTTTTTTAATTTCATCCATATTAGAAATATGGATAAATTGACGCGGTAAGTTAACGCGGAATATAATTAAAATTAATATAACGCGAATTGAAATGTTTTCTATGTATAGACTTGAATTTTGAATTCAAAGATTGAGTCACAAAGAGACAGTCAATATTCGCGAGTAAATAGTATCTGTCGTGCAGAAAGGTTCTTTAAGTCTGGATCTCACGTCATTTATTTTGTATATGTATGTCGCGATACACCTTCAAGATGCGTGTCGCATGAAAAACATGCATAATCATACGCATCTTTATACATCCGCGATCGGTTTTCGCGTTTGAGTTTCGCGATCGGTTTTTAAAAACATTTCCAAAATATTAGTACCTTTTAATTTCATCCATATTAGAAATATTAATTTATCGCGGAATATAATTAAAATTAATATAACGCGAAGTAACATGTTTTCTGTGTATAGACTTGAATTTTGAATTCAAAGATCGAGTCACGGAAAGTCAGTCAATACTCTCGAGTAAATAACGGAAGCAGAAATATATTAAATTAGTTTTATGCAGTAAATTTTTTCGAATTAAAATTCTTTCTTAATTAACTTCTCGTCTTGTATTTTTCGATACGATCGACGCTCGTATTCAAATCATATGTAATATCTGTCGGTGACGATAACGAACCGATTATGGAAGGAGTTTTCTTCCTTCCTGATCTCTGGTCAAAATGACTAGACTGTATGGCCAGGAGCAACGAAAGGTAGGTCCAATCTGGTCCGACGAGGGAAAACTGAATACGACGGGGTAAGTGGTCAATATTGACCACTCTGATAGAGTATATGTATAAGTAAGGTGATGTAGAAAATAATTTGATTTCTTTCATGTGTCAAAATTCGGGTGGGTTATTCTTTTTTATAATATATCCTCGCATGTGTGCGAGACTGAAAAGACCCCTATTTTAAATCCCAATCGCGCGCGTATTATAATCCCAAATCAAACCTTTTATAAATCGCGTCGCGGTTTTAATAAACGACTTTTAGGTCTATTAAAAAAAAGTTAAAATACGGGTAGGTAGGAAAATGGATATCTATTTTACATTGCAAGAATTTCATGTTATTGTATGCATACCGAATATTTCATATATTAATTTCGAAAGTATTGAATTGTACAATTTTAATTTCATAATGTAATTATTTCTTTTATAATATTGTACACATTGTGAAGTAACTTATAAGAAAAATAAAATAAATAGTAAAAATGTAAAAATCAAATTGTAAAGAAAAGAGGACCGTCGATCGACATCGGCGGGGGTGGTGGAGGGTCTCTATCCTGTGAGAAATGATTCGTCGATCGATGTCGAAACGACGTCGAATCGACATCATTTCGACATCGATCGACGAATAATTTCTCACTGGGTATAGATCAATTTGTTTTTATCGAATCAAGTTTTAATCGATAGATTTTCGTTTGTAATTGATCGATAGATTTGTCTTTACAATTTGAGCTACACGCTAGGCACAATTACATGTATAGCATTGTGTAACATTTTTTATTAATGTTTTACATCGTAAGAGTCACGTATTATTGTATGCATATTACATGTTCATATGTAATTTTATGTCATAAAGAAATATGGTGCAAATTGTTATTTATATTATGTTTTTAATTTCACTGTATAATCTATTCCATCTTTTACAGCTTTGCATGTATTGAAAATTAAATTGTAACAAAATTAATTAAATGATAAAGACGTAAAAACACAATTATTGCAAAGAAAAGAGGACCGCTGAGAAGAATTCGGCGGGGGTGGAGGAGGGCCTCTAAAAAGTTGATCTAACGATTGCATCTAGCAGTTATTTAAAAAAATGTGTTCATTTCCAGCGTGAGCGAATGTCTTAAGGCCTGTGTCCACGATGCTAGAACTTGGCCCAAGTTGGTCCAAGTTCTAGTTTAGGGAAATGTATAGCCAATCAACCTGCAGCTTTAAACACCGGTTGGACCAATTTGTGCCATCGTGGACACGGGCCTTGAGGCAGCTTTATACACTATGGTTATATTATGGTCGAAGTCGCCCGAGCGTGGGCGATTGGCCCGCTAGCGCGCATGCGCCAACGAGCGGTTCAGCTGTTGCGGACAATGGCGACGTCTCGGCGGACGGTGTGACATCCCGACAGGCTAGATGTTCCCGCTACGCTGCCCGGACGCGGCTGCACGTACACGCGCATCGGTTCGCGGACGTTGAGAGCGAATCCACGTTACGCGGCCCCGGGTGTCCCGCTCTCCTTTCCCCTCTCTCTTTCTCTCTCGTCACGTTCTAGCCGCTCTCGCGATGGCTGCGGTGAACGCGAACGCGCTCTCCAGTGACATAAGCCGTAGGAATCCCCAGGACGAGTATGAACTCATCCAGAGGATAGGCAGCGGGACCTACGGCGATGTCTACAAGGTCGGTATTCCCGTCGCCCTGATCCTCCCGTCCACGACTACTGCAAGATGTCGATTACCGTCTTTCCTCTTCGCAGGCTAAACGGCTGTCCATGAACGACCTCGCAGCGATTAAGGTTATCAAACTGGAGCCAGGTGAGCGCGATGTTCACGAAGTGTCCGGTGTTATAAGGTTCTCGCAATCGGCTTCTCTCGTCCGATCATTTGTTGATTTTTCATTAAGTGTCAGTAGGTTTTTTTTTCTCCATACGAGTCACGCGAAGTGATATGGAAGTGTGATATGTTCGCGTGTACTTTGACCTCGTAATGAAGGTGCTGCGGCGTTACAAATTTTGTTACAGTGTCACCTCTGTAGGATAGCCTGCAATATCTGTGTGTCTTTTAGGTGATGACTTTGCAATCATTCAACAGGAGATTCTAATGATGAAGGACTGCAGGCATCCAAATATCATTGCATATTATGGCAGTTATTTGAGGAGAGACAAGTTGTGGATATGCATGGAATATTGCGGAGGTGGATCGTTGCAGGATATATATCATAGTATGTAAAAAAAATATATATATATTTTTCTTCAATGTTCAGGTCTGAAAAAGCGTCAAACAGTTTTGATCATCGAAATATTTGAATGATATTTAAAAGGAGGAATGCACAGACTTATGTTTATTAACTTATAAATGTTGAGATATATATAACATGCAGTCTTAAATTATTTTAATTTTAAATTATAGTTTGTGATATTGAGTTTTAACATATTTCTAGTAACTGGACCATTAACAGAAATACAAATAGCGTATATGTGCCGGGAGACCCTTACTGGTTTAGCTTACTTGCACAGCATGGGCAAGATGCATCGTGATATTAAGGGTGCCAATATATTGTTGACCGAAGCGGGCGATGTAAAATTGGCAGACTTTGGCGTATCGGCGCAGATCACTGCGACGATTAACAAGAGAAAGAGTTTTATCGGTACACCTTACTGGATGGCTCCTGAGGTACAGTCGTGTTTATCGATAATTATGTGACGCGTGTTCTACAATTGCAATTGGAGAACCGGCACAGCTGATATATATTTTTTTCAATTTTTGATACAGGTAGCAGCCGTGGAAAGAAAGGGTGGTTACAATCAATTATGTGATATCTGGGCATGTGGAATAACCGCGATCGAATTGGCGGAGTTACAGCCGCCGATGTTCGACCTCCATCCAATGCGCGCTCTGTTTCTCATGTCCAAGTCTGGCTTCAAGCCGCCGACACTGAAGGATCGCGACAAATGGAGTCCGACGTTCCATAACTTCGTCAAAATTGCCCTTACAAAGAATCCGAAGAAAAGGCCGACAGCAGAAAAGTTGCTTCAGGTTCTTATTTTATTATTTATTTTATTATAAATACAATTTACTAACAAAAAAAACGTTGGAAGTAATATTTTCGTCAAAATTGCATCGATGTTATGACTAATGGATGGGATATTTTGAATTATAGCACGCGTTTTTCCAAGGGGAGATGAGCAAGAGACTGGCTTTAGAATTATTGCAAAAAGTTTCGAATCCCAGCCATATGTTTACGGATTTGGAGGCCGACGAAGACGGAGCAGTGCCCAATGTTCCGCAGAGAATAGCCTCACGTCATACCGCAAGGCCTAGGCCGAAAAGTCCTATATCGCAACTGGATAGTGACGGTAAGATTAATAATAAGTAATAAATAATAGATAATGTAAAATGAACATCTTAAGCTGTGACGAAATCGTGATTATGATTTGTCTGCAGATCAAATCAACATCGATGGAGGGACATTACACAGAGACCCTATGTCACCATCTGTGGACAGTAATCCAGCATGGGACATTATGGATATCATGAATAATGTCAAGGTAAGTTCATTGCAGACGCGTATTGCTTGATGTATTATTTATTGAATATATTTTTCATGCAAAATATAATTGTAATGTACAAGTATTTTCCAATGTTATAATAATTATAGCAATTTAAGCCCCGATTTATATCAGTTATATTACATGTCACATTTTTATGCGTACCCGTAGGGCGTGCACAATTGCGATGTACATCCAGACTGTGGGATTGGATCTGCGTTTGAAGACGTCCAAGAAAAGTAAGTGATTTTGTACTTTATGCCTTTAAATTTTATCACACATATTATGTGCGGAAGACACCGATAATATCGAAGCTTTTCTATTATTACCTTTCACTAATATGGTAGTTGCTGTTTTGTTCGAAATTGTAAATATATCCGTCTTATTACGTGTTCCGAAGGAGATTCCAAAAATCGCTATATAGTAAGGTTTTTTGTGGACTTACATAACGTACATATCTATACATTTCTTACAATATATATATATATATATATATATTGTTATCTTCTATGTACATATTGATTAAAGCGATATAGATTAAATTGTAAGTTCAAGGTAATCATTATATACATTGCTAAACAAGACAGCAATATAGTACACATCATATTATAAAAATCACAAACTTCTTACTTTTGGCTAATAGTACATCACTAATATGTACATCGCATATGGCATGTACGCTTACGCTTGTATCATGTCATACTAGTTGTTAAAGTGAGAGAAATATGTACATTCATTACTTTCACACTTGAAACAGCAGCACATCATATTCTGAAATATCTTAATAAGTTTGGAATTTTTTTTTAACAACGCAAAGTATAAACGATTGGAAAGGTATTATTAAATGTTTGAGTATAGACTTGGATTTTTTTTGCAAGTTTTGCCTTTCAATATTATTGTTCTTATTTTTCTCTGCTTTTATTACGAATTTGAAACAATTTATTTTACTGGAAAAATTGTGATAGTATATTTTTCAAAGGCATACTTATTTTTGTATTAGTACACTTGGCGCAAACCTTAAGACAAGTAAAATATCGAAACGTCGTAGCAAAACTGGCACAGAGATATTTCGTATGTCTCTAAGGTAATACAAACATTGGTTTGAAGTGGAAAGTTTCTTTTTATTTTTAATATAACAAAAACGTTTTTATACCAAAATAAATTATTTACTTACTTTTATTTACTTAAAAAGCCATTTACATTCATTTTATTTTGTAAAATGCTTTGACTGGTTTGTTCCTGAATGATGAAAAAGTCTTGTAGTGTTAAAACGAATCAAATTATATTTCTCCTTGTAATAAATAAAAAAAAGTTCTATCAAAGTAATTTTGAAAAGTGTAAATATGGAACGTACACATTTGTGGACAGAGTTAAGAATTCTAGACATTTAACCAGATTTTAATCAATATATAATTAAACTTTTCTATATAACAAAGACAATTATATATGTATTGCACATACATATAATTTCAGTAGATTTAAGAATATATTGTACATATACAAAATTACAGTACACTACTTTTGCATGTTAATAAGTCATAAATGTGATTGCTTGTATGACATTGCATGATAGCAAAGTTGTGTTATGCATTTTATTAAAGTAAGAAGGATCACTTTGAAATATATATATACATTAACCTAATCCACCTACTAGAATTATTTGAGATAAGATTGAATGGAAATTAATGCTTTACATTTATAATTATATTCTTAACACAATTCTACAGAAGTGTTGAAGAAAATTTGTCAATGAGACTTCCTTAGACCGTCGTTTAGTTTGTACAGAAATTGAGATTATTCCCATATTCTCGATATATTTTAACAACATAGTATTCGGTCATAAAATATTTCTATCCTGCCTCTGTTAGTCCTTGCTCCCGTAGCACACCTGCTCTATGCCCCAAGTTTAATTTTGTAATCCATTCCCGTTATTCTTTGTATATTTTTAATTTTTCTGATCAGTTTGTAATTCTAATAATTTCTCCCAACAGGAGTCTATTGCAGTACATTGATGAGGAGTTGTTGCTAAGGTATTGGCAGGTAACCCCTTTCCCTTGCACCTTGCACCTTGCACTTATATCTCCTAATTGCATTACTCAAACGATTATAATTCGGCGTTTACTCGCTTACGTTTCTTTTTTCTTTTATTGCAAATATTAACATAATTTTAATTAATGCATTTTTATTATTTTATTTTTATTTGACTCCTTTGAAGTTATATAATTTCCAAATTATCCCTTACGCATTTGAGTTGAATAGGATATTGTATAATTTCCAAGTATATATAATTGAGGAAACTAGTTTAATTAATTATGTTTCAAAAGAGGATATGTTTGTATTATATTATGTTATAATATTTTAACATAACTAAACGACACTGAAGCTACATGCATATAACGAAACTGATTAAATAATATAATTATATGTCAACTGAAAAATTGAAAATATATAACAAAAAGGAAGTACAACTTTAACTAAACAATCTCACAAATTTAATCGACATTCATAGTATGATTTATAGGAAAACATAATATGCACAATTTTTAGATATAGAATGAAGTATGTTTCCTGTTACGCATTTGATGTTACTTGTTGCATGTTAGTTTTTTCAACATTCTAAACACACTGAAACTATCTCTGTAGTGTGTCAGCCGTACTGGTGAAGGAAGTTTATACATATATGTATATATAAAATGTTTATTAATTAAAATTTTCTATTATATAGGGTTGCCTCGAGATATTCTTTTTATATTGTTAAATTGTTAATATATTTACAACTACTTGTCACACCGCGAATTTTAGACGCAATTTGCGAAAATCGATTGCAACTATATGATTGCCATAGACTTTTTAAATATATTATTGGATACAATATTAAGATTATATTTCAGGAAAATGTGTCGATGTCCGTTTAATCGTTTCACAATATTTTTTTATGTAAAAATGTGATATACATATGTGAAAAGCAGAAACAGTATCGATCGTTTTACCAAGTATTTTATTTTTTTTATGTATTTTATTTATATATATAACATTATATTAAATATATTGTTTGCAAAATTTCAAGGCGTATGTGTAGTCATACATCAAGTAGCACCACAAAACTAGTTTATAATTTTATAGTATATGACCACAATTTCACATGTGTGCAGGGGGAATGCAATGTCGATGGTTGGTGGGCATTGCGACCAGCTATATTCCCTGCAGTAAGTAAATAATAAATTACAGTAAACACACAATTTTATTTCTGATTTTTTCAGTTGATAATATATCGTGAAAATATGACTTCTTTTATTATGGATGACTAATCAAAATTATTAAGATCATAAACATATATCTTGAGTATACCTTGAACATATATAGGATTATGCAAGTAATTATTACTTCAGTAATATATGCTTGCATCTGCAAAATATTATACACATTCTTTATTAAACGATATAGATACAAAAAAAAGTTTGATTCTATCCTGCCAGGAATATTAATGGCTACGTTATCTGTTTCTGCGTATGTGATTTATTTAACTAGCAATATATGTTAATTTTATTCATGTATTCCGTAACACCAGAATAGGCATTATTATGTACGTTCGTCCTCATTAACATCTTAATAACGCGCCTTGCGTACTAAAATTTGCTAGAAATATTCAGCTTTATTTCTCTAACTTTTTTATCATGCATTATTCGATTTTTTTTTCATCCAAGATTACTGTATGCCCCAAAAAGTATACACAGTCCGAACGTTTTCTAATATATAAATTGTGTTAATAATCGTTAACGTATATACACTTTGTTCATTTTCTATGTATTACTCGTTCTTTATTAACAACGTTTATGTTTCTTCCTTCATGACGATTTAAAGCAAACGATCGTGCGTTAACATTTGCTCAAACATTTTCTTTTTTAGAGCTACTCTTCCATTGGGAGAATCTTCGAACGATTGCGAAGTCCACTGTCCATATTATAATGTGTCCGGTGAGTAAATTATATTGTAAATTGATGAGAAGCATTGCGTTATGTTCGCACAGTCTATAAATCGCCCCCTTCTTTAAATCAATATGTACGCAAATGAAGAGTAGATTCATGTACAGGGTCGCAAGCGAGCCCCAGACGTCACAGCTCCGTGGACGAATTGTATGGTCTCGTCAATAGTTCTCAGTCTTTAACAGCTGTGAATGGGCAACGCCAACGATCATTATCGGACAGCGGCCCTAGGGACGAGCCCGCACAGTCGAACGGTATACATCACGAGCTTAGTACTTAAATAATGTTCACACGATAATATCGTAGCTTCTCGCGAAAAGATAATTTTAAGATCACTAATAGCTTTGCTCCATTCGCTTGTTATTTAATAACTTGCATAATCCTTTTCAGGTGACAATGAGATATCGGCCGATCGAGATAGGGAAAGTATGAGCCCTGACTTACTGTCAGACACACCGCCCGTCCCTCCGAGGAGAAGGGATCGGAAGAGACATACGCCACCGAGGCCCATCAGTAATGGATTGCCTCCCACACCGAAAGTGCACATGGGAGCCTGTTTCTCAAAGGTCAGTACACGAGAACAAAGACTTGATATTTTCTTGTTAAAGGATATATTAGTTATTTTTTATTGTTACAAATCAGTTTATCAGAAATAAATTATTCTTTTGTGTCGTTACATCGTAGATTATTCTTTAAATATATTATTTGTTATTTACTTGACTTACTTTAATTTCAAAAAGTGCTGTACATTGCGAAAATATCTGTTTATTACTTTTTGTCGCAAATGTTAATAGGTATTCAACGGCTGTCCACTGAGAATACACTGTACCGCAAGTTGGATTCATCCAGATACAAGGGATCAGCATCTATTGATTGCAGCAGAGGAAGGAATTTATAATTTGAACTTGAACGAGCTCCATGAAACTGCGATAGACCAACTGTATCCCAGACGTACTATCTGGATGTACGTTATCAAGGATGTTCTTATGTCTCTTTCTGGTAAGCAGATCTTGATCTACATTAATGCTGCTGTACGACAGACTGATTTGTATCCTTGAAATGATACGAGCAATGTGTATTACAGGAAAAACGCCTCAGTTGTATAGGCATGACTTGTTAGCGATACTAAGTAAACAAACCCATAGATTTTCGTTGCACATGAATAAAATACCAGAGAGATTAGTCCCTAGAAAGTTTGCTCTTACTACGAAAGTGCCAGACACGAAGGGATGCACTAAATGTTGCGTCGGGAGAAATCCGTACAATGGGTGAGTGAAAACAGCATTTGTATATTTTCTCTGAAAAAATGCGCATATTGCCCTTCGATCACAGAAAATTGTAAAAAAAATAACTAACTAAGGAATATTAGTGGTTTTTTTGCGTTAAAAAGATTGATATTTTATATGCGGAATAATTAACCGTATTTTAAAACTTGTGAAATAACATTTGACAAAAACAATGGTGTACTTCTTTATAGGTATAAATATCTTTGCGGTGCGATGCCGGCAGGTATATTTCTAATGCAGTGGTATGATCCATTGAACAAATTTATGCTTTTAAAACATTTCGACTGCATTCTGCCGTCGCCTCTAAATGTCTTTAAAATGGTTATCACACCTGAGATGGAATATCCGATGGTATGTGTATCGGTTAAACAGCCATATCAGCAAAACAAATTAAAACTGGACTTAATTAATATGAATTCGGGAGCGAGTTGGTTCCACAGTGATGAATTGGAAGATATGGACGGCTCAGGTATGTCATAAATATATCACAATAACTGTCTACAATATTTACATTAATCTTGAAAAACATTCGAAATTTTGATTTTTATGATGAAGAAAACGTATCGTCTCTTCTGTAATAAAAATGTTGTTTCAGCAACTGTGATACCAAGACGAGAGAATTTGAACGTTATTAACGTTACACAATTTGAAAAAGATGCAATTCTTGTTTGTTATGAAAGTGAGTATTATTAGTAAATATTAAAGATATCTTTAATATTCTCTAAAGCTACCGCATATAGTAGTATGTTATTAAATTGAACATTTGTGTATTTATAGATATGGTGAAGATGGTAACTTTACAGGGAAAACCCCGTATTAGCAAGAAGCAGCTGTCGGAGCTGCAATTTAATTTTCAAATTGAATCTATCAGTAAGCATAATGCATTTAATTTACTTATAATTCATACTGTAAGCTTCATAAATAAAATATTGTTTGTATCTTCAGTTTGTCTACCTGATAGTGTACTGGCATTTCACAAACACGGTATGCAAGGTAGAAGTTTCAAGAATGGCGAAGTTACACAAGAGATTAGCGATCCGAGTAGGACTTACAGGCTACTTGGTTCAGACAAGTACGTATTTAATGATATAATGGAGACACTCGCATATTAATCTAATACCAATTTTGAAGAATATTTGAGAAAACTTTTAACTATGGCATCTTGAACAGGGTTGTGATGTTGGAAAGTCACTTGGTTCACAGTGGTACATTGACTGAATCTGAAGGGGCCGATTTGTACATTCTCGCTGGACATGAGGCCAGTTATTGAGCATTGATCCTAAATAGAGGCGAACACGCGACCACACGCTGCATGGTCTCGCATAATTTGTGATTGAACTGCATGTAACGTGAAACGACTACGAGAACGGTGAGAGATTAAAGTATGCCGAGGTGAAAACTTTATAATTATTTATCTTACTGCGAACGTACGTGTGACCGGCACGATCAGCATGCAATTCAAACGTTACGATAGTCGCTGTCTCTCCATGTAGTCAATATCGCATAGACTGGTAGTTATTCGCGATTATCTTTATTTTTAACGAGACTTAGAGCTAGACGGTATTTTTAGTAGTAAAGCTATAATGGGGAGGAATAGCGACGTTTAACGAGAGGACAGAGTTAAGAGAGCGTATGTACGCGAAACTATCTTTATGCCTGATCAAATGAAGCTAACAATAAGCGCACCATTTCGAGAGGTATTGAATAAAGGCGATTTACTAGTTTATTTAGCTATATGTGTATAAATTACGCTCTTATAAATCGTAGAAATGTGAAAAGAGAGATCTAAAATAATATCTCGGGAATAGCCCTGTCTGGGAAGCTACGATAATGATAAAAGCTGCATCAAGTGGTCCAAAATAACCAGCCGCGTCGACGTGTTAAAGCTAACAATATAACAATGTGATATTTATCTTCAAATTCACCTTTCCGTAATCTCTAAAACGATGCACAGCAAAGAGAAATAAACAGAACAATCTATCTCCGAGATTTTTATTTTACTTTAAATATTTTTTGGTAGTAGGTACGTGACTTTACAAGAGCGTATTTTATGGAAAATGTTTTCCATGCTTTTCTGGCTTTAATATATAGTAAAATTAGCTAGCATACCGCCTTATTGCATCGTTCTGAACGCGCCAAGGTAACGAAGCTCTTGCGATGCTGTACAGATTTACCTTCCTAGAATTGCATTATATTCAATAGCTTTTAGCCTTCGAGAACCGTTTAATCGTAATAGCGTTTAATAGATTAAGAGTTCAACGTGTTTGTATTTTTAACGGATTTACTAGACGAGACGATATTTATATTCTTACACAAGAAATCGCGTAGTTTTCGAAGGTTAAAAGCGCTGTTGTTGCATCCGGGACATTCAAATACGATTCAACGGAGTAGATGTGTCTTCATTGTACAGTGGAATTTTCGTGTAATCGAATCTTTGCGGAATCTGTGTAACATTAATGACGATTATACGTGTAATTTAATATACGGGCTGTCTCACTTTTACCGAATCATATTTTAACCGACTTTGCGACGAAAGAACTTTCTCGGTGAAAATCTCGTGTTAACACGTTTAACGGTCTCTTTACTCTCTCGACATTACCTATCCTACAGTTTGTATATAAGAGATATAAAATTGAAGATTGAATGAGACAAATTCTGTTCAGTTGTACTAATTCTACTTTTGTTTTCCTAATGACTAGTACTCCGAGAAAAAGGAGACTTTTGTTGGAAAAAGGTCCGATTAGATCCGTTAGAAGCGTGACGCCGTATATCTTCTTCCAGAAACGGTCAACCATAGAGAAAACGACAACGATATAAAAGGAAAGTAGATCATTAATATATTAGTAGCGTAAAAACTTTTGAAGAATTCCATAGAGATGGATTTCCTATAGAGATTGTATAATATCGTGTATATATACGTATACACAGTACAAAATTCTCTTGTACCAATGTCACATTCTCGAAAACGTGCGTATTGAACTTATGTTACACCTGAGCTTCATTTCATTGGGCATGGGGATCACCTCGGTGTAATCCTTAAAGACATTGTGTTCATCAGTGTCTCTAATTTTGGGCAATTGTAAATATGAAACAGATAATTTGGCGTGACGACGACGATGATGACGAAGACGACAATGATGACGATGATAATGGTGTTGAGCAGCGTTTACTTTGAGAACATTCGCCTGCGCGTTTGTTAAATATGAGTCGTTTTGCTTGCGACTGCAATAACGATGCGTGTCTGCAATGTCATTAACAGTTTGATTTCAACGTAATGGCGATCTGTAATTCATTTATGTTATTTCGTTTTGCGAAGTAATCCTCGCGGATCTATCACCAAGTTAGTGCTTTGATGAAAAGCGTCCTTGTGATATATGCGACAGGAAAGGGCACTCAAACAAAATAAAGCAGCGATATGGTCAAGTTTCATCTGTGATTTGGTATCAAAGAATCCGAATCGCAATGTTCATCGTTCAAGCCTTCTTCGTAAATCAGTCGTATATGGTACGTATAATTGTGTATCAGAGAGCACACAATACGCGAATCTGTTTGTAGCGCAGCTCTTTCTTTATATCCAATAATTTTTCGCATTGGTGACGACGATACGATTGTATATACATGTAAAGCGACGGAATAACTTCCATGTGATCGGTCTTAAGACTGGGAGAAATGCATTTCTTTGTTTTAACAAAAGAGTTTCTCAACTATACCCCGAAGAGAAAGGATACATAGGACTTCGGCATGAAAATGGTTTACGTCCACGTATTATAAAGCTTATAAAGCGTTTAACTTGATTCCACTGGTCTTTAATGTCATTTCATTTAATCTAATAAAATTTTATTTATTCGATTAAATTTTAATATACTATTTAAATATTTCCGAATTTGTTGCAAAGGTTTATAATCGATCTACTCATAAGTCGACATTTATAGATTAACATTGAGAAAACATTCCCCTTTTTTATTTGAAATATTCGACCAATACTGTTGTGAGTCATATTCACTAATCGCACAACTAATTATTAATGAATATGTTGAAGGATATTATTTCATTGTATTGTATAACGCTGTATTCTATTTGTATTTTCTTGCAGGGTCGATGCTCGAATTTAATATTATTTTTCAATATCCACTCGTTTAAAAGATTTCATTACGCACAAAATCAATTATTCAATTATCCAGTTATATTCTGAATACAAATAAATAGTGCGATTAGTCCATAAAATAATTAATATAGAAGTGTTTCGACAAGGTTTAGCGTTAATTACATTGGAGTGAAATAATTCATTTATCCCCAGTTGTTCAAAGAGGATTTAGAAGTTTTCGGAAATCTCAGCCTCGTGAGATACGTAGAACATACGCATTTTATTTGCTTCTTGAGCGTTATAATATTCGGCGTGCCGCCGCATGTGAGGCACATTTATTGTAAAGATATAAATATAGTATCCGGCACTTTTTCCCCACAAATTTCTGTCGTCGAGCTCTTGCAAGTTAATTTGCGTCCTTAATTTGCACATTTTAGACGAGGTGTAAAATGAATTGTAAAGAATCATCAGAGTAAAATGTATAATTATCCGCGGAATGTTAAACTATTTTGATATTTTATATGGACAATTTGCTCTGTATATTAGAGAGAGTAGATTACTGAAGAAAGTATAGTACTATACTATCGAGAAAAAAAAACAAATTAAATATATATTAGCGAAATTGTACGAGTATCTCAGTGAATTTGTTGTTTCTGCTAAGTCGCTTTGTGGCGGAAATTGCGCGTTTAGACTTATGTCCGGAAATTCATTTGTATAGCATTTTTCTAGAGAAATTTAAGGATTTCTTAGTCATACTCGGCGGGCAAAACTCCATTTTGCTGGCAATTCGTTAGCACTTTATCGGTAATTGATTCCATTCTATTAGGTAACAAAGGTGAATCTAAAGATAACAAAGGTGAATACAATGCAGATGCGAAGACGCGGAAATCTACTCGTAATACGTAATTATAATTGTTGCTCTTATGCAATCAAACACCAAGTCGACGTTTAATCAAATTCTGCGCTGACTACACATTATTCACATGTACTAAATATAATAGAACGAGCAATGTGTCTTCCCGTGATTTGCAAATAGCACACTGTATTGCTAGACGTGTTAAATGTATTCGCAATATAGTATTTGACAGAATCCGTCGATTTATCTAGGAATCCAGTTTTGTTGATACTAATAGAGTTATTCGAGAGAATTATTGTACGAAACGTAAGTCTTCTTTTTACAGCAAGGCAGTCCCTAATTTTTCGCGACGTTCTTATTATCTAGGAGGAGAAAGATTGTGATATATGTCAAGTAAAATGAGAGCTATCTTTATTTTAGGCAAGATATAATTATGTTATTAGAAAGTTCAGTCAAATGGAAGGATAAAATTATTTCGTTCTCGTGCGTGATTATTTGAGTAAGAGTTCCACTTTTTTCCGAAGACATGTATTCACGAGATATTTTGATAATGACGGTAAATAGTAACTGCAATGTTACCTGACGTGACTTTTTGTATTATTGTAAAGACAATAATTTTATTCGGAGCGTCGTGCACAAATCGTGAGAGAAAAAAGAAGGACAGACACATTGGCATAAAGGTATATAATATTAAATATTTGAATCTATAAAACGGATAAAGTAGCGAAAAGTGAAAAAAGACAGATCAGAGTAATTAGAAAGTTTTAGTCCCCTACCACAGACCAAGTATTAGAACCGTGAGAATTAGAGAGACAGACATACACACGTACGTACACACAGTTTGTGTAGATTTCACATATCTGAATTTTGCTCGCGACCGTACACACAAATGAGAATTTTATTTTCACGAGAGAATAGAAAGATTAGAAGATACGTGTGTAGGACACATCGATGCCCGCTTCCTTCATTTTATATTATACATAAATAATTTATATTTTTATCATGTCTCAAACTTAAGTCGATTGTTTCGAACGTGCAATACGTAATAGCGTAATAACGTAATATATTAAAATTCATTTATTGCCTGAATGGAATGAGACAAGTTGAAAATGTTAAAAAATATTTAAAACATGCTCAAGAAAGAAAATACGCACATGTGATTGATATTCTGCCAGCAAGCTGTTGCATCTTATCCGCAGTGTCATATACCCGTGCTCTTTTTAGCGATCTTCGAAAAATTCCTTCTGTGCAGATATGTACACGTATAAGTGCTAGGACAATTAATACAGCGATAAAATGTACCTGTACACCGACCATATTGATGGTTTGCCTCTACATATGGAAGTTTAAGTTTCGAATTCTCGATTTTTGTGTGTCTGAAACTTCGAAGTTAACATAGCGAATTTGTAGTGAGACAGTAACGACTATTTATTCCTTCAGCTGTCCCTCGGATCTATTTGAACTTGATTAATTGCTCTTTAAAAAGACATCATTATGATATATTTATATTATCTATAACGTCTTTCAATTATTGAATGCAAAAAAAGAACTTATGTTAGAAACGTTAGTTACATCAATTGGAAATCTATTCGATAAGATTTTCAAAATTCCACTATTTTTCTTAGGAAATCCTAGCATATTCATGCTGAATCCTACACTGTATGATTATTAGATGCGCGTTCTATTTAATTACGTTGAAAAGTTATTGAAAAAAAGCTTGTCTTTATCAAGCCAATATCTATTTTAGGACACCAGAATCTCAAAATTGAAGATCCATATTTCTGGTAGTTTCCAATGGCTACGTTGGTTTAAAGAAAAACGCCACTCAAAATTCAATAAGGATAAGGATCCAAGGGATAGAAAATCGAGCACATGTACACACGGCTTATTATTTTCGATCAAGAAGATGACGATTGATAACACGTGCGTTACGTTTCGTATGCAACAGATACAAAATATTTTAAGAGGCAAATTCGTGAATTATCGTAAGATGGATGAAAAAAGAAATATATATATATATACATAAACAAATATATTTAATAAAATTCCTTGACATATATATTGTAAATTCAAAGAGATATTCATTAATCTATAATAGGATGGATTCCGATAATTTTGTTAATTAGCCGGTGGTGTTGAAGATACGAATTGCCGATATATCAGTAGTTAGTGACCAAAGCCGTAGCGACAAATAGATAACGCAATGAATGAACAAAACTTATTCTTACAACTGGAAATTAGGGGAGCGAGCGAAAAGGAGATATACCGTGTTACAACGTACAGAGAATTTAGGAATAAGGAGCTTCTGCTATATAAAATTCTCACTAAGTGTTACTCCGTTATGATATTTAATGCTCACGTAATTATTTATTTAAAGAGTACTGCGTATGATGCTTTCCTCCAAAACTTTTCACGGCACAGATAGCGGAAGTTGAACGACTAAACAATGACTCTTGTTACATTGTGCAAGTCCGAGACTCGTTGTGAAAGAGGTGAACGTTAATTTATTCTTCATAGTCGGAAGCTACGTATTAGCGACAAGTATTAGCCGCAGATGAGTATAAGCGTTTCTTATAAATATTAATTGGAACTGTAACTAGCAACTAAGTCTTGTAATTACGAAAGCTGTATATAATGTGTATAACGTATTATATATGTTAATCTTGCGTTCGCCGAACTTTCATTTCAGTCATTTTTTTTATATGAATGCAGCATTGTGAGAATAATTTATAATTATAAACGTATTTAATTTACTTGTATCTATAAAAGCAACTAGCCAAACTTCTGTAAATAGACTGTCTCGTAATAAAATCTGTCTAAGGGAAAAATAGATAGATAGATAGACTTACCTGAAAATGATTTATATTCCGAGTGTACTAATTTTGCTTAAGGTGCACGAAAAATTCAGAACAGACTTTTATAGGTATATGAAACTTTACATTAATACAAACCAATAACACATTACAAATACATCCTCTTGTTGCCAATGTTTTAATTATTGATTATGGTAACACGCCAACGTAAGAAGTCACAGTTACATACAGAAACAATATTAGAAAATAATTGAGAATAAAATTTGTTTAGGTGACACGAAAATGTGCACTTTCAAATTCTCTCTTAAATTACAGTTTACTGATGATTTTTTTTCAATCAAACACAGCGCTAAATGGCTTCATAAATGCTTCATTTAATTAAAAACTTCCGCTCTATATAACATAAGTAATATCAAACAATACTTAACATACAACAGTCTATATAGTGAATATTAATTTTTTACGTTCCTATGACGATAACACGAACGTGAACATAAATGCGTTTTTCTTATTTACGCGCGCATCAACCACACATTAAAATATAAATTTCTTATATAATAATGGTATCACGTTATGTCAATGTTATTCTTCAGGCACATGTGAAAAATATTAAAATAGGACTCCAATTAGCTTCCCAACATCACGGCACCATGATTATATGAACAAAGCGAAGCAAACATTTTTACTTTCATTTAATGACAGAAAAAATATCAATATAAAAATAGAGATATTAAAGGATTGTTTTTATTGCATAACAAAATAACTACCGTCGATTGCATATATTTCGAATAAATTATTCGTTTTTTTAATTTCTTTTCTTCAATCGCATGCACATTATACGTTTTCTTATAAAATTATTTCTATTTTTATTTCCAATCGTTACAAAAAAAAGGAGAAATCCTTATTTTAATAAATTAAAATCCTATTTGAATAAATTTTAATAAATTTAAATCTTTAAGTTCCTTAGCTAGCATTCTTATATCATTACGTGGTGACTAAAGCAAGCTAGTCATCATTTGCACTTACAATTAGTATAATTGCTCATTATAAATGCTCATAAAATTGCTCATAAAAAAAATTAATTTAAGATACATTGTATTATACCTTCTCTATTTCTGACAAGAATATTTGCTTCACTTTTATCCACACGACTTACGCCGATTATGACTCGAGATTTCTATTGACTTTTGACATGCAATCCTCATCCTGTAGGCTATCCAAAAGTATAGATCACGTCTCGACTTGACCTTGCAGTTGACCTACCATCTTCCGTACCCAACCAGCCTGACTCTGCCCCGCGGAAACATCGTCTCTATCCATCTCGGTGTTTCGATTATAATCATTCGCAGGACTACTCAGTGACTGATGAGTCACATTCATCAGTCTCGCAGTAACTCTGGCCTCCGAATCACCGGCATGTCCCTTCGCCTTCAATAGAGACTTCATCTTCAAGTAATCCGGTTTCTGTGCAACGCTCGGCTTGCATTTCGCCGATGATTCCTGCTTCTTCTTAATGGGTACCGGCGGTGCGATCTTCGCCTTCGCCGTGAACGCCGTAGTAGTTATCGCCGTCGTCGTCCTCGTCGTTGCCGTTATCGGTGTCGACTGCCGCATCACGAATACCTCATCGACATCGCTGAATATTGCACTGTCCCGGAACGCCTCGTCCACGTCAGCGTCCGCATAATTCTCGATGGTCTCGAAACTCCTCTCGTAGAAGCTGTCCGTCTCGCTCTCGTGACGCTCCATATCCTTGCTGCTACCCGTCTCCTCTTCGCAGTTTCTCCTGTCCGACTCTGTGGTCTTCTTGGACTGATTAATATCAACGGAAGAGGAGTGTGCACGTTTGTTCTCAGTAAAGAGGATCTTTGGATCAGCATAATCCGACTGGGCAATTCTAGCGCCCAGACTAGAGCTGCCTTGCTTGTAGTAGAGTTGGGGAACTCGTTGATCATTCGAGCAATTCACCAATTCTTCCACGTCCGAGGACAATTCCCTCGCATGCTGCTTTGCATGCTTGGTCCGTCTCTTTGGATACTTGCCTCCGCTCAATGAGCGGAAATAGCGTGTTCTTTCGACCTCGTCGTTGCACTCGAGCGTCTCTGTGCTCATGGTATTTCTCAGACGACCCTGCAAACGGCTGCCAGCCTTGAGGACATTCCGGAAAATCGTACTGCCGCTGCTGTTGCCATTCGCCCGATAGATCTTATGATCGGGATGAATATTCGCACTATCGCTGGTAGATATGGATCGCACGTCGGAGTAAGTGTCGTCAGTCAATCGTGTATCCTCCAGCGAACAGAAGAACGTCGAACTGGAGCTCGTCGAGGCGGCGGGCATGGGGAATTTGGCAATTCTACCCTCCGGCTGGCACGTGGACGCGTACCTCTCCATGTCTTCCAGATTGATCTCTGCTGGCTTGTCGGACGCGATCGTGAACGGTCGCTCGCTCATCGGTTTGCCGTCTCGCTGCAGGAAGCGCGATTTCGTCACGTTCGTCGGCTGGGAGTTTGGACTTATCTGGAAACTGCGCGGTAGCGAGCCACACTTAGGTGGTGAGGTGGGCAGACCCTCGCACAACTTGGTGAGCCAAACGGCGGGCCGAGTCGGACTGTCGTTACCGTCGACGTCACCCTTCACCGTCTGCAAACCTTCCCAGACGTGCTGCAGATTGTCATAGTTGCCAAAGCCTTTGGACTCGGCGTCTCCCGCATCATTCGCGTCGCTCCTCTCACCGTTACGCCGTTCCGCTCCATCCTTTTCGATCCGCTCTGTCGTTAAAATAGAATTGATTTCCTTTCGCTCTACCGCCTGGTGATTTAACGCGCACGTTGCCGGGGACGATACGACGGTCTCCTCGTTGTCCGCCAACATTAAATTCTCGCGGATACGCAGCGCTGTTTTAATCACTTTATTCTCCGTGACGATGCTTTGTCGTTTGAACGTTTCGAAGAACGCCTGCTTTTCGTGCGAATGATTCGTCTTGCCGTTATGCGCGATCGTTTCCGTCGATTTCTGAGTAGTCTTCAGGTTATCATAGAGGAGTTGCAGTGGCTGCTGGTTTTCTCGCGCCGGTGCCGAGGACAATAGATTCCACGCGTTATTCGTCCTGATCAGTCGCTGCTCTCTATGTGTTGCCCGAGCGCGTCCTAATCTGTTGTTGCTGTTGTTGTTGGTCGAGCTGGTGATATAGTTAGCGTTCTCCGAATCACTCTCGTCCGACGTATCTGCCGAGATACGTTTATTGAAGCGTTGATGCCGCACGTTGATGATGCTGCTGGTCCGTTGTTTCTCCAATAGCTTCTGGAACTCTTGATTCTGCATGAGGATGTGACCGACGATCTCCTCCACCGTTTGCGCCGGATTAGCGTGTTGTTCATTATTATTTTCTTTGGCTTCAGCCGGTGGCGAGGAGTTCGCTGTCACCGTCTGATTTTCCTCCGTAGGAATTTCGACTGCCTCTTCGGTCTCGATCGTAGTGGATTGAGCATCGCCAGCGGCTTCTTCTTTTTGCTCCTCGTCCGAATGGTTGAGACAGACGTACGACTGGAAGCCAGGCTCGGACTTTCGTCTCCAACCGGTGAGTCGATCCTAAATACATTTGTCGATCTTGTACATTTCGCTGCTTTTTGCATGCCAAATCGTTACATATACATTATTCAAGATATTTCCAAAGTTTTCAAAACAAACCTAACCATTTTTACAGTCAGGCAATTTTTATAGAGATTAATGAATGCCGAATAATAATTTGTCATAACTCTTTGAAAACTGCACTGTTTTATCAAATGCAACAAACATTTTTTTAATATTAAAGTCAAGCGAGATAAAAGTATAATAAAAACTAAAAACGTTTAAAATAATCAAAAAGATGGAAATTTGATTTTAAAAAATAATAAGGATTAGTAAAACGTATAATTGAGAGTGTAAATTAATAATTTGACGAATAGGAATGATTTCTTGCGTTGTGCAGTTTACAATAATTATGTGACAAGTAGAAGAACATACGCTTACCTTAACTTTCGAAGTGCGTACATCCGAAGACCTGTTCAAAGTTGAGTCCCTGGAGTCATTCGCGTCTTCATTGTCATTTTTACGGGACGATGCAGGCGAATCCTAACGTTGTAAGAAAAATTCTCATAAAATTTCTTTCGTACAAAGAAGAAAACGCGAAGTAAAAGTGAAGTAAAAAAGCTTCCGCTAGAGACCTCACCTCCATTGTAGTATCGGATTTCCTGACACCCTTTTTGAACCTGTGCCTCAGACCAGTTTCGGATCTACGTCTCTCCCTCTCCTGCTTGCGCTTCTCCAAGTATTCCGGCGGGGCGGAGTGCTTCTTCGCCGATCCTTTATCCGTCAACGCGTCATCTGCTTGAAGCATCAAGTGCATTACTCTTTGGTCGATTTCACGTGACGCTTAAAAGATTCCAAAATGTTAAACCGTACCTTCTTGCTGCGTCTGACCCAATTGTAACACTAACTGTCTCGCGTGGGACGGTATAACCGCATTATAATTCTCTAGTATCACTCTCTTTATCTGTAACGTCCATTCTCTCTTTTGTTCTAGATTGCGTGCCTGAAAGACAGATGAACGATTGTTCAATGAGAATACAGTCCTCGCGTATGTACACTTAAGGCCTGCTTTCCAATCCATAAGATATCAGTAAGATATCTCGATAATACTTACTTGCAACGTGTACTGCAACCGAGGATTATCAAAAGGTATTACGTGAAAGCTAAGTGACTCTCCCGGAATACTTTCAATCAGCATTAGGTTTGAACACTAGAAGCATAAGAAAGCGATGAAAATACTTTATATACTTGCAGTTGCATTTTCTAAAAAACTAAATATTTAAATATTTGAAAAAGATGTTGGAAAAATGCAAGTATGTTTTAAAGAATTTCTATATAGAAATTAAAAAGTATATCTGGTATGAAAGTTAAACAAGCGACAAAGACTGTACAAAGAAGAGGCAACAGATGACGACGGGAATCGTACCATAATATGAGCTTTGTAGACAAGAAGACCATCCTCCTTCTTCTTCGTCAAAAGAAGCATCCGATCAAAGAGGAAGGCGTGCCTCGGGGCCTTGGCCCCTCGCATCCTGAAGCGACCTTCCGCGACCAATTCGCCACTTGTAGTTAGGTCTGGTCCCAACCAACCGTACAGAAGCGATTGAATTTCTTGAACACGTACGGCGTGCTCGTGCCGCCTCTTCATAGCATTGATGTGTTTCGCAATGCCAGTCATCGCGGCGAGCGCAGCCTCGATGGCACTTCTACCTTCAGCCTCATTCTCTCTCGAATCACAATCAGCGTCGTACTCCTTCGATAGGTTCTCCAGAAGCAGGTGATACTTAAGGATCCTCTGGACGGGCTTCAAAAGGAAGGACCCGAGCGGCAGCGCGTGCCTCAGAGCCGCTTGCCGTTCGCGAAAGGCGGACGCGGTCTCTTCCTGGCCCATTAAATCGGTCAGCACCGAGACTGTCCTCGGATAATTCGTACAGTATTCGGTGTACACCTTGAATCCCGAATTATGCTTGATGAATGTGTCCGCGACGCAAACGGGATCCAGACCGCATTTCTCTATCTCCCACAAGAACTCTCTATTAAATTCGAAGATATCCTCGATATTGCTAAACAGATCGCCGAGGTGCAACCGACGCGCGAACGACGACGGATTGTCCCTCCAGAATATGAGATAGCCCTGAATAACTTGACGCAGATGCTCCACGTAAATCGCCTCCGTGTCCACGATCTCAAGGAGCACCCTCTCGACGGGATTGCGATGCGGATCGCAGTAGCGCGGCCTATGGCACAGAGGATCCTCCTCGCTGTCCCTCCTCGGCCCGTTGTCGTCGTTCAACATCCGACAACTAGCTTCCGAAACCGTCACGACTCCGCTGTCCGCTGAACCCTGGGAGCTGGCGCAGGTGTCGGCGAGGGATTCGACGGACGCCAGATAGGGATTGGCGGTGCAGGTGTTGCTGCCCTGATTGCTGCAGCTGCTGGAAGACGTGCTGGACGCGATGGAGCTCCCAGAGAGCGGTCTACCGCCATTCCTGCGTCGCCTGTTATACCTGAGCGGGGTGGTGAGACCGTTGGTCTCCCGCCTCTCGTACATTGGCTTCCCAATGCTCTCCCCGTTTCCCACGTGCTCCAAAGCCGCTACCGGGATCACCGTCTCCACCATGGTGTTATCGGCGACGTCTGCGACGACCTCGACGACCTCGTCGTACTCGCCCTCCTCCCTCTTGCTCTTGAGCACGTCCTGGCGCACAGGCTTGGCTAAGTCGCCATTTGTGCAGAGCTGACCGAATACGGAGCCTCGATGGGCGACTGGTACCATGCTCAGGCGCTTCTGCAGGACTGCGGGCACGCTGCAGGACGACGGTAGGACCACGCGATCGCCTTCATAGCCGTCGCCGCGGCGCGCCAACTCGTCAAACATACCCAGCAGTTGCGGGACTAGATCCGTGCTTGTGCCTGAAAGTAAGTAATTCCGATTGAGAAATATCAGGGCTGCGTTATCAAATACCAATGAGACTTAACGATTAGCTTCACTATTTCCAGCGTAAATATATTTCTACGGCGCGATCGCTGTCAGATTTCTTTAATTGCTCGGCACATTTTCCGACAATTTATTTCGGGCCTAATTTTCTTCAAGTATTTCTTCGAAGTGACTCGCGACAGACGTTTCTCGGCGTTTAATTACGAGATTTGTCGCGCGAATTTTTTCACGGGCCACTCGTTCAAGCCCGTCATAAATCAGCAATATTGCGATTGTCAACGCAGATGCGCTCCTGGCAGAGAGAGAGAGAGAGAGAGAGAGTGTGTGCCAGTGAAAGAAATGCACAGATGAAATCTATTCTTATTAACATTAATAATAACCTTCAATTCACGCGAGAAAGACAATGGCTGCATTCGCGTGAAAATGCCACCGACTCTGTCTTTCGTGTAACGATCAATCATTCCCGAGCGTATTAGAGATTCTGAGAACGCCGCCTGGAAATTGCCGTGCCTTTCCTGGCACTCAACTTAATTCACCGAATGCAATAATTAATAAATGATCTCACGCGAGTCGTCATAGCAACGTAATGAAAATTAATTTTTCTCACTCTACGTGACATGTCGGAGAAATAATTTTGCGCGTCTCGTACTTATGCATCGCTGACCGTACAAATAATGACGAGTATCTTTCAACGCACGTATTTCACACGATATTTTCTTTTGCGCGTGCGAATCTTCAAGTCTGACGGAATTTTCAGGAAGAAAATCACCAAATTACTCATACACGAAACTCACAAGAGAAAATCATTCAACATTTACCGACACCTGCGAAGTCTCTTTTGCTCCTTTTTTTAAATAGACTTTCTCGGTTTCTTTGACAAGAATTATTATTTAATAAGTAAAGTTAAATCAGGACCTTTAAGATATAAATCAAATAGAAACCAGAACGACAAATCATACTTAGGTCCGGGCAAGCTGAAGGTAGCCTGATATTATTTTTTAAATTCAATATGTGAATTCATATATACCGTATTTTCCTGTGATCATTTTCATTGGCTACGTTCAGCAGAAAAAGCTGCTTTGCAACTGTAGTAAAATTCATGAATCTGATTGGCGTATACTCTTAAATTCATTGAAGATTAAGAGAATACACTAATTCACGAATTTTACAACAGTTGCAAAGCAGCTTTTTCTGCTAAACGCAGCCATTATTATTTAATATAAATTTCTTTGAAAAGACAAACGATCGTCAATTGGAAACCACGTTATTGGAATGTGGCGTTTTACGGGACACCCTGTACAGACACACAAAACAGTAAGAAATTAATTAGCACTCGTATATTCCCGTTTGTATCAAACCAATAAATTTACACGAGGCAACAGGATGCTCCTATTGACATATATCCGCGATATTTCATAAATCATTAAAAATTGATAAGAAACGGCGCTGCTGCCGTTGGCTGCGTTTATCGTTAATGCGATCGCCTTCAATTAACTCGCTACCCGTTTATCGACGTTAAAAGATTGGCGGACGACTTGCGCCGATCCGATTACATGCGCACAGACGAAAACCACGATATAATTACACACGTATGTAAATGTGTTCGCGTGTGCTTAAGCTCGTGTATGTCGATATTTATACGTACAGAGTAAAACCCAAACCTGCAGTCTTATTTCCTTAATGGCCAGATTCTTTGACAAATGTGGAAAAAGGGAGGAAGACAGAAGGGGGAGAAGATCAGACTACGTTTATTGGATTCCGCAGTTATCTGTGTGGATTATTCAAAGGGAAAATTTTTTATTTTTTTTAATTTAAAAAGTCGACCAGACTGGCAAAAAGTGATCTTTATTTAAGTCGTAACGTTTCGTCCTCTTTATCGGGTCCTTTTCAAGTACAATCTAATATTGGCTGAAAACATTAATTTATGCCGAAACAAAACGAGTCCATGAGTCTGTGGCAGCAAACTCATAATGTCATATATGTCTCGGTAGTCAGTGGGTTTTTTATAGCGATGTCAATTTCTAAAATTTCCGAGCAGCAACCGTACGTTAGCGGATCTCGAATAAAACTCAATGTGGTTTATTGTCTAAATAGCAGACTTAAATCTGTGTTAAAAAATTGGTAGTTAAAAACCGATTGCTCCTCTGCCCCCTTTCCTGTTGCGAATGTTCATCGAGGGGAATTGTATTTAAGGGGAAAACAGGAGGCTCGTAGACCCAAATAGAAGATCGAATTTGCGAATGTATTGTAGAAAAACGAATGAACGGGCAATTCGTCTAGGAATAATGAACTCGAAGTGAGTCCTCTCATAAATAATGCGATATAAAATAGAGCTTGAGTTATTCTTTAGCTCAAAAGAGAGACGTTTATCGCCAAATTGAAAATTTAAGATTAAGGTGGGGAAGAAGATGCAAGTAATAATAAAAAATTGTATTTCGGATTAATCAAAATATCAACTTTTGAATTTTATTTGATAAATATCTCTAAAAACCGCATAAGATTAAATGTTCGAGATCAGAACATTAATTTGTAGTACAAAGTTATAAAAAATATCGGAGTTTTCTGTTCAAAATTTGAATCTTACGAAGCTGCCTTCTTATACCCTTCTAACTTTATAGCCCTTTCTTAAAAAAATAATCTAATATACCCTGTGCATACAAATCGCGCTCTATTGCTCGAGCGGAGATTGCTCGCCGCAGCCGCGGTTACATCTCGCGACTACGCTCTCCCGCGCACACGTGTGTGGAAGCCGTCGATTGTGCACGGCAAAACAAACGAGCGAGACGGCGGTTTCCAATTTCCGCGGCGGCAGACGTGAAATCAACGTCCGCACCGGTACCGGTGCGCGTGACCGTGCATTTATGCGCGCTGCCCCCGCGGTACCGCCGCCTGAGATTTCTCTATGGTCACCCACGGAGTTGCCGCTACCGAGAGTCAGTCTGGATCGACCCTAAGCCCTTAACTCGCCGTGTATTTCCCTCCCGATTCACCGTCGCAGTATCATCTCGGCTGTCGCATTCCCTTGCCTTGCTCTCCTGATGCACTTGGCTTGGAACTTCTCTAATAATAGGACGGACCACGGACCTTCGTCCGTGAGATCCTCGTCTAAACCGCTGAAACTCGAGCGCATCACGTTATGCTTTGATAATCTTACAAAAGAGAGAAGATATTTCTTTTAATTATTTATTCGTATCTTATTAATTAACCGGAGAAAATTGTCGAGTCAGAAGTGCGAGAGGAGGGCCTTGGGTGTCTATTCAAAATTCTTGAAGAATTTGTTGAGACAGAACGCGCTGCTGAAACTTGAGAATCTTACGAAACGTCCTCCATATTGTTTTAAAAACAGTAGAACCGTTCGGTTCGGCTTAGCAACGAACACGCGCGCGATACATTTAACATAACACATAAATACGAGTGACATAAAACGAATTTTTCACGGAGAAAATAACGTTTTATTTATATCCTTCCGGTGTGAAGAGACTTGAGGGTTTACGAACGGACACTTTGATCTTCTAGTTACTATGTCTACTAATTCTAGGGCTTGAAATGTGTCAGTTCTCGTTTTTTTAATGTATCGCAGTCGTGTTCGAATTCCTTTCAAACGTGTAATCAAAAATAATATCTCATAAACTCATATTTGATAAAGCGATGGTCGATAAAAAATGCAGTATTTCATACTTAGGAGCCCTCTTCTGTAAACGACATATTATTACGTGCTCTGCGCAGATCACGAGACACGGTAGTGTCTCGCGCCAAGTGTAAGCGTAGCTAGTTATAATATACCATAGAAAAGCTGCGCCAAGAGAACATTTTACGATCGTAACTTTTTTAGGGACATGTCGCTTTGAAGAATTTAAATATTACTTCTATTTTGAACAAGATTACGAGGTCTGTTAAAAAAAAAAATTCCCGAATTTTGCTTTTATAATTTTTGGAGATCTACTTGCAACTTATTCAGTCTTGTGTCTTTCACATTACTTTCCTTTTCGATTAATACACCACTCCCAACGCACTTTTGGAAACAGTCCTCGTACGTGCTTTTCGGTATCGCCCGCGAAGACCTGCGTCCACGATGCCTAGAACTTGGTCCGAGTTCTAGTCTTGAAAAAATGTGTAGCCAATCAACTTGCAGCTATTCCATAAATGACGTAAGAGCAATTTTGTGTGGCAAACGGTACTTTAGTGGGCGATGATATTAATGAGATGAGAAAAAGAAGTGAAAGAAGGGAGAAGGGGTAAGGGCGACAAACTCTAAAGGCGGGAAAGAAATGCCGTTCGGTAATGGAAAGCAGCGGTCAGAAAATTTTCAAGTGCTTTCGGCGCCGCAGGCACGGCTGCGTGCCGACACGTTCCTATGAATCATGATTTCGCATAGGCGTGGACATGCGCTTGCATCTGCGCCCGACGAGAGGCTACAGCAGACTCGCCACATAAATCTGCATCGCGGATGAGGGACGGGGGGGAGCACTTCTGCGAGAGGACAACTCGCAGCGAGTCGATAATTCCTTTACGTGGCAATACTCGACGAACGTTTCGCGGCGAATTAGGGTCAATTGCACCGACGGCATCTCCGGTCAATTAACTCTAACGATTTCCTGTTTCCTTGAGGGAATATTTAGCCACGTCGGTGAAGATTTAGCTAGATATTGCTATTTTTGCCAATCGCGGCCGTAAAAGAGATTCAGTCGAGTCAACGTAACTTAATGAGAACAATTAAATTTACAAATTCCGCCAATTCTTTCGAAATGAGATGTCTCACATTTGACATCAGAAAGATAACGCGATGCCTTCGAAAATTCTCTTGTAAAAATCTCTTTATTATTGTGGGTTTTCTTCCCTTGGGAAAATATTAACCTTAGAAAACCTTAAAATTTTACTTTAGAGAAATAAGAAATATGAAAAGTAAATTTGGACACTTTAAACTATTATTTAAGCTAAACTTAAAACTTACTTTAAGAATTTAAAAGAAAACTTTACGAATTGTGAAAAGTATGCGATATAACTTTTACCACGTGCGGTTTTCTTCTTTCGAGAAAGTGCTATGTCCAAGGGTTTTGTCGTAGACGTCTGCTAATATCTATCTAAATTCTACATGGAGAGAATTTACTCTTAAAATTTATTCTGAAAATTATATAATCGTGGGACAACACGGCATTCGAAAAATCTTATGAGAGCTTATTTGAAATTTTTCATACATTTTAACATGGCATTTTGAAAGACTCTCAAAAAGCTCAAAATACCATGTTGTCTCACGATTTTCAAGGTAAATTTTAAGGGAAAATTCTCTCCGTGCAGATAATGGCACTCAATGATATTTTTCAATTATAATATTATGTCTAACAATATTATCGAATGCCCATTTTTCCGGGCGTATTAAAAAAGATCGCGAAGACACGTCGCCGAGGGCAAAGGACGGTCGCCACCGTTAACTGGCTGATAGCCAAAGTTCGGGGAAAGCATGGAAGAGAAGGCAAAAGGCCTGTAATTGTATCGCGTCTCGCGAACTCTCGGCGATCGGGCTGTTCTGGAAACCGATCACGCGCGGTAACGTGCGGTTCTCTCGGAAAATCGCGCCGCGGGAGCAGCGCGCGAGCCAGAAAGGAAGCCGGGAGAGGAGCCCGCGACCGTTTTATGCGCCTCACGTAGAGCCGCGACGACAAGTGCAAGGACCCCGCGGGTTGTCGCGGCCGCTGCGAGCCGTTGCACCCCGGAATTCCAGAGTGCCTTCCTTTTGTGACCTGTTATCTGTTTCCCGCGAGATATACCCGGAAATGTGCTGACGCTTCAGGGCGCGCATAAAGCAGCCGCGCCGAGGATAAAAACGAACGCGCGAAGGTAACGAGCGAAGGAGTCGAAAATGATACCCGGTCAAGGTGCACGTCGCGTGAATAAAAACGACGAATCGTCGACGAGCTAGCATTTACGTGTCCAAATTTATTGTACTAAGTTACCGTTAAGTTAATAAGGAGCTGATTTTAAATATAGCACAGTAATAAGAGAATTAGATATGATAATGTCTATAATAAATAAATACATGCAGGGATAAAGTTTGTCTGAAGGCCAAATTAGACTAGCAATTGCCGACTCGGATTGGGTTGGGATTGGCGACCGACCGATTGTCCTCTAGCCAATGAGAGCAAAGCAGCCAGCGAAATCGACTCTCATTAGCTAGAAAACAATCTGTAATCGCCAATCCCAATCCAATCCGAGTCGGCAATTACTCGGATGGGATTGGCGATTGTTTTCTAGCCAATGAGAGTCGATTAAATCGCTGGCTGCTGTGCTCTCGTTGACTACAGGACAATCGCCGATCGCCAATCCCATCCGAGTCGACAATTGCTAGTCTGATTCGGCCTTGAGAGAAATAAGTGCAACAATCGGAGCAGATGCACTCGATACCGTGATAAAATATTGAGAACCTCGGATCTTTGGAAAAATAATATTCTCACATTCACTGTCTCACTCCCGCTTTCATTCCGAGATCGTAACGTCGCGATCCCCGCCTGATTGTGCAAATCTTGCAACATCGCGGCACAATGAGATAATGAGGTACGGCAAATGAGACAGAGCAAACAGCGCTGCCCAGCTAATGTTTGATCTGCGATAACGCAAATCAAAACTCGCGCGAACGCTGTATGCACCTTCGTATGAACATCGGGAGAGTCAATTAAATCGATGAGCGAGATCGCAATGCTCGCTCAATTGAAAAATTAAATCGCAATTTTTCTGCGCTAACAACGCCGCGACATTATCCCTCGGCTACTCGGAGTACACAAAGGACTATGTACCTACATATCTTTTATCGCCATTCCAACATTCTTAGAGCATTGACTAGCCTCGCTATATATAATCTAAGAAATTATCACAAATTCACCCGCCATGACTCATTAAATTAGATACAATTTCTGCTCACAGCCAGTGAAAGTTTCATTTAAACGGAACGGTATATTGAAATCAAAATGATTATTTGTCACATTATTGTTACTTACGCTCACTAGTAATTTCCATAGTTTCAACATTTCTCGCTCGCAGGTTTAAATAACACGCGTCGGTTTTATGTAAAGTTAGCAACTAAGCAACGTTTGAAAAGTAAACGTGCATGATAATACTTTCGTTTGCTAAGAATGTCAAGTTTCTTAACGAATATTTTACTTGTATCTTTCTTCGAGGGCACGGCGATAGAATTGTTACAGTCGTTTTTTGTTGCATTAAATCAACAAGTTGGGAGAGATTTACAAAAGCCACAGGCTCGACAAATATTTGTACGGTCGCCCACGATCGATTATCGTCCGTCAGGTGGATCGGGCGGCCTATCTCCGATAAGTGACTTCTACGTAACGTACGACGTCAAGTCCGTGGTTGTAAAAACCGACCGGAGAGATATTCCAAATATTTTACATTCAGCAGCTGAGTACACTTTTCGAACAAGACGAGGACGTCCGCGACCGTACTGTCGCCACGAGGATGATCCCGGAGACGAGTCACGCGAGGGAAAACGCTAGGTTACTCAGCAAATTGGAAAATTACCGTGAAGCGGAAAACCGAGCAGCTTGTAAATAAAATATCTCGGCGAGTGACGACACTGAGGATGTGCTCCTAGCCCGGAGATCGCAACGAGAGAAACGAGATAGCTCTTGAAGCAAGTTTCCCTTGAACACACGACAGATTTTACGGGCGCAGCAATGGTTGTAATTATGTAAGCGCGGCAGGTTTTTACGAAATCGGAGTCTTCGTCCTCGCAACCGTCCTTGGGATCAGTGCCGATCGGGTCCATGGAATAGCAAGTAGGTAGCGAGAAAGAATGGAGAGACCCACAGAAAATAATGCACAGGCAAAGGTTCTGTGCCCCGGACTGGGAAAACGATCGCCTCTCTAAAGCTTTTCACGGGCGTTCTGGCGCGCGCGCGAGCGACAATAACTTACTCTGTGCCTCACTTTCACCCTCCCGGACGACGTCGCTGATATTGACGGTTCTTATCGCTCCACCAGCCGATACATCGCGCACCGCGCGGTTTCGATCCGCTCCGCTTCAGCGTCGATCACACGTGGCGAATGGCTCGGGACGATCGCCAATCCGGCCCCGTTGGCGTGAACCTCCGTTAATTGCCACGCGACACGCCTGAACCGGAACGCACAAAGCGGTCGCTCTTCGAGAAAATCCGTTTCTCCGTAACGATCGTGCCGTCACGTTCACGTGACATCGTGAGTAACGCCGATCTCACGCTTCGTCAGGCGGATTTCAATCGCACTTCTAACACTCTCGACCCAGAGCACGAGATACGAACGAAGCGGAGACACCTCAACACTGCTTTCAACTGCTGCCGAAAAAAAAATCTCTATCGATGCAACCAAGGGTGCCCGAGCGCTCACTCGCGGGCGACGGACGAGCGTGCCCGAATCACCCCCGTACACACGTCACACGACACGCGGCGATAAGGGAGATAACGAGCGGACACTGCGGCCGATCGAAGCGTGTCCCACAGATCAAAAAGGCGCACCGTAGAAATGAAAAAGGAAGAAGAGAGACGCGTCGGGGCGCCAGTAGATCTCGGGCGGCAGGTGGAGGCTGAGCAGCCTTCGCTGCTCGAGCAACAGGTAGACACTGGCGACGAGAGGCGGCCGAGGATGGGAGCGGAGCGAGCGTGCCAGCTCTCGGATGGACGAGCACGGGATCGAAATGCCGGGATGCCGGAGCGGCTCGTTAAGCCGGCGTCCACAATGGCGGGAAGGCGGAGCGGGTGTCGAATCGCGATAAGCGCTCGCCGAGCGCATTCCTATATGTCGTCCCACGTCGCCGGATAATCGTGTCGGATAACCGACAGTTATATTGACGGCCGCGAGTGTGACTCGGCCCGGGAATTAGAGGTGTGGTAATTGCACCGCCGATTATCTGTGCGCGATACAACGCGATGGGAAATTCGAACGCGTGCGTTCCGCCCGGCAGTGCGACGGGGTTGCGTTATCGCGAAGGACTTCTCGAATTTTTACATTCCTCGGGAATCACGTGCAACGCGCGTGCTGCTCCAATGTAGCAAATATACGCTGAGGAACATTTTTCATCGGATAAACCAATTAAATAGTATTCCCGGGGGTTAATTTTTCCGATTACGTTTTCCGACTAAATTATGGATACATCCGATGAAATTTGATTGAAAGACCGATCACATATTTCATCGGATATACAATGTAAAGGGATATATCCGTTTGTTATTATGTAATTGGATTATCCAATTATATTTAATCGGACATTTTTCTCAGTGCAGTATAAAAAGAAAGAGAGAGAGAGAGGGGAGGGAAGGCGAGAAAGATTTTAATTACGGCTGTATATCCTCGTTGCGAAACAATTATTTTTACATGAATGCTTTTGTGCACTGAGAAAAATTTCTACCGAATAAACTAATTAAATACTGACGTTTAATTTTTCCGATTATGTTTTTCGATTAAATTATGTGTAGGTGAAATTTACCCGATGAAATGCGGACGGAGATAATTTTCTCTTAAAATTTACCCTGAAAATCATGTAATCGCGGGACAACATGGCATTTTGAACAACTTTATGAGAGTTTTCTGAAATTTTGCCATACATTTAACTAGTAATCTTACTAGTAAAATGTATGGCAAAATTTCAGAAAACTCTCACAAAGTTGCCAATCAAACTCTCATGAGTAATTTATGAGTAATTTACTAGTAAAATGTATACTAAGTGTAATTACTAGTAAAAAGTATAGTAAAATTTCAAAAACTCATAAATAAATTAGTATGGCTCATATGTGTTAAACACAAATTTCAAGAAATAAAGGGCTCAGAGCCGTGACAGGGAGGCAGTGTCTAAATATTTTATTCTAAGTTTATTGCGAAAAAATATCACTCTAGCCGAGGTGACTTAGAATAAAATATTTAGACACTGCCACCCTGTCACGGCTCTGAGTCCTTTATTTCTTGAAACTCTCATAAAATTCTTCGAAATACCGTGTTGTCCCACGATTACATAATTTTCAGGATAAATTTTAAGAGAAAATGCTCTCCATGCAGTTACTAATAAAATATGTTCGAAAAACCGATCGTATTTTTCGTCGAACCAACAATTTGGTAGGATACATCCGTTTGTTATTATGTAATTGGATTATCCGATTATATTTAATCGGGCATTTTTCCCAGTGTGAACGTATGCGAGCGTTTCTTTTCTACTGCTTTTATGAATTATTCATATTGTATAATACAATTTTTCTGCAAGACCTGCGTACAGCTTAGGGACTTATCTCCACCGTGTAATAAAGTACGAATCTCGTTTTCTAAATGCGATTAAATCGTACAAGGCGGAAAAGACCGATCCCGCGTAATACAGAGGCTAAAGTTAAGTCGAACACGACAATTGCGCAATACGCTTTAGCACAACTGTATGTCGATCTGATTAATAACTCGACTATTAAAACGTTACATCGGTATATCACAGATCAATGCGCATGTATAACAGGATTTTCCGATAGTTGTCAGAGATATCTGTGAAATAAACTGTCGCTGATGAATTTTCAGCGCTAATCTTGCGGCGCGCACGATATTAAAGTACAGTATGATCGATACGTCAAGAAATATGTGACAACTGGCATACGTTCGTTACTTATAGAATGCCGTAAATTAACGTCGTGAACGTACTCGGTGTTTTCTATTGAATAATCGATTGATCGCGCACAATTGACTAAGAAAAACTGATAATGTTCCTCCTAACAAATGTAGAAATTAAATCAGCTGATTCATTGCATAATATAATATAATCGCTGTAATTAAAGCCATTCTCTCGGTTGTCTTTTAAATCAAATGTGCATCAAGTTTTTAATACAAAACACAGGGTTTTAATAATTGATATTGTCTCTTGCTTTCAATATTCAAAATTTCAGCTTATTTATAAACGTGTTTTAGATGAGATTGTTCATCTTATTCTTTAAGCACTCGACAATTTTACTTTATCTTGTCTCAAAAATTTTCATACAAATCGAGAGAACACATTAGATCTAGTTTCTCTCGAGTTTCAATCAGAAATATTCGTGCATGCAGGAACACTCCTCTATGGCGCGGTTTTGTTTAAATCCGAATCTCTACTCTCGTAGAAAAAGGAGCAATTTAAAATTATACACAAAACATCCTCGAGCCGTAATATCTTTTAGGTACTTGAAAAATTTGCCACCACTTTATCGAAACGCACATCGATACACGTTACTTTTTGTTCTGATCTCAGCTAACACTTGGCGTCTTTTATCTCTCTCTTGTTATTTTTCAAGATAATCGCTGGGAAAAATGTCCGATTAAATATAAACGAATAATCCAAATTACACAATAACAAACGGATGTATCCGATTAAATTGTTGGTTGAAAAATCTGATCGGGTTTCCAATTAAATTTCATCGGTAACTGCATTTCATCGGGTGAATCCCGTCGGACGTATCCATAATTTAATCGGGAAACGTAATCGGAAGAATTAACCGTCGGAAACGCAATTTGATCGGTTCGTCCGATGGAATGCTTTCTCGGTGAGTCCTACCGGCCTATAAGCTACACCTAGGTGTGAATGCCGCTTCAGTGCGTGAGAAGGTAGGGAAAAGGAGGGGGAGGAGTTCAATCGTCGCAATGAATTACAACGAGCCAGTCACTGCGAGTGACTCACCGAGTACTCTAGCCACCGGCCGCGGCCGCGGCCGCTGCCGCACGGCGCGCGTCACACGCCGATAAAAGGCTCTCTCGAGTCTCCTTGCTCTGGAAAGAGGAATTTGAACCGTTCGAGAGGGAAGTGAATAACACGAGCCGAGCATTAGGCGGATGCCAGGGGGTCCCGGGGCACCCCCCGCCCCCGCCCCCCCGCCCCCGCGTCCAGCCTGGACCGGTTCGACCGCGAATTATATGAATCATCGAAATACCGTATCGGAGCGCGTCTATAAGCGCGCCAACGTGGATTCCGAGTAAAATCATGGGCCTAACGGTATCCTAGGGAAATACTGAGAGCGCGTTTGTTCGCGGATTACAGCGATTACTGCGATGACGAGGGGCACTTTGCGCTAAGTGACGGGCTCGACGGCGGAACGATAAGCTGAATTTGTCCCCTGTGCTCGGCACACTTTCGGAAAGTGCATTGAAAACGAAATGCTTTCACGGGTAAAGCGAATCCGTTAGAGGAATATCGTGTGCGTAGCTGGTTTAGCCGACCGAATGATCTCGAGAGCATTAATTTTTAATTATTCCCACGGAGTCTTGGAGATTTCACACTCACTTTTTAAATTTGCATATATCGCGATTACGTCCGATCTCTGCAGAGAGCCGTCACAGAACGAAGTTTAAATGCCTCGCAATTGTTTTACAAAATATATTTTGGCGCTTGTTTGACGCGTACCATCCTGCAGGAAGGGGGGAGGCCTGAAGGACCCCGCACGGGCAATTACGGGGGGAAACCGAGCGCGAGTAATTAAAAGTTAAACGACGCGTGTCATATAAATCTGCAGACGCGCGCACGTAAAGTTACCGTCATTTAAAATTATCGTGTCTAAATAATTACGAGATCCCACGGCGTTTCCGGAATACGCGAGCCGCGCGCACTTATACATTGCACGTGGCGACGCGAGGCGTACGTGGTATTCGCTAATTGACAGTCAAAGGGTAAACGCGGCAATTCTTAAACGGCGCGTGCTTCTGTTCGCTCAGCTCGACGCGGCATTAATTATGTTACAAGCGTATATACTGTTATATTTAGCGGCGTCGGGATACGCGCGCACACGCGGGGATTTCCCGATGAACAGTTCGCGCGCACGCGGATTCCTCGCCGCGCGCAACGCGAATATTTGATGCAACGTTCTCACGCAGCCGAGGACACGCGGGTGTCGTAATGTAAGAGCCGCGCGCATCTTCCCCGAGTTCAACGCGATGCGGCTCGAGTCGCTCGAGGTCGAAGAGATGCGTCCTCTTCGAATTGGAACGCGTCTCGCGCGGAGATTCCGCGTCGCGAAGACTCGCGGAACGGAGCTCGTCGCGCGATTCGTTATAGTGGCGGTTTTACAAATGCGCGTCTAATGCTCATTTCTGCACGGAGGAATTTTTTTTTAAATTCACCCTAAAAGTCACGTAATCGTGGGACAACTTGGCATTTTGAAAAATTTTACGAGTGTTTTAATTTCACCGTATATTTTATTAGTAAAATTTCAAAAAACTGTCATGACATTGTTCGAAATGCCACGTTGTCCCACGATATTCAGGATAAATTTTAAGAAAAAATTCTCTCCGTGTAGTAAAATGCATGGTAAAATTTCAAAAAGCTCTAAAATTCCTCGAAATGCCGTGTTGCCCGACGATCACACGATTTGTAAGATAAATTTTAAGGGAAAATTCTCTCCGTGTATCATTGCAGATTAATTTTAATCCCTGTTTAATTAGCAAGTTTTTATCTTGTTCCAATTCCTGAGACTATATAGTCTCTATATAGAGAAAGATTGAAATTAAGTTAAACAGAGATCAACGTTAAACTGCATTGGCTGAAACTTGGGTAGAAATGGACATGAGTCGAGAATGTTTCCGCGCGCGTTACATTATCTCGTGTTCTCCGCGGTTGCGAATCACCGACAAACGCACCCGTGCTCGCGTTCGCTTATCGGAGTTACCTAAATGCCCCCGCCGAAGGCTCCGAAACGAGCCTTATTATCTTCCACGCGCGGAACCCGCGTCTAAACCCGAGAGATCGATGCGTGCGATGTGCTGATGCACCGAGCATACAGTACGCGGCCCCCGATACCTTCTGCACCTTTCACCGGTGGTACGATAAGGTATTATATTTAAAGCAACGACACGTAACGTCGCGCAGCTGGAAGGAATGAAGAAATCGCCGCCGCGCGTTTTATCGCGATTTATCCGTATTCGCGGAATGCGATATCGTAATTGCATCACAAGAAGGACACGCGTTTCTCCCTCTCTCTCTCTCCGACGTACCCCGTCACTATTCAATTTTCCAGCTCGGGGAACACGCGTTTAACGACGCACGAGAGCACCAAATATACACGAATTATCTTCTTTCGCTCCTTATTTTCGCAATTACATACGGGAACTGTGCGTTGCAAAGGTAGCGAGTAAATCGTTCTGGAAGCGATCCCGGCGAAACGCCTGCTGCTTCTGCCATTACTCTCGGCAGCCGAAACAAAAAGACGGCGGCCACAAAGAATCGGAGCGCGCGTTTCCATCTCGATCTACGAATACCCGACGCCGAGAACTTTCTCAGTGCGGAATGAAAATGCGCGGCGCCGTTCAAGGAGGCACGGCACGTGTGGCATTCGGCCATTCGTGCATCGCTCATCTGTACAGCGATGGTCAGAAAGGTTGCCCGACGTCTTACAATAAGTTTTCGAAATATTCGTATGTATCACTGCCTAGATATTCGTACATGTCATTCCCTTGCTCTAACTCGTGGGAAACTGTACCTTAGAAGAAACCTTAAAGGTTCGCTTTAAAAAATAAGAAATGTGAAAAGTAAATTTGGACACTTTAAACTTTTACTTAAGGTAAACGTAGAACTTACTTTAAGAGTTTAGAAGAAAACTTGAAGAGTTGTGAAAAGTATGTGACACAATTTATAATATGAAATTCTTCTTTCGAGAAAGTGCTATGTCGCGCGGCCCTCTAGCGGGAACTTCGACAAGCTTGGCTGTCTAAAAATTGCTTGTGTCCAAAATTACTCTACAATTTCTTGAGTAACCTTTTAACTTCTTCAAGTAAACTCTTGGATTTGAAAGATTAAAAACTATAATTTCGTTTAAAGTAAATTTGCCCGAGGAAATAACGCGTCACTGCACATATCCGTGAGCAAAGATGGACTGTATTTTCGAAATTTATCACACTGAGAAAAATTTTCATCGGATAAACCAATTAAATAGTGTTTTCGATGGTTAAGTTTAAACTATGGATACATCCGATTAAATTTATCCAATGAAATACAGTTACCGGTAAAATTTGCTTGAAAAACCGATCACACTTTTCATCGGATATATCAGTTTGTTAATATTATGTAATTGGACTATCCGATTATATCTAATCGGACATTTTTCTCAGTGTAGATTTGTTAACATCACGAAAGTGCCATAGATTTCCGCGAACCGTTCTCGGCTTTTTTTTTGCTGGCACTCTGTTAACCCAGAGACCGAACCGACAGCGAACCGCGATCGTTATCAAAGAGAGTCATTCAACCAAGTTCCGATACATATTAAACAGATATCGGATACCGCAAGTACGCTCGGCGGATGCGCGTGGGACGGAATTGCCGAACCGGCGGCGGCCGGAGCGGAGCGGCACGGGTCCCGGCGATATCGTCAGCGCCATGGAAAATCGACGGCCGTACGCGGATCATTTCTCCCGCATCGACGGGACACCGCGGCGGTTTCCTTCTCCCGCAACGGGGAAAACTTTCTCGAGATGCAACGATCTCGCTCGCCGCGCGCTCGCTCGCCCAACCGCGGTGCGTACAACGCATTCGCGGAAGGTTCTATATATAGCGGCGCCGCAGATACGCGCCCGAGTTTAATGTTGCGACCGGGCCGGGAGCCCGGGTTCGTAAGTAATTGCGGGCGTGAAATCCGGTTCGCGCGGCGGCGGCATTGCGCGAATACGTGTTATTATCGGTGGCCGATCGGAAACTGGCCGGATAGGAGCTTTCATAAGCGCGCGCGTGCACGCGACACCCGCCGTCGTCGTCCCGCGGGCGAGGTATGCCGACCGGCCCGCGTCCTGGATACACCGATGACCGGCTACTCCAGAAACTGGATTCGACGGGGAACGGGGAATAGCTGGGATTTTCGGCCGATTGCGTGCGAGAACGAGTCTCGAGGTTCCGTTCTCGCGTCTTCTCGCGTGGGTCCCGCGGGAGAGAGCGTCCTGAGCGAGTCCGAAACGAACGAGGTTGCCTCTGGGGCTCCATTCGGAGCAAACTTACAGCGAATTCGGTTGCTTGCACACTGAGAAAAATGTCCGATTAAATCTAATCGGACAATCCAATTACGTAATAACAAACGGATAGATCCGATTTAACTGCATATCCGATGAAAAATGTGATCGGTTTTTCTATCAAATTTTATCGGTAACTGTATTTTACCGGATAAATTTCATCGGATGTATCCATAATTTAATTGAAAAACATAATCGGAAAAAATGTGACCATCGGTACACACTATTTAATCGGTTTATCCGATGAAAATTTTTCTCAGTGCACTAGTGCGCACCGAGGGTTGTTTACAGTCAATTCTTATATTTAATGGATCGTCTTGAATATCTCTTGAAATATTTCGGAGCTTGTTTACAGTCAATTCTTATATTTAAGGATTGTCTTAAATATCTCTTGATTGTCTTAAATATCTCTTAAATATTTCGGAGCCAGTAAAATGATCTGTATAGCATCCATGCGGATCATTTTTTGGCTTACTACTTTTTGAACGTGTGTTTAAGACAAAGTTAAATATAAAAATTGACTATAAACCTTGGTGTGTGCACCCAGTGCGCACTAGTGCAAGCAATCGAATTCGCTATTAGCCACGCCGCGTGCTACCGACGTCTCACGGGAATCAGAATGCGATTTGCAATTTTTTTTCGCGTGGAATACGATTAGGTACGTATTTAAATTTTGTCCGATAATTTTATGTAAGACATTTTCAAAGCGCGAGCGTTTGATTCGTAATGTTACTGAGCGCGTTTTCATTTTGATATTTCCGGGGAGATTTTAGCGAGATTATTTCCAGAGAGAAATTGTGCGAGGTGCAATGAGATAAATTTAGAGGCCGAGAAATCCAAGGCGTTGCGGAGCAGTGACGCTCGTAAGGAGATAAGAGAGTATCAAGGTCGACGCGATATCGCAGTTCAATTTACGCGAGAGAAGAAGGTATCGAGTTTCCGTAAACACCGTGTACTGACACGGAGGAGAAGTTACAACTACTTCCATCGCCCATTCACTCAGCTGTATTAACAAATAGTGAATAAGCTTCAGACCTTTTCATCGAGTATAGCCCTACACTGAGAAAAACTTCCATCGGTTAAACCGATTAAATAGCGTTTCGCCACACTGAGAAAAATTTTCATCGGATAAACCAATTAAATAGTATGTCCGATGGTTAATTTTTCCGATTACGTTTTCCGATTAAATTATGGATATATCCGATGAAATTTATCCGATGAAATGCAATTACCGATGAAATTTCATTGAAAAACCGATCAAATTTTTCATCGGATATACAATTTAATCGGATATATCCGTTTGTTATCATGTAATTGGATTATCCGATTATATTTAATCGGACATTTTTCTCAGTGCATGGTTAATTTTTCCAATTACGTTTTCCAATCACATTACGGACATGTCCGATGAAATGCAGTTACCGATGAAATTTGATTGAAAAACCGAGCATATTTTTCATCGGATGTAAGTTTAATTGGATATAGCCGTTTGTTATTATGTAATTGGATTATATTTAATCGGACATTTTTCTCAGTGTAAGAATTATATTTTCAATAGGAAGTATAATACGTAGATTAATATTGTTCTCAATTAATGGAATCCTGCATCAATTAGCTTCTTGAAACTATCGATACGTTTCACTCGGTTAAAAAAATTGAGGAACGAATAAGGAGATCACGATCCTACAAAACCGTTGAGTTGAGAGATTAAACGTCGAGAAGGCCGAAAGATAAGCAACTTGTCGCGATAGAAACACATGTGTCCAACGATCTGTGTCTCTATCTCACTATTAGACGTACAAAAAGCTTACTCGCGATTCTCTCTCGGGAGCAGTTTGGACTCTATAAACCTATCGTTAGAATTCGTGTATCGGAAGCACTGGGGCAACTCTCCGGATCACGTTCTAAAAATATACGCCAAATAAATCTTTCGATTATGCATCCGAAACGGGTCCCCTCCTCGGCCCGTACGTAGTGACCTCGCCGCAATTTGATCGTCAGTTAACCCTTGTACTATCGAGAGGGGTCTGCCGGACCCCAACAGCGAGGTTTCATTCATGTTACGTTTTTAGCATCGCACTCGAGAGTGTCCGTCATCTCTTTACTTCACTCAAGTGGAATCGTCAGGCAAATTCTATTATTCGCATTCCACTAAATAAGCGACACGATATTATATATGACACAAGCGTTTATTGTCAACATCGAAAACACTTCAGTTAATTAAAATTAATACAATTGATGCAGCCGTTTGACTTATAAGCCAATAGCGCAAAATTAGTGTTACATGCTTGTGGATTAAATGGCAGATAAATGTCGAGTTTTATATTTCTCCGTAACTTTTGCACGTATAAAAATATATAAGTGTATATATATATATGTACACACTGAGAAAATTTTCCATCGGAAAATCCGATTAAATAGTGTTTCCAATGGTTAATTTTCCCGACTACGTTTTCCAATTAAATTATGGATACATCCGATGAAATTTTGTTGACAAACCGATCATATTTTTCATCGGATATACAATTTAGTTGGACGTATCCGTTTGTTATTATGTAATTGGATTTTCCGATTATATTTAATCGAACATTTTTCTCAGTGTATTTAAATAAATTTCTCCGTAACTTTTGCATGCACGGAGAGAGTTCTCTCTTAAAATTTACCTGAAAATCGTGTAATCGTGGGACAACGTGGCATTTCGAAGAATTTCACGAGAGTTTCTTGAAATTTTACTATACATTTTGGCAAAATTTCATAAAATCCTTCGAAATACCGTGTTGTGTCCCACTCTGAGAAAAATGTCCGATTAAATATAATCGGATAATTACATAATAACAAACGGATATATCCGATTAAATTGTATATCCGGTGAAAAATGTGATCGGATTTTTCAAGAAAATTTTATCAGTAACTGCATTTCACCGGACGTGTCCGTAGTTTAACCGAGAAATGTAATCGGAAAAATTAACCATCGGAAACACTGTTTAGTTGGTTTAGCCGATGAAAAGTTTTCTCAGTGCACAATTACACATTTTAAGAGGAAACTTCTCGCCGCGTGTACGCTGCGCGGAGCGCATTATACAAATTTAACTCGATTAGAAATAACGCACCGAGACCAAGATCTTGGAGCAGACCTTATGTTAGGCGCAGCGGACACTGCTCCCTCCCATAAAACGGAGTTCGCCGCGTAACACGACGTACCGCGTGTGTCCGAAGGAAGAAAAGTGCGCGCGGAATAATGCGTGCGGTAGGGGATGGCGCCAATCCGCGTCCTCCCGTGCCGCGCCGCGCCGCTCCTCGTCGCCGCCGCGCCGCGGCCGCGGCCGCGGCTCTCGGCCAGCGGAGTAGCTACGAGATATTCGAGTTTTTATCCTCGGTGTCCCGCATCCCTTTAATTCGTATTTATCCACGTCGCAAATCGAAGTGGTAAGTTGTTTAATGCGGAGAACCGGTCCTTTTTCTCTCGAAAAAAATAAATTATACATGTCTGTGGGAGGAACGCAAATGATTTCTATCACTTTGCGTCGTGTCGGCTTGCAAAATCATATTATAAAACCGACGTTATTCGGAAAAACGTTCAGGACGCTGAAAGCAAATGGGAATTCCATTTATTATTAGCACGCGATATTTTATGTTTGAGATAGTATTGAGCAGAGAGAAATTTAGAGCGCGAGCATCTTAATAATTAATAAGCATCTCGCTCGATGACTTGAATTTCGACATGTTAAACGGTAACAGATTCAATTTCTACTCCGAGCTATTAGCGATACAGTCAGACCCCGATAAAAGAAAAATGTTCTCCAACGCTTTTAAAAGTGAATACTGAATGTGCAGCTCCCTCGCGTTTGCTTTCGGGGCAAGTGTTATAGCTACGCGCCTGTCCTCGGACGTATTAGTATCCCTAAGTATATCTCACACTGCAGAAGGAGCGTGAGAGAGAGAGAGAGAGAGAGAGAGAGAGAGAGAGAGAGAGAGAGAGAGAGAGAGAGAGAGAGAGAGAGAGAGA